>NC_091319.1:11605669-11640669 GCF_038502225.1 Cherax quadricarinatus | reverse complement strand
AGCTCATTACACACTGATTATAATGGTCATATGGCCACCAGATATTAAAACATACACAGTTAATTATTTGTGCCGCCTGAGGGGCTAGTTTATTGTGTACCCTCATGCTCATCCTGTGAGAGGCAGCGCAAAAAAGAAGGATTATACAGGTCACAATGGGTCTTTATCAGAACCCTTCCCCCCCCCCTCCTCCCCTGGGTATTGTTACATCACTAAAAACAAGTATTAGTCGTTTCATATAATTATTTCATATAATGTATTCAGGACATTATGGGATACAATCTCAAAAATCAAAGTGATATTTTATTACCAGTAAATAATATTGGTTATAACTGGGTTGCAGTCTCCTCTAGTGTAAGCAAAATGCGTCAACAGCTTCAAAATTCGAGATATTTTATCTTTATGAATGAGGTGTTCTGATATATCTTGTAAGGTTTACGTGGGGGTGTCTCTGGAAGGTCAGATGTTTGGACACTAAAATATAACGTTCCAGTGTATGGTCTTGTCTCTGTCCACACACATTGCATATTATCATTAACATCTCCATACAAAACGTACTGCCAGATATACTTATAGCATAGCCTTACTCTAGCAGTAACAACATCTTGCAATCTGCTGATATTGTTACTTGCTCCATATGTATGTTCAGTTTGACACATTCGTTATGATAAATAATGGGTCTATTTGTTCCTGGCTGTACTGTTCTACTTTCTTCAACCTCGTTTGCTACTTCCTTACTGACAATCTTTCGTTAACATCTGTTTTATAATACAAAATTATACTCAATATTCTCGTTACTTCATGCTTACCTAGTTAATTAAATTAAATCTGTCATGCTCCTGGAGGCGTATATAAAAGAAAATCCACAAAAACTTAACTGTAATCCCTTTCTTAATAATTTGTGCACATCTGTGCCTAGCTTCATATACAAGCATCCTACGTTCAGAACTCAGGTTATTTAGACCAAGTAATGGGAACAGATAGTTACACTTACAGTGAGTGCGGTCGTAGGTTCCACAAGCTTGAGAATAACAAGAATGGCAAACAGTTCAGTTAGCAAAATGGAAGCGAAATTATTAATTCTAACATACTTCTCCATTATAGTGCCATCAGGCTGGTTCACAAAAACAACACTTCCTGTTCTCCCACTGTCAGGGTTAAGGAAGTCGTCAGCGCAGTCTGTGTGATGGTATTCTTTGTCCCAAGGTTGTGTAAGTGTTCCAGAGCACTGAGTTTAGAAATAATATAAGTGGAGAATTATATATTATTAGTTTCCTGGGAGGACAAGTGAGCATAGTGATAAAAGTTGTTATCTGCGAGGGTGGCAGAAAATGCCGTTGCTTACAAAGGTGACACAGTGAAAGTGAAGTCATCTTAATTCGCTCATTCTATGAATTAAATGTTATAATAATTCCCTAGAGATAATATTGTTTTGATCACCACACAACAGCTTTAAATGACACTGATTCCAGGTATTCTTTAAGCATCACTATCCAAACCTAATTCTTTCCTCATATTAAGTATTCTGTCAGTTATAGAACAACACAGAATAATTCTCAAGGCTACATTTCGTGTTTTGTTTTTCAATGGTTCTACTGTGATGGAGGACTAAAACTGGTGCATGGTAATCTATCAACGATTTTATGTACGCTAAGTACTTCATTTTTACAATTCTAACATTTGCACCATATTTGTAAAAGTTTGGAGGGATATGTTGTGTATCTTTATACGTATATGCTTCTAAACTGTTGTATCCTGAGCACCTCTGCAAAAGCAGTGATAATGTGTGAGTGAGGTGAAAGTGTTGAATGATGATGAAAGTATTTTCTTTTTGGGGATTTTCTTTCTTTTTTGGGTCACCCTGCCTCGGTGGGAGACGACCGACTTGTTGAGAAAAAAAAAAAAAAAAAAAAAAAAAAAACCTACAAGAATTCTGAGATCTTTAATCCTATCCTTACATTATTGGTTAATGTTATTCACTGCAGTTAGTGTACATGGAACATTAACACTTGGATATTTACTGGACGACACATAATGGAACTGCCATCAATTTTTTATTTTGATGATCTACATTTATGGTAACAAATGTGTCTGTTAAAACCTTTTTGTCTTTTGCGCAGAAATTATAAGGCCAATATGATCATAGGCTGCCTGCACATGATTTGAAATGGTGAAAAAGTAGGCCACTAATTTACAATGTAGCCAGTTCATACGAAAACAGAAAAATCGCTTCTTGGGACCACTTTTGTCCCAATAAATGATTCTTTTGTAGCTTGAATCTTCTTCTTTTCCTCAACGTCAAATTCTTTCACCATTTCGTTTCAAGGTGGATCGCCTTGATGCTTTTGTAGGGCTCTTGAATTGGTGCCACGTTTTCAGGGATCAAACCTTATTGCCTCCTACGCACTAGGCGCTGTATGATCCTTATGGGTCTAGCGCTTGCATATTATGATAACAACAACAACAACAACAATAGGATAATAATAATAATAATAATAATAATAATAATATTATTATTATTATTATTATTATTATTATTATTATTATTATTATTATTATTATTATTATTCCTGCACCGGCTCCTGCAGCTTCTCTTGTGAATCATTCAGTGCAATACGAACAAAGGCGTGTGTATTCTCCTATGCTAACAACGTTATAGAGTCTTTGTAGGTAAACCGGGAACAAATCTGAATAAACTCGCTTACGAACACAAAAGACGTCAGGAGAGCCTGCGACGGCAACTGTGTGCTCTGTTATGGCACACTCAACGACCCAAGAATGTCGACTTTGATGTCAGAAAATATTCCCTGAATCTGATAACTGTGGAGATGACGATATTTAACACACACGAGTAGAGGTGAAGATCAACTACGACTTTACCCCTTGTGACTCGCTATGGCTAACTAGCTATAGCTAACTCTCTGCATATAACCTTTTATGGCTAACTTTTTCTGTCTCTAATCGAGGTCTTCAGTGTCAGCCATTGGTGGTTAGACGTAAGTGAACTTTCTCAGATAATACTAATACTACTAATTATATAAATAGCAATAATAATAAAAATAATAATAATAATAATAATAATAATAATAATAATAATAATAATAATAATAATAATTACAATTAAAAAATCTCACCGCGTCTGGAACATGTCTCGGTGCACCTGAGATATTTAATTGTCTGGGAAAGCCGGCGACATAGACATTTAAACCGTCTGCTTCAGCAGGTCAAACAGACATTTAAACGTCGGGAGGCGTGGGAAATTTAAAAGCCAGGAGCACCTGTGGCGTCGGTTCGTCTGGGACATTTAAACGTGTGGGAGAGCCGGCGAGACAGATATTGAAATGTCTGCCTCAGCCGGCCAGTATGACATTTAATCACCGCCAAGCCTAAATTCTTTTGGGGTCATATAGTGGTGGTGGGGGGGGGGTGGCCGGGACTTAGGTTCGATCTTGTTCCTTGGATCAAGAGACCCCTCACCAGCATTATGAAGTTCCTACTAATGTAGTTGCTGCTCTTCCTCTTCTTCCTCCTCTTCCTCTTCTTCCTCCTTCTCCCCCTCCTCCTCCTCCTCCTCCTCCTCTTGTTCTCATCATTTTCAAAAATATTTATATTAATTTTCTTAACAAAGATTAAATTTCACGAAATTTCCCCCCAAAAAATGCCTGGCGAATGTAACTGAAATTGTAAGTCAACTCTCGTTTCCAGAAACTGGCTTAATGCTGATGAAGGGCTCTTGATCACAGGAATGTGAGCACCTCACATATATATATATATATGCAAAACAACCACTCTGAAAGAATAGAGAAATTCCAAGCGCTTTCGTGACTACTCACATTATCAAGGAACTATATAGTTCCTTGATAATGTGAGTAGTCACGAAAGCGCTTGGAATTTCTCTATTCTTTCAGAGTGGTTGTTTTGCATATTCTGAAATCACCTGTTTACTGTGATCTTATTGCATATATATATATATATATATATATATATATATATATATATATATATATATATATATATATATATATATATATATATATATATATATATATATATATATATATATATATTTATATATATATATATATATATATATATATATATATATATATTTATATATATATATATATATATATATATATATATATATATATACATATATATATACGTATATGTTCTATGACCTTTCCATCCAGCCGTTCCTCCATTCCATCTTCCATCCCTCCACAAATAACTTGCACCTGGACATAAAAGCCTTTCATTTCCCTCCCACGGAAGGTCAAAATATTCAACTACTTGCCAATAGAAAGACTTCCATCTGTAATAGTGTGAAAGATCTGTGCTCTTCCAGAGGCTCTGAGGCCCTGCCTTACCACCTTTCCTCTTCCCTCTTTAATCTTCCTTATTGTGGCTTCTCCCACATATTTTCCTCTCGCCTTTTTTCTCCCCCTTTCCCTCCCCTTCTCCCCTCTCCCCCTTTGCTCCTTTTGCCCTTTCCGCTCCGTCTCCAATATTAAAATGTTATCACAAGGCTTATCTCTGGTCTGAATTTACTTTAGACCAGCGGTTCTCAACAGCAGGGGTTAGGGGGGCCTCGCCCCCTACTAGATGGGGTGAGTAGCTCCACGGGGGGGGGGAAGGGACCGCGAACCCAGAGCAAAAATTTTGACTATTTTCTGCATCTGCTATTTGTTGTCGCTTTAACAAATTCTTTGTGATTAGTTAAGATTAAATAAAGTGAAGAAAGAAAACTAGCTTCCCAATTTCCATACATAAATCAACAGGAGCCTTTTTTTTCATTTACACATATCGAATTTTATATTAAAGACGGAGGGTTGTGTGGAGAGGACCAACTGTGGTAGGGGGCGCCACCCCCTATCACAGTGTGTCGTCTCTATGTATGCATTATGTATGTTGGACATCTATATGTATTATGTATGTTGGACATCTACATGTATTATGTATGTTGGACATCTATATGTATTATGTATGTATGTTGGACAACTATATGTATATATTATGTAGGATATCTATATGTATGTATTATGTATGAACTCAAATTAAATTGTAATAAACAACTGTCAATGAATGAACAGAAGAGAGGACCGAACCGCGGTCTGTGAATTGATAGTCCGACGCTCTACCGTCTCGGCTACCCAGATTTGAATCCTGCTGTGGACTGAGAGATGAAGTTTGTAAATATTTTCGCCTGTTTGCTAATTATTAATCACCCAGGCATGTATGTTCAGTAGACGTATTAATGATTTGGACTACAGAAAATTTCTCACTTATGTTTTATAATAATTTTGCTAATGTCCAAGTTTTCGCTGATTAATGACCATCATCAGAATTTTCATTAATTATTATACTCATATGAAAAACTGAAAAACTGAAAAACTGCAAAGAACATGTTTCTCATAAGTCACAGTATTGAAAGACGTTAAAACGTAAACAAAAAAGACTGAGGAAGGTAAGCTGAGGAAAGTAAGTTAAAGGCCTGGTCAAGGATGTTACGCCCCTTGTTTATTTTACCACAAACTGGGACGATGTATTTACATGTGTTGATTTGGCTGTTTTACTTAATATTATATTAAGGAGTATCTTCATTAATACCTAAATTGAATATACTCAGCTTTATAATATTATCTGGCAATAAATTGTTTAGTTTTGTACATAGGCAGGATGTTTCATTGTTCTAAACTGCTGCTGCAGCATGGTTAGGCACCAGGGGACAATTTGAGCTACTCAGCCCCTGCTCAGTCTGAGTTGATTGGTGTTAAAGCGTTACCTTGTTCAGTTCACACCTCCTTTTTGTCGAGGAAGGATCCGGTGGAGAGCCTGGCTTTAAGATTCGCTAAATTCCCCAAGGGTACCCAGGAAATGTGGAAGCCCTGTGGTTGAGCATTACCTGGTCTGAGAAGGAGGTTCAGAAACTCCTAGAAGTAACGAGTAACAGTGAACTGGTCTAAGTGATAAGCTGTTTGTAGACTCTGTTCGAGGAGGGAGATACTGTGTAAAGCCCCCTGAGGAAGAACTCGATTACATGTGTTCATTTTGCGTTTAAGTTTATAAACGCCTGTGTATATACCTCTTTTGACTCATTGTGATCGATTGTAGAAAATCTATGTGACTGTTTACTTTTGTGAATATTTGACAAGTTATCTGGATAACATTTTTATATTAAAGATAATTATCTCTACTTATAATTGTTACGGTATGAGTAGCCTTGCTTATCATTTAAGAAGTAATGGAAACACGTGATTATTAATGAAGTTAATAAAACCAGCTGAAACCATAGAGATTCCTTTGCCTCCATAAGTGGTCCCAGTGATTAATATCCTCTAGATCAACCTGTTCTTTTCGGTGTATGTTTGTTACGAGAAGCCTATAGCAGGGAGATCCCGGGCCCTGTTCTTAACAAGGACTGTGCCGCGGGGGCGTTGACCCCAGGAACGACCTACACGTAGACTCCAGGTAGGCATGTACTGAATAGGTCGATACACTGTGTCGGCCTCAAATTGCCTATACGAGAAGCCTATACAGGGGCGACTCGACAGTTTCAACTTAAATAATCCCGCTGCTGATGCAGTGTCATTAAATTCAGGTTTGAACTTTCTAATATACAATCTCTCTAAAATTCTCAAATCTAACCTATATTTCGTGCCTTTGCTATAATTTTAAAACCATTAGCGAAGCGTGTATTATTTTTGCTCTCAGAATGTAATCTTATTGAAAAAAAAGATTAAGCTAATTTAGTATCCGTCCCATACGACGTTATGTTCGTATATTCCAGTTCAGAAATTTATAAAATTACTACTAATATATTTAATATTAAACTGTGAGGTGTATGTTTATTAGTGTACATAATGGTGTGTGTTTACTTAATCCCATTTCCAGGGGTTAAATTATTCTTGACTGGTGGTGAACAGATGACGTGGTCTTATTAGCCCTCGTGTAGTTGATAAGCTTCAAGCCACATTAACAAACTATCTTATAAACAATGCCTCTGTTTAAATTTTATTAATCCTTATGTATACACGAGAAGGACCTTTAAAAAATGTAAACAAGAGTGGTGAGCCTTTTCTTACTTTTAAAGAAAGGTGAACAGATTACATGAAGCTTTAATGATACTAGTGTACTCGATAGGCTTCAGATCTGATTACCTAACTTACCTGAGTGGCTCATCATATGACTAGATGAATCAGGAGATATTCCAATCCTCCTGACAAAATAATCTCCCCCCCCCCTCTCCATCTCTTGTGTTGACACTCTTCACTAATATGGGATTATGTGCAAGGATTTGTCGACCAGAGGATTTATGCTTGCCTACCCGCTGATTAGTTTTGTTATACAGAAATGAAAAAAAAAATGATTGCTAATCGGATGACTCTTGTCTCTCACTCTGTATTTCTCTCTCACTCTGTATTTCTCTCTCTCTCACTCTGTATTTCTCTCTCTCTCACTCTGTATTTCTCTCTCTCTCACTCTGTATTTCTCTCTCTCTCTCTCTCTCTCTCTCTCTCTCTCTCTCTCTTTCTATATTTTTACAAGATTTTACAAGGTTATGTTAAGGTTCCTAACTTTATTTACAGCCTAAGAGCTGTTACCTACTTCAGCTCTCTCTCCCTCCCTCTCTCTCTCTCTCTCTCTCTCTCTCTCTCTCTCTCTCTCTCTCTCTCTCTCTCTCTCTCTCTCTCTCTCTCTCTCTCTCTCTCTCTCTCTCTCTCTCTCTCTATCACACGCGTAGGAATTCCTCCGTCCCTCAATTTCCTCCCTATTCATCACATTCCCTTGGTCCATTTTCAACCTTAACCCACACCCCCCCCTCCCTCACTTTCCTCTTCTCTACCACCCTCCCTTCCCCTTCCCTACCTTCCTCCCTTCACTCTCCACCTCCCAACCTCTTTCTCTTTCCATCCCTCCCTGCCTCCCTCCCAGCCTCCGCCCTCGGCCCCGCCCACACCCACCCTCCTACCGTCTCTCCTCTCTCGGCACTACTCCATGGAGGCGAATCCCTTCTACGCACTGGTACCAATTCACAGAGAAACCCAATACAAGCAGACCCTCATAAAATTAGATTAGGCCGAGTGTTGGGCTGGATTTCTCTAATCTTTTATCCTTTTTTTTCGAGTCTCAGTTGAGGCTACGCCAGGACGGTGATCGTCTTGAATTTCCAGACAAATGGTCCAAATCTAGAGAGAGGGGGGGGGGGAGTGATAGGGGTGGGGAGGGGAAGACGGGAGATAGTAAGGGGAAAAACGGGGGATATGTGTTTTTGCAGACGGTGTTTTGCTTCTATAAAGAAGATGCTACGAGGGGAGAGAAAGAGGAGTGTGGGTCGGCTAACTTCATTCAAGGCGATTTGATGTCTATTGGAGGTGGAGGAAAAGGAGGAGAGAGGGCTGAGAAGCGAAGAAGAGGAAGGATAGAGAGAAGAAACAGGCTGAGGAAGGTTTGGGCAGGAAGGGGGCGGCAAAGGATGGAAGACAGGATAAGAAGGATATGATTAAGAAGAGGATAAGAGAAATGTGAAGGTGGTTAATAGAAGTAATGTGAAAGATATAGAAGATATAGATAAAGAGGACCTAGTGAACTATATTGCTATGTATTGATGTATATTGTAAGCATATTCTGGCGAGAGAGGGGGGAAGGGGGACAAACAGTGGAGAAGAAGAAGAAGAAGAAGAAGAAAGAAAAACGTCAGGAAAGCACAAGTCGGGAAAGAAAATGGAGCTAAAAAAACGAAAAGAACTCTTTTAAAAAACGAAAATAAAAGTATATTTCCTTTCAAACATCGAACTACCATTTGTATTCCACCTTTCTTGTAGTGTGTGTGTGTGTGCGCGCTTTACTCTTGCGCCCCGAAGAGAGAAAAAACCACGCATTTGTCTGTGACTCGCAAAGTTACAGTTCCCGCAGCTTATTCCAACAGGGAAATGGAAAACACCATGTGACATGCAAATCCAGATTCCTCTTTTGCCAAATTTATAGCTGGTGTAGCAGACACTAAGTGGCCGTCCACTAAGGAAGATATGACCCGCAAAAAACAAGGCGATGCAAAGCAGCATTCAGCAGGAAGCGCAGCACAGATGCAAATTAAGAGTAGATGCTGGAGAGAGAATTCTAACGACAGGTTGAGTGTAGGTCGTGTGGTATACTGGAGAGAATTCTAACGACAGGTTGAGTTAGGTCGTGTGGTATACTGGAGAGAGTTCTAACGACAGGTTGAGTTAGGTCGTGTGGTATACTGGAGAGAGTTCTAACGACAGGTTGAGTATAGGTCGTGTGGTATGCTGGAGAGAGTCAAGTATAACGACAAGTAGAGTATCGGTGGTATGGGAAATGGAACGACCTTTCTAACAGTAGGTTAAGTGCAGATGATGTTGACAATGGGGCGAGCATTTCAGCGACAGGTTGAGTGTATGTCGTGAGTGCAATGTAATCACCACCGTAACGAGAATTTGAGTGTATATCCAGTGGACAAAGGAGCAACCATTCTAGCGACAGGTTGGATGCGCTTGTTACAAACGTAAAATCGTAACAAAGACTACGATTGCAGCCTGACTCAATTTCAGCATCTCGCGAGGCCATTGGAAAGCAGATTCTATCACTGTCCTTTTCCTAGACACAGGCTCTCCGTGACCTGCTTGTGTATATAATTTTCATCTCGTATTCCCCCTAGAGTCTTGCCGAACAAGGCTTCTGCGTGATGACAAAATACACAGATTTTCTTTCTGCTTGGTTTCATTTAGAACAAGAAGGCACAATAATGTGCGGGTCATTTGTGTATGGTTTCATTTCTTTGCTTAGTTGACTGGATTTCAACCTCATTGACCACACGAAGGTCTTTTAGGCTGCATGGTATCGTTTCTCAATCATGGATGCTGTAAACCCTAAAGTATGGTGTATGTGTTTGTACTGACAGCCATAAATAATAGTTAACAATAAAACAGTTTTCTTTGATGTACGAACAGCAAGTCTCCTAGGAAAGAGGGGTGACTTTTGCGTTCCTTCTGCATGTAATTAATTGTTAGGTAGCTGAAGAGTAAAGTTAGGTCTGAGAAGATATACACATGTGTGCACGGAATGTTAAAATTAATACACATTCTAGCAACATTACAAGATTGAAGGTTCAAGTGCATTTAAGTGTAATTGTACCTAAATAAAGTTATGTGTCGTGAGGTTTGTGACGGGTTCTTTATTCAAGGCGTTGGAGAAACCCCAGTTTTCCTTGGGACCAACTTGATTACCTTGCACTTCCCGTCACACGCTTCGTACCAACATGCACCGCAGCTGATTGTCTCGCCGCGAGAGATCATGGAAAATTTAAATCTGATCATTTCCTGGGTTTTCCTGGCTTCTTCAGTCGGTTTTCTCAACAACTATTTTTCAGTTGAATCATCTCGTTACCAGACTCATCGTTGCAGTGTCTTTGTGTGACTGTGGTTACAAATTCGCTTCCATAAGTTTTTAGGGAACCTTAACATTATTTCAGATAAAAACAAAACATACCATGTGAGTTTGGGTAGGACGTTAGGAAACAGACGCCGTAACATAAGGATTGGTTGAACACTCACTCTTCACCCTCAAATATATATTGTACACCACAATAACTCGTTGTTTTCCATGTGTCAAAGGATATTGAACGCTTTTTGTGATTTTTGACGATATGTTCGTAAGTTTTCTCTTTTATGTGTAGTATAGGTCATCCTGTGTAATGGTAATTCTTATGGCATATCAACCCCAGCTCGGCTGCTAGGAAATCCAAAACTTTCTGGTGACTGCTCAACCCATAATGGAATGTGTAAACAGCATTCTCGTTGATGAATGAGACACATCCATAAATATGCCCAAAACTGCCGATTTTCTAAAACATTTACATTACGATATCCTCAATTGCCTTGCTGATGTCAACAGCTCAGACCGGCAGATTTCATCACCTGATGCAAAAAATCTGTCCTGTGTGATGGAATATGACAAGGAAACACAGCTACTGTTTTTCTCCCCACCTTTGTCACCATCGTTCGCATAAGATTAATAACATGCTATTGATATAATTTTCTTTCAAATTAAACTTCCTTCATCCCCATTCCTTTCTCTTTACCCACACGTTCCTCCAACACCAACACCTCCCTCAATCACTCACCCATCACCTCCCTCCCACATATAATCTTACGTCAGGTACTAAAGTCGGAGGGAAGGGGAGCAGTGAGGGAAGGGGAGCAGTGAGGGAAGAGGAGCAGTGAGGGAAGGGGAGCAGTGAGGGAAGGGGAGAAGTGAGGGAAGGGGAGCAGTGAGAGAAGGGGAGAAGTGAGGGAAGGGGAGCAGTGAGAGAAGGGGAGCAGTGAGGGAAGGGGAGCAGTGAGGGAAGGGGAGCAGTGAGGGAAGGGGAGCAGTGAGGGAAGGGGAGAAGTGAGGGAAGGGGAGCAGTGAGAGAAGGGGAGAAGTGAGGGAAGGGGAGCAGTGAGAGAAGGGGAGCAGTGAGGGAAGGGGAGCAGTGAGGGAAGGGGAGCAATGAGGGAAGGGGAGCAGTGAGGAAAGGGGAGCAGTGAGGAAAGGGGAGCAATGAGGGAAGAGGAGCAGTGAAGGAAGGGGAGCAGTGAGAGGACGGAGTGGACAGGGTTAAGAGACGCTTATCACCAGTGTGTCAACAATCATTATTGACATAGCTCAGTTAATTAAGCAACATTGCCATTGATTTGGGCTCGACCTGAAGATTTCCTGCTTTATCCACGACCCAATTTTCATTTTTTCCTGTTTACAGAACTCGATAAAAAAAAAAAAGGGCATTTCGACAGGAAAAAAATTTGGCTAACTCTATTATTTAGATAAGCTAGTGTTTCCGATGTGGCACTTCGAATGTATTCTGATAAATAATTCTGATAAATAATTCTCCTGGGCATTAGAGCAAATGGATTTTGTAGAGTTTTCTGGCGAAAATATTTGTTTTGTGTTTGTGTTGAGTGAAGAGCAGCCATCAGAGTGCTTAATGTTTGACGAGTGACAAATAAACCAGAGCAATTACATTTGGGAAACTTTTGTCAACAACAACAACAAAAAAAAAACAGGAATTACATTTTGGTGAACTTTTGCCAAAATAAACCAGAGGAATTATATTAAGGGATAAAAAAAAAAAGTTCTGGGAAATAAACCACAGAAAATGCATCCAGTAATTTTTCCCTCCAGGCAAAATTGTGAAAGTTAAAGTCGACGTGCACGTTAAAATTATATTCGTTTGGAAGCGCTAAACCCGTAAGAGTCGTGCAGAGCGTTATGGGGGGGAATGGACGGTGGTTTAACATACTTGGATCAAGAGCCCTTCAGAAGCTGATGGGTGGGCACAAAAAAAAAGTGAAGCATGTACAAAACTCGATCCAACGTTTCGGAATTGCAGTTTCAGATGTGTTGTAGAGGACTGCCAGGCAAGACCTGGAAAACCGTGAAAGGCTCTTGATCCAATGAATTGGAGCTCTCCTTCCATTTCCCATTCTATTGGTTTACCACTTTTCAGTAAATATTACTATTATTCTTATTATTATTGTTATTCAAATTTAAAATGTCGGGTTTGTAATATATTAGCATTTTTCCGTAATATGGTTTCCTAATTTTTTCTGTATTTAGAACAAGAAATTTGTGGATGAAAAAAAATTGTGTTCGCCTATATGTGGTTGCAGGGGTCGATTCAGAGCTCTTGGGCTCCCCTCTTCGCTAGTCGCTGTTAGGTCACTCTCCGCTCGAGAAACCTTATCATACATCTTCTTAAAACTTTGTATGAATGTTGCCTCCACTGCTTCACTCTGCAGATTCCACTTTCTGGCAACTCTAAGGCTAAAGAAATACTTCCTAACATCCCTATGGCTCATATGTTTTCAACTTGCAGTTGTGGCCTCTTGTCCCTGTGTTCCATCTCTGAAACATTTTCGCCCTGTCCACCTCGTCAGTTCCTCTCAGTATTTTATATGTCGTTATCATGTTCCACCTATCCTTCCTATCCTCCAGTTTCGTCAGGTTCATTTCCCTTAACCTCTTCTCGTACGACATACCTCCTAGCTCTTAGTCTTGTTGCAAATTTTGACACTTTCTCCAATTTCTTGAAGTGTTTGACCAGGTGTGGGTTCCATACTGGTGCTGCTTACTCCAATACGAGCCTGACGTACACGTTGTACAGTGTCTTGAATGACTGCTTCCCTATCTAGATGTCGAAATGTTGCAGCAGTTATTTGATTGATATGCGCCTCAGGGAACGTTCTCCATATAATGCTCACCCGAAGATCTTTCCCCTTAAGTGAGGTTTGCAGCCTTTGAGTACCTAGCCTGTATTCCGTATGCGGTCTTCTTTTTCCTTCACAAAGCTTCATAACTTTGCATTTGCTGGGGTTAAACTCCTGGAACCATTTGACACCTCTGAATCTATTCCTTCCGTCATATCATTCACATATACAAGAAACAGCACTGCACCCATGACTAACCCTTGTGGAACCCCACTCGATACAGACGCCCACTCTGACACCTTATGTACCAACACTGGTTGTTTCCTACCTGTCAGGTATTCCCTGATCTATAGCAGTGCTTTCCCTACTATTCCTACTTTGTGTGTGTGTGTGTGTGTGTGTGTGTGTGTGTGTGTGTGTGTGTGTGTGTGTGTTAGCCTGGTTCCTGCTTCGGACAGTTCCCATCTAAGTTCTATCCCGCCGTGTTAATGCGACTGCACCTTCCTGATTTCCAATTTGCATAGTGATGTTTTCTGCTCTCCGTCACCCTCTGCCTCCAGCACCGCCTCCACCAGGCGCCACGGCTCCTCCTGCCGGTGCTACAAGACTCGATTTAACGAACTCCAGGATGATCTTAAAAGAAGATTCCTTGTTTCGACTCAAAGTGAGGGAGTAACTGTGACTACGGAGACCTTAATTTCTGGGAGTTGAACCCTGCAGGCACCAGGGGCGTAAACAAGCTAGACTAACTACCAAACTATCACAACAGCATCAAAACAGCCTCAGGATAGTTGGTGCTTGTTACCTGCGCTGCTCTGGAGTTAATAAAGTGAGGTAACAGTCTCTTCGTCCGGCCTTCAATTGAACGCTAGCAAATATTAACGTACAACGTTCCAGTATGACTGAGAATGCCTGAGGGTTACCTGACGACGATTCCAGGGTCACCGCACCCTCCCGGGGGCTGGTATTATTGATAGCCTGATCAACCAGGCTGTTGGAGCTAGTTGCACGCACTCCATCGTAGACATCGCAGCCGGGCTAATCAAGAATTAATCTAAGGAACTCTAACTTCCCTCTTATGTATCTGATATTAATTCCACTTATGGAAGGAGAGTGATAAGTTCTACCCCATCCTTATATAACGTCGCTATTACTAAGTTTACAATTATACTTTCGTCTTATTTTCCAGTAATATAAAACGTTGTTTTCAATAATACTTTTCCGTGCATTTCACTGAAATTCCTTTCTAGCACTGTCAACGAATGGAAATATTTGTGTTGTATTTGTAAAAGTGGAACAAATTGACAGGAATCAAAATAATGTCAAGGTTCAATAGAACGATGTTGATTCGTGTCACGACAAACAAAAAAATCAGCAAGACCTGGATGAAGATTTATTAACCTTTAATAAGAAAAAATATCTTTCTGTTTCTATGGCTTCATATATATATATATATATATATATATATATATATATATATATATATATATATATATATATATATATATATATATATATATATATATATATATATATATATATATATATTGAGGGTGGGTGCATGAGGAAAGAGGAGTGATTGGTGGAATGATGAAGTAAAGGGTGTGATAAAAGAGAAAAAGGTAGCTTATGAGAGGAATTTACAAAGCAGAAGTGTTATAAGAAAAGTAGAGTATATGGAGAGTAAAAGAAAGGTGAAGAGAGTGGTGAGAGAGTGCAAAAGGAGAACAGATGATAGAGTGGGAGAGGCACTGTAAAGAAATTTGAATGAAAATAAGAAAAAAATTTGGAGTTAAACAAGTTAAGAAAACCTAGAGAACGAATGGATTTGTCAGTTAAAAACAGAGTAGGGGAGTTAGTAGATGGGGAGGTGGCGGTTTTGGGTAGATGGCGAGAATATTTTGAGGAACTTTTAAATGTCGACGAAGAAAGGGAAGCGGTAATTTCATGCACTGGCCTGAGAGGTATACCACCTTTTAGGAGTGAAGAAGAACAGGATGTTAGTGTGGGGGAGGTGCGTGAGGCATTACGTAGAATGAAAGGGGGTAAAGCAGCTGGAACTGACGGGATCATGACAGAAATGTTAAAAGCAGGGAGGGGACATAGTGTTGGAGTAGTTGGTATTTTTGTTTAATAAATGTATGAAAGAGGGGAAGGTACCTAGGGATTGGCAGAGAGCATGTATAGTCCCTTTATATAAAGGGAAAGGGAACAAAAGAGATTGTAAAAATTATAGAGGAATAATTTTACTGAGTATACCAGGAAAAGTGTACGGTAGGGTTATAATTGAAAGAATTAGAGGTAAGACAGAATGTAGGATTGCGGATGAGCAAGGAGGTTTCAGAGTGGGTAGGGGATGTGTAGATCAAGTGTTTACATTGAAGCAAATATGTGAACAGTATTTAGATAAAGGTAGGGAAGTTTTTATTTCATTTATGGATTTAGAAAAGGCATATGATAGAGTGGATAGGGGAGCAATGTGGCAGATGTTGTAAGTATATGGAATAGGTGGTAAGTTATTAAATGCTGTAAAGAGTTTTTTATGAGGGTAGTGAGGCTCAGGTTAGGGTGTGTAGGAGAGAGGGAGACTACTTCCCGGTAAAAGTAGGTCTTAGACAGGGATGTGTAATGTCACCATGGTTGTTTAATATATTTATAGATGGGGTTGTAAAAGAAGTAAATGCTAGGGTGTTTGGGAGAGGGGTGGGATTAAATTATGGGGAATCAAATACAAAATTGGAAGTGACACAGTTGCTCTTTGCTGATGATACTGTGCTTATGGGAGATTCTAAAGAAAAATTGCAAGGTTAGTGGGTGAGTTTGGGAGTGTGTGTAAAGGAAAAAAGTTGAAAGTGAACCTAGAAAAGAGTAAGGTGATGAGAGTATCAAATGATTTAGATAAAGAAAAATTGGATATCAAATTGGGGAGGAGGAGTATGGAAGAAGTGAATGTTTTCAAATACTTGGGGGTTGACGTGTCGGCGGATGAATTTATGAAGGATGAGGGAAAAAAGGTGAGTGGGTACGTTGAGGTATATGTGGAGACAAAAAACGTTATCTATAGAGGCAAAGAAGGGAATGTATGAAAGTATAGTAGTACCAACACTCTTATATGGGTGTGAAGCTTGGGTTATGAATGCAGCGGCGAGGAGGCGGTTGGAGGCAGTGGAGATGTCCTGTCTAAGGGCAATGTGTGGTGTAAATATTATGCAGAAAATTCGGAGTGTGGAAATTAGGAGAAGGTGTGGAGTTAATAAAAGTATTAGTCAGAGGGCTGAAGAGGGGTTGTTGAGGTGGTTTGGTCATATAGAGAGAATGGATCAAAGTAGAATGACATGGAGAGCGTATAAATCTGTAGGGGAAGGAAGGCGGGGTAGGGGTCGTCCTCAAAAAAAGTTGGAAGGAAAGGGTAAGGGAGGTTTTGTGGGCGAGGGGCTTGGACTTCCAGCAGGCGCGCATGAGCGTGTTCGATAGGAGTGAATGGAGTCGAATGGCAGTTGGGACCTGACGATCTATTGGAGTGTGAGCAGGGTAATATTTAGTGAAGGGATTCAGGGAAACCGGTTATTTTTATGTAGCCGGACTTGAGTCCTGGAAATGGGAAGTACAATGCGTGCACTCTAAAGGATGGGTTCGGGATATTAGCAGTTTGGAGGGATATGTTGTGTATCTTTATACGTATACGCTTCTAAACTGTTGTGTTCTGAGCACCTCTGCAAAAACAGTGATTATGTGTGAGTTATATATATATATATATATATATACATACATATATATATATATATATATATATATATATATATATATATATATATACATACATACATACATACATACATACATACATCAGGAGATGGGGTTACTAGCCCCTTGATCCCAGCATTTTAGTCGCCTGTCACGACACGCATGGCTTACGGGGAGTGTGTGGGGGAGTGCGCGCGCGCGCGTGTGTGTGTGTGTGTGTGTGTGTGTGTGTGTGTGTGTGTGTGTGTGTGTGTGTTTGTGTTTATTAACAGATGCATTTGCAAATAAATAGACAATTGAAGAGGTTCATTTTGTTGAGTGCCCCCTGAGGCATGATTGACACCGTCAGGGCCAGCCACCCGGCTGCCTGCTGGAGGCATCTGCTGACGACAGACACGCCTGGCTGCCAGGTGGAGGCTTCAGGCGCATCAGGCTGCCTACTGGGAGTTTCAGGTGACGACAGATTAATCTACCTGCTTGATGGACACAGCTGTCTAACTGTCAGATGTTTCCTACCACAATAGACACCCCTCACCCCCTCTACTTGCCGGAGGTTTCAGACCACGGAAGATACATCCGGCAGCCTACTGGATGCTTCAGGCCAGGGCTCTCACTGAAGGTTATTATTCAGCATCTGAATTTCAAATCAGATGAGTGAACACAGAGGCATTTCCTGCTTAGCTGACTGTGTATTTCCGAGAAGTTTTGCTTAGGCGGTGAAACAACAATTATGTATATGTATCCATGCATGTGTTGCATGCATGGATATACTTATTTATGCATGTATACGTGCATTCATTCATGTCTATATGTGTATATATGCTAAGCTTATCTCTTAATGCATCTTCAGGTATACAAACTTGCATCACACGTGTATTCATTCATATACATGCGAATTCATGCAAGTATTTATGTATTCATACATTTAAACGTGTATACTTGCAATGTCTCTTGGTTTACTGCATCTTCAAGCAGAGGCCGACTGATATAAATCACTGCTAAAAATTCCGTGTTTTTGTTAATGTATGTAAACATATTTATTCGTGTATATGTGAATGCGTGTAAGGTCTTTCTGTATGCGTCATCGGGAACCACTTCTAGAATTACTGTTGTGTTTGTGGTTTTAATACTGTGTGCGAGGTGGACACTCATATCTGGTAACTCGCTTCGACACTTGTCTTCAGTTTTATATGGTAATCTGTGTATGTGATCTATATTTTCTGGGGTGTTGAAAAGGTGTGTTATCAACCCAGCATATATTCCTAAGTTGCAAATCAAACTGCATGATTTTAAAAAGTTATGATTTGATAAAGCTCTGCACAGAGGGAAATGCTGTGTCTTTTTTTATTCTCTTCCTTCCTAATTGTCAGTAGCATCATGAAGCATTATAAGAACTGTCTCCACAGTGAAATTGTGGTCAAGGATGAGGCCCTTCCACAGGGTCTCAGCAAAATACCTGGTTAAGATTGTTTTTAACGTCGTTGGGGCAGTGGTAACTTGCTGGCCTCACTCTCTGTGACTCAAACAAAAGCAACATATTCACTGCCAGTCGCTCCGTAAATTGTCTCCAGAAGGGCACACATACGGTATCCAAGAATAACCTACTGAACAGTGTTTCAGAGTGCAAGCACCGCACTTCCCACCTCCGACAGTCCAGCTCAACTATTTAATGATTTTTTTTCCAAATATTGCCATTCTCAAACACCTACATTTAAACTAACAGCTACCCAACTTAAACGTATCTTCGGAGACAATGCTTCGAAGTGCCCGCCATAGTACCCGAGAGAACAGGGCTGCGAGAGGCGTTAACCCCCGGAACACCCTCCATCTATTATACTCCAGGTAGACTCCAGGTACCACCGAGATGGTAATCTTATGATAATGAAACAAGTCGGGAGATTCTCCCTGGAGAATAAATCAGCTACAATTCAGTGCCCACGACCACCGATGTCCAGTGTCATAAGACCTCTTGGATCATTGATATATCAGATAACCTATGAGGAGTGTCAAATAGAACTATACTTGACGTCCCGACAGGACAGATGAGCATACATACAGTGGCATTCAACACTGACAGGTTGATAAGACAAACGTGCAACAATTAGGTATCTTTATTCCGAAACGTTTCGCCCGGAGGATACAAGATACCGTAAATTGTTCGCAGATAATTTTTACATTAGAAAAAACTTGAAGTAAATATAGGAACAGGCAACTTGAAAGACAGGTGCCGAGAACAATGGGGCAGAAGTAGAAGTCAGAGATGCAAATAAGTTTCAGGGATGTTAGGAAGAACTTCTTCAGCCTTCAAGTGCAACTTATTTGCTTCTCTGACTTCCAGAGAGGAGGACGGAAGCCGACCCAATACCCACCATGAGGAACATATGCGACAGAGTCCACGATACAGGAAACTTGTTGTATGAGGTTAAGTGGTGGGGCAAGGAGCTGAGACCAGAGCTCCTCAAAAATAAATTAGAGAATGCAAAGCTAAAATTGTTAAAAGTCCCAAAAAATTTTCCTGCAAGGGTAGTCCCAACACTAGGAGGGCTGAGGTATAAAGCGTGACTAAGAGAACTAGTTCTTACATTGGAGAATGAGTCACATGTGCAACATCTTGGAATCTTTATTGAAGAAACGTTTCGCCACACTGGGGCTTCTACAGACCAATACAGAGAAGAAAAGTGGGCGATGAGGAAGAGTTTGAGGAGACGTGTTGACTGAATTAGTTTTTACGTTGTTAGAGGATCGTCCCATCAGAAGACAGTAACAGCTTGCAGGACACTCAAAAATATTGGGAAAATAAACGTACAGTTTATTTGAATATTTTTAAATTATAAGTTGATGTGAACCAGAGGATCATAGAGAGTTTTAAGTGAGGGAAGTGAATAATTGAATTTTGGGGGGAATGGGTTTACACGAGGGGAAACTCCTTATAATGACTTAGAAGTTGATTTGAGAGCACAAACGTACCATGAGTAAGACACACACACACACACACACACACACACACACACACACACACACACACACACACACACACACACACACACACACACACACACACACACACACACACAGTCTGGGAAGTGACGTGGTGGAGGCAGGATTCATACATAATTTTAAGATGAGGTATGATAAAGCTCATGGAGCAAAGAGAGGGAGGACCTAGAGGGGACCTAGAGGGGACCAGTGAAGAGACGGAGCCAGGAGCTATGAGTCGACCCCTGCAACCACAATTAGGCGAGTACACACAGGACTGTAGGAGAGTCAGAAACTAACCACAATGTCTAATTGTCAATAATATAGACACCAGAGCTAAAGTGGCTTACAGTAATGGGTGGCTTCCTATCACTGATGTCGTGCTGTGATGATGGTGGTAGTAGTGGTAGTGGTGGTGGTGGTGGTGGTAGTGGTGGTGGTAGTGGTGGTGGTGGTAGTGATGGTGGTAGTGGTGGTGGTGGTGGTAGTGATAGTGGTGGTGGTGGTAGTGGTGGTGGTGGTAGTAGTGGTGGTAGTGGTGGTGGTGGCAGTTGTGGTAGTAGTGGTGGTGGTAGTAGTGGTGGTGGTAGTAGTGGTGGTGGTGGTAGTGGTGGTGGTGGTAGTGGTGGTGGTGGTAGTGGTGGTAATAGTGGTAGTGGTGGTGGTGGTGGTAGTAGTGGTGGTAGTGGTGGTGCTGGTGGTGGTGGTGGTAGTAGTGGTGGTGGTGGTGGTAGCTGTGGTAGTAGTGGTGGTGGTAGTAGTGGTGGTGGTAGTAGTGGTGGTAGTGGTAGTAGTGGTGGTGGTAGTAGTGGTGGTAGTGGTAGTAGTGGTGGTGGTAGTAGTGGTGGTGGAGGTAGTGGTGGTGGTGGTGGTGGTAGTGGTGGTGGTAGTAGTGGTGGTAGTGGTGGTGGTAGTAGTGGTGGTGGTGGTAGTGGTGGTGGTAGTGGTTATGGTGGTGGTGGAAATGGTTATGGTGGTAGTGATGGTGGTAGTGGTTATGGTGGTGGTGGTAATGGTTATGGTGGTAGTGATGGTGGTAGAAGTTATGGTGGTAGTGATGGTGGTAGTGGTTATGGTGGTAGTGATGGTGGTAATGGTTATGGTGGTAGTGATGGTGGTAGTGATTATGGTGGTAGTGATGGTGGTAGTGGTTATGGTGGTGGTGGTGGTAGTAGTAGTGGTGGTAGTGGTGGTGGTGGAGGATGAAGACAATTCCCTCTAGTCATTATAATTTCCCAACAAAAACAATTGCTACCTAACAAAACTCTCACCATCCAAAAGATACAATTGAAACACAACAAATACAATCACCACTCAACAGATACAATCACCACTCAACACATACAATCTCCACCTAACAGATACAATCACCACTCAACAGATACAATCACCACTCAACAGATACAATCACCACTCAACAGATACAATCACCACTCAACAGATACAATCACCACTCAGATACAATCACCACTCAACAGATACAATCACCACCGAACAGATACAATCACCACTCAACAGATACAATCACCACTCAACAGATACAATCACCACTCAACAGATACAATCACCACCCAACAGATACAATCACCACTCAACAGATACAATCACCACCCAACAGATACAATCACCACCCAACAGATACAATCACCACCCAACAGATACAATCACCACTCAACAGATGCAATCACCATTCAACACATACAATCTCCACCCAACAGATATAATCACCACTCAACAGATACAATCACCACTCAACAGATACAATCACCACCTAACAGATACAATCACCACTCAACAGAAACAATCACCACTCAACACATACAATCTCCACCCAACAGATACAATCACCACTCAACACATACAATCACCACCCAACAGATACAATCACCACCCAACAGATACAATCACCACTCAACAGATACAATCACCACTCAACACATACAATCTCCACCTAACAGATACAATCACCCCTCAACAGATACAATCACCACTCAACAGATACAATCACCACTCAACAGATACAATCACCACTCAACAGATACAGTCACCACTCAACAGATACAATCACCACTCAACAGATGCAATCACCACTCAACAGATACAGTCACCACTCAACAGATACAATCACCACTCAACAGATACAATCACCACTCAACAGATACAGTCACCACTCAACAGATACAATCACCACCTAACAGATACAATCACCACTCAACAGAAACAATCACCACTCAACACATACAATCTCCACCCAACAGATAAAATCACCACTCAACAGATACAATCACCACTCAACAGATACAATCACCACTCAACACATACAATCACCACCCGACAGATACAATCACCACCCAACAGATACAATCACCACTCAACAGATACAATCACCACTCAACACATACAATCTCCACCTAACAGATACAATCACCCCTCAACAGTTACAATCACCACTCAACAGATACAATCACCACTCAACAGATACAATCACCACTCAACAGATACAGTCACCACTCAACAGATACAATCACCACTCAACAGATGCAATCACCACTCAACAGATAGTCACCACTCAACAGATACAATCACCACCCAACAGATACAATCACCACTCAACAGATACAATCACCACTCAACAGATACAATCACCACTCAACAGATACAGTCACCACTCAACAGATGCAATCACCACTCAACAGATGCAATCACCACTCAACAGATACAGTCACCACTCAACAGATACAATCACCACCCAACAGATACAATCACCACTCAACAGATGCAATCACCATTCAACACATACAATCTCCACCCAACAGATATAATCACCACTCAACAGATACAATCACCACTCAACAGATACAATCACCACCTAACAGATACAATCACCATTCAACAGAAACAATCACCACTCAACACATACAATCTCCACCCAACAGATACAATCACCACTCAACACATACAATCACCACCCAACAGATACAATCACCACCCAACAGATACAATCACCACTCAACAGATACAATCACCACTCAACACATACAATCTCCACCTAACAGATACAATCACCCCTCAACAGATACAATCACCACTCAACAGATACAATCACCACTCAACAGATACAATCCCCACTCAACAGATACAGTCACCACTCAACAGATACAATCACCACTCAACAGATGCAATCACCACTCAACAGATACAGTCACCACTCAACAGATACAATCACCACTCAACAGATACAATCACCACTCAACAGATACAGTCACCACTCAACAGATACAATCACCACCTAACAGATACAATCACCACTCAACAGAAACAATCACCACTCAACACATACAATCTCCACCCAACAGATACAATCACCACTCAACAGATACAATCACCACTCAACAGATACAATCACCACTCAACACATACAATCACCACCCAACAGATACAATCACCACCCAACAGATACAATCACCACTCAACAGATACAATCACCACTCAACACATACAATCTCCACCTAACAGATACAATCACCCCTCAACAGATACAATCACCACTCAACAGATACAATCACCACTCAACAGATACAATCACCACTCAACAGATACAGTCACCACTCAACAGATACAATCACCACTCAACAGATGCAATCACCACTCAACAGATACAGTCACCACTCAACAGATACAATCACCACCCAACAGATACAATCACCACTCAACAGATACAATCACCACTCAACAGATACAATCACCACTCAACAGATACAGTCACCACTCAACAGATGCAATCACCACTCAACAGATGCAATCACCACTCAACAGATACAGTCACCACTCAACAGATACAATCACCACCCAACAGATACAATCACCACTCAACAGATGCAATCACCATTCAACACATACAATCTCCACCCAACAGATATAATCACCACTCAACAGATACAATCACCACTCAACAGATACAATCACCACCTAACAGATACAATCACCACTCAACAGAAACAATCACCACTCAACACATACAATCTCCACCCAACAGATACAATCACCACTCAACAGATACAATCACCACTCAACAGATACAATCACCACTCAACACATACAATCACCACCCAACAGATACAATCACCACCCAACAGATACAATCACCACTCAACAGATACAATCACCACTCAACACATACAATCTCCACCTAACAGATACAATCACCCCTCAACAGATACAATCACCACTCAACTGATACAATCACCACTCAACAGATACAATCACCACTCAACAGATACAGTCACCACTCAACAGATACAATCACCACTCAACAGATGCAATCACCACTCAACAGATACAGTCACCACTCAACAGATACAATCACCACTGAACAGATACAATCACCACTCAACAGATACAGTCACCACTCAACAGATACAATCACCACCTAACAGATACAATCACCACTCAACAGAAACAATCACCACTCAGCACATACAATCTCCACCCAACAGATACAATCACCACTCAACAGATACAATCACCACTCAACACATACAATCTCCACTTAACAGATACAATCACCCCTCAACAGATACAATCACCACTCAACAGATACAATCACCACTCAACAGATACAATCACCACTCAACAGATACAGTCACCACTCAACAGATACAATCACCACTCAACAGATGCAATCACCACTCAACAGATACAGTCACCACTCAACAGATACAATCACCACTCAACAGTTACAATCACCACTCAACAGATACAGTCACCACTCAACAGATACAATCACCACCTAACAGATACAATCACCACTCAACAGAAACAATCACCACTCAACACATACAATCTCCACCCAACAGATACAATCACCACTCAACAGATACAATCACCACTCAACAGATACAATCGCCACCCAACAGATACAATCACCACTCAACAGATACAATCACCACTCAACACATACAATCTCCACCTAACAGATACAATCACCACTCAACAGATACAATCACCACTCAACAGATACAATCACCACTCAACAGATACAGTCACCACTCAACAGATACAGTCACCACTCAACAGATACAGTCACCACTCAACAGATACAATCACCAATCAACAGATAGTCACCACTCAACAGATACAATCACCACTCAACAGATACAATCACCACTCAACAGATACAATCACCACTCAACAGATACAATCACCACTCAACAGATACAATCACCACTCAACAGATACAATCACCACTCAACAGATACAGTCACCACTCAACAGATACAGTCACCACTCAACAGATACAATCACCACTCAACAGATACAATCACCACTCAACAGATACAATCACCACTCAACAGATACAATCACCACTCAACAGATAGTCACCACTCAACAGATAGTCATCACTCAACAGATACAATCACTACTCAACAGATACAGTCACCACTCAACAGATACAGTCACCACTCAACAGATACAATCACCACTCAACAGATACAGTCACCACTCAACAGATACAATCACCACTCAACAGATACAATCACCACTCAACAGATGCAATCACCACTCAACAGATACAATCACCACTCAACAGATACAATCACCACTCAACAGATACAATTCACCTACAAAAAACAGTAAACACAAAGAGAGCCGAGCAAAGGGTAATTGTTACTGCCTCAATTGCATATTTTTTCTGTTTAATGTAGTCATATATTTGGAGGAAGCTGTCCACTCGCTCTCTCTCTCTCTCTCTCTCCCTCTCTCTCTATTACTCACTAAACTTTATGAAGTGAGTAACTGTTAAGTGCTTTTTAAGTATCAAATGAACTCTCTCTCTCTCAATCTATTTCGTCTTTCTCACTGATTACTCCCTCTCTTTAACTGCCTCTTCCTCCCTCCGTCTGTGTTATTATCAGCTTCCTATATACACCTCCCTCTATTTCGTCTTTTCCTCTCTTCTCCTCAGGTCTATATCACTCCACTATTGACAAATATATTTCCAGCGCCTCGCATCATTTGCTCGTTACCTCACACGTACGTGAGCGGAATACGGAAAAGTATTTGCTTCTCTTACCTAGAAAAAAAGCTTTGAGAACAATAGTGGGATTTTTTTATTAACAAAAGTAACTAATATTAATCTTGTCGTGGGTGAAACTTTATATGATTGATGTATAAAGGGCGAGTACCAACAGTTTGATCGATCACAAATGGCGACGCGAGTGTTAGGTAACAAGACATATTGTGTCAACGTTACGCTTTCCAGGAGCTTTGTGACACTAGCTAGACTTCTGTCATCATACGTAACATATTGTCAATAATTTTACCAACATTATTACAACATTAACAGAAATAGCTAGACACGTGCGTGTGCGTGTGCGTGTGCGTGAGTGGATGGTTGTCCGACCTGTCACCTGCGTAGCTGGGATGATTTACTTGTGTCAGGAGTTGCCTAACGACCCTGGCGAGAACCGCCCTAGTGGGTGACACTTCCACTATTGTGGGTATCAGAGCCTCGTAGAAGTCTTTCTGATGTTGTCTTTGTCTCACTGATTTCATTGAGGTTGCTTGTGTTGGCTTCAGGTTTCACTGCAACATTAGGTTTATACCCTTCTCTCTGAAGCATTGTTGACTCACTAGACTAAGGCATCGTTAATTTTGGCTGGCTTCCCAGGAGGCGGGCTAAAATATCGCGGGTTCGATCCCCGGCTAGTCGTAGCATTGTTTATTTGCTTAAAACCACTTGTTTCATAGATGCATTAATGTGTGTACTGCTCGTATATATATATATATATATATATATATATATATATATATATATATATATATATATATATATATATATATATATATATATATATATATATATATATATATATATAAACCGATTAAATCTAGTCTGTTGTATGCTATCAGATGTGTCAGTCTGTCACTAGTTTTATTTTTAATTTCTGTCAATTCTTTGTAAGTGAAGGTGTTTATGCTGATAATCTTACACTCCACACGTGCTGCAACACTCCACACGTGCTGCAACACTCCACGCGTGCTGCAACACTCCACGCGTGCTGCAACACTCCACACGTGCTGCAACACTCCACGCGTGCTGCAACACTCCACGCGTGCTGCAACACTCCACACGTGCTGCAACACTCCACGAGTGCTGCAACACTCCATGCGTGCTGCAACACTCCACACGTGCTGCAACACTCCAAACATGCTGAAACACTCCACACGTGCTGCAGCACTCCACACGTGCTGCAACACTCCACGCGTGCTGCAACACTCCACACGTGCTGCAACACTCCACACGTGCTGCAGCACTCCACACGTGCTGCAACACTCCACACGTGCTGCAACACTCCACACGTGCCGCAACACTCCACACGTGCTGCAACACTCCACACGTGCTGCAACACTCCACACGTGTTGCAACACTCCACACGTGCTGCAACACTCCACACGTGCTGCAACACTCCACGCGTGCTGCAACACTCCAAACATGCTGCAACACTCCACGCGTGCTGCAGCACTCCATACGTGCTACAACACTCCACACGTGCTGCAACACTCCACACGTGCTGCAACACTCCACACGTGCTGCAACACTCCACAGGTGCTGCAATACTCCACACGTGCTGCAACACTCCACGCGTGCTGCAACACTCCACACGTGCTGCAACACTCCACACATGCTGCAACACTCCACACGTGCTGCAACACTCCACGCGTGCTGCAACACTCCACACACTCCACACGTGCTGCAACACTCCACGCGTGCTGCAACACTCCACGCGTGCTGCAACACTCCACACGTGCTGCAACACTCCACGAGTGCTGCAACACTCCATGCGTGCTGCAACACTCCACACGTGCTGCAACACTCCAAACATGCTGAAACACTCCACACGTGCTGCAGCACTCCACACGTGCTGCAACACTCCACGCGTGCTGCAACACTCCACACGTGCTGCAACACTCCACACGTGCTGCAGCACTCCACACGTGCTGCAACACTCCACACGTGCTGCAACACTCCACACGTGCCGCAACACTCCACACGTGCTGCAACACTCCACACGTGCTGCAACACTCCACACGTGTTGCAACACTCCACACGTGCTGCAACACTCCACACGTGCTGCAACACTCCACACGTGCTGCAACACTCCACGCGTGCTGCAACACTCCAAACATGCTGCAACACTCCACGCGTGCTGCAGCACTCCATACGTGCTGCAACACTCCACACGTGCTGCAACACTCCACACGTGCTGCAACACTCCACACGTGCTGCAACACTCCACAGGTGCTGCAATACTCCACACGTGCTGCAACACTCCACGCGTGCTGCAACACTCCACACGTGCTGCAACACTCCACACATGCTGCAACACTCCACACGTGCTGCAGCACTTCACACGTGCTGAAACACTCCACACGTGTTGCAACACTCCACACGTGCTGCAACACTCCAAACATGCTGAAACACTCCACACGTGCTGCAGCACTCCACACGTGCTGCAACACTCCACGCGTGCTGCAACACTCCACACGTGCTGCAACACTCCACACGTGCTGCAGCACTCCACACGTGCTGCAACACTCCACACGTGCTGCAACACTCCACACGTGGCGCAACACTCCACACGTGCTGCAACACTCCACACGTGCTGCAACACTCCACACGTGTTGCAACACTCCACACGTGCTGCAACACTCCACACGTGCTGCAACACTCCACACGTGCTGCAACACTCCACACGTGCTGCAACACTCCACAGGTGCTGCAATACTCCACACGTGCTGCAACACTCCACGCGTGCTGCAACACTCCACACGTGCTGCAACACTCCACACATGCTGCAACACTCCACACGTGCTGCAGCACTTCACACGTGCTGAAACACTCCACACGTGTTGCAACACTCCACACGTGCTGCAACACTCTACACGTGCTGCAACACTCCACGCGTGCTGCAGCACTCCACACATGCTGCAACACTCCACACATGCTGCAACACTCCACACGTGCTGCAACACTCCACACGTGCTGCAGCACTCCACGCGTGCTGCAATACTCCACACGTGCTGCAACACTCCACGCGTGCTGCAACACTCCACACGTGCTGCAACACTCCACACATGCTGCAACACTCCACGCGTGCTGCAACACTCCACACATGCTGCAACACTCCACGCGTGCTGCAACACTCCACGCGTGCTGCAACACTCCACACGTGCTGCAACACTCCACACATGCTGCAACACTCCACGCGTGCTGCAGCACTCCACACGTGCTGCAACACTCCACACGTGCTGCAGCACTCCACAGGTGCTGCAACAACGAACAGTTGCAGCCACGCTTTCTTGGTGCTAATGAATGTTGATGTTAAATTGTTTGTTGCAGAATGAAGGAGCTGAAGCAGCGTGAGGAGCAGGAGTATCAGAAGGAAGAGTAAGTGCAGGAAGAGGAGTAGGTGCAAAAAGAGGAGCAGGAACAAGAAGAGGAGTAGGTGCAAGAAGAGGAGTAGGAACAAGAAGAGGAGTAGGAGCAAGAAGAGTAGGAGCAAGAAGAGGAGTAGGAGCAAGAAGAGGAGCAGGAACAAGAAGAGTAGGTGCAAGAAGAGGAGCAGGAACAAGAAGAGGAGTAGGAGCAAGAAGAGTAGGAGCAAGAAGAGGAGTATGAGCAAGAAGAGGAGTATGAGCAAGAAGAGTAGGAGCAAGAAGAGGAGTAGGAGCAAGAAGAGTAGGAGCAAGAAGAGGAGTAGGAGCAAGAAGAGGAGTAGGAGCAAGAAGAGTAGGAGCAAGAAGAGGAGTATGAGCAAGAAGAGGAGTATGAGCAAGAAGAGTAGGAGCAAGAAGAGGAGTAGGAGCAAGAAGAGTAGGAGCAAGAATAGGAGTAGGAGCAAGAAGAGGAGTATGAGCAAGAAGAGTAGGAGCAAGAAGAGGAGTATTTGCAAGAAGAGTAGGAGCAAGAAGAGGAGTATGAGCAAGAAGAGAAGGAACAAGAAGAGGAGTATGAGCAAGAAGAGTAGGAGAAAGAAGACGAGTAGGAGAAAGAATAGGAGTAGGTGCAAGAATAAGAGCAGGAGCAAGAAGAGGAGCAGAAACAAGAAGAGGAGTAGGAACAAGAAGATGAGTAGGTGCAAGAAGAGGAGTAGGAGCAAGAAGAGGAGTATGAGCAAGAAGAGTAGGAGAAAGAAGAGGAGTAGGAGCAAGAAGAGGAGTAGGAGCAAGAACAAGAGCAGGAGCAAGAAGAGGAGCAGAAACAAGAAGAGTAAGAACAAGAAGAGGAGCAGGAACAAGAAGAGGAGTAGTAACAAGAAGAGGAGTAGGAAGAAAAGGAGTAGGAAGAAGAGGAGTAGGAACAAGAAGAGGAGCAGGAACAAGAAGAGGAGCAGGAACAAGAAGAAGAGTAAGAACAAGAAGAGGAGTAGGAACAAGAAGAGGAGTCGGAGCAAGAAAAGGAGCAGGAACAAGAAGAGGAGTAGGAACAAGAAGAGGAGTAGGAACAAGAAGAGGAGCAGGAACAAGAAGAGGACTAGTAACAAGAAGAGGAGTAATAACAAGAAGAGGAGCAGGAACAAGAAGAGGAGTAGGAACAAGAAGAGTAGGAACAAGAAGAGAAGTTGGAGCAAGAAGAGGAGCAGGAGCAAGAAGATGAGCAGGAACAAGAAGAGGAATAGGAACAAGATGAGGAGTAGGAACAAGAAGAGGAGTAGGAACAAGAAGAGGAGTCGGAGCAAAAAAAAGGAGCAGGAACAAGAAGAGGAGCAGGAACAAGAAGAGTAGGAACAAGAAGAGGAGTAGGAACAAGAAGAGGAGTCGGAACAAGAAGAGGAGTAGGAACAAGAAGAGGAGTCGGAGCAAGAAAAGGAGCAGGAACAAGAAGAGGAGCAGGAACAAGAAGAGGAGTAGGAACAAGAAGAGGAGTAGGTACAAGAAGAGGAGTCGGAGCAAGAAGAGGAGGAGGAACAAGAAGGCGAACAGGAACAAGAAGAGGAGTAGTAACAAGAAGAGGAGTAGGAACAAGAAGAGGAGTAGGAACAAGAAGAGGAGCAGGAACAAGAACAGGAGTAGGAACAAGAAGAGGAGTAGGAACAAGAAGAGGTGTAGGAACAAAAAGAGGAGTAAGAACAAGAAGAGGAGTAGGAACAAGAAGAGGAGCAGGAACAAGGAGTAGGAACAAGAAGAGTAGGAACAAGGTGAGCAGGAATAAGAAGAGGAGTAGGAACAAAAAGAGGAGCAGGAACAAGAAGAGCACGAATAAAAAGAGGAGTAGGAACAAGAAGAGGAGTAGGAGCAAGAAGATGAGCAGGAACAAGAAGAGGAGTAGGAACAAGAAGAGGAGGAGGAACAAGAAGAGGAGTAGGAACAAGAAGAGGAGTAGGAACAAGAAGAGGAGTAGGAGCAAGAAGATGAGCAGGAATAAGAAGAGGAGTAGGAACAAAAAGAGGAGCAGGAACAAGAAGAGGAGTAGGAACAAGAACAGGAGTAGGAGCAAGAAGATGAGCAGGAATAAGAAGAGGAGTAGGAACAAAAAGAGGAGTAGAAACAAAAAGAGGAGCAGGAATAAGAAGAGGAGCAGGAATAAGAAGAGGAGTAGGAACAAAAAGAGGAGCAGGAACAAGAAGAGGAGTAGGAACAAGAAGAGTAGGAACAAGAAGATGAACAGGAATAAGAAGAGGAGTAGGAACAAAAAGAGGAATAGGAACAAGAAGAAGAGCAGGAACAAGAAGAGGATTAGGAGCAAGAAGATGAGCAGGAACAAGAAGAGGAGTAGGAACAAAAAGAGGAGCAGGAACAAGAAGAGGAGCAGGAACAAGAAGAGGAGTAGGAACAAGAAGAGTAGGAACAAGAAGATGAACAGGAATAAGAAGAGGAGTAGGAACAAAAAGAGGAATAGGAACAAGAAGAAGAGCAGGAACAAGAAGAGGAGTCGGAGCAAGAAGAGTAGGAACAAGAAGAGGAGTAGGAACAAGAAGAGGAGTAGGAACAAGAAGAGGAGCAGGAACAAGAAGAGGAGAAGGAGCAAGAAGATGAGCAGGAATAAGAAGAGGAGTAGGAACAAAAAGAGGAGCAGGAACAAGAAGAGGAGTAGGAGCAAGAAGATGAGCAGGAACAAGAAGAGGAGTAGGAACAAAAAGAGGAGTAGGAACAAAAAGAGGAGCAGGAACAAGAAGAGGAGAAGGAACAAGAAGAGGAGTAGGAACAAGAAGAGGAGTAGGAACAAGAAGATTAGTAGGAGCAAGAAGATGAGCAGGAATAAGAAGAGGAGTAGGAACAAAAAGAGGAGCAGGAACAAGAAGAGGAGTAGGGACAAGAAGAGGAGAAGGAACAAGAAGAGGAGTAGGAACAAGAAGAGTCGGAACAAGAAGAGGAGCAGGAACAAGAAGAGGAGCAGGAACAAGAAGAGGAGTAGGAACAAGAAGAGGAGTAGGAACAAGAAAAGGAGTAGGAACAAGAAGAGTCGGAGCAAGAAGAGGAACAGGAACAAGAAGAGGAGTAGGAACAAGAAGAGGAGTAGGAACAAGAAGAGGAGTTGGAGCAAGAAGAGGAGCAGGAACAAGAAGAGGAGTAGGAACAAGAAGAGGAGTAGGAACAAGAAGAGCAGGAACAAGAAGAGGAGTAGGAACAAGAAGAGGAGTAGGAACAAGAAGAGGAGTAGGAACAAGAAGAAGAGTAGGAACAAGAAGAGGAGTAGGAACAAGAAGAGGAGTTGGAGCAAGAAGAGGAGTATTAGCAAGAGGAGGGGTAGGAGCAAGAGCAAGAGCAGGAGCAAGAAGAGGAGCAGGATCAAGAAGAAGAGTAAGAACAAGAAGAGGAGTAGGAACAAGAATAGAAGTAGTAACAAGAAGAGGAGTAGGAACAAGAAGAGGAGTAGGAGCAAGAAGATGAGCAGGAATAAGAAGAGGAGTAGGAACAAAAAGAGGAGCAGGAACAAGAAGAGGAGTAGGAACAAGAAGAGTAGTAGGAACAAGAAGAGGAGTAGGAGCAAGAAGATGAGCTGGAATAAGATGAGGAGTAGGAACAAAAAGAGGAGCAGGAAAAAAGAAGAGGAGCAGGAATAATAAGAGTAGGAACAAGAAGAGGAGTATTAACAAGAAGAGGAGTAGGAACAAGAAGAGGAGTAGGAGCAAGAAGATGAGCTGGAATAAGATGAGGAGTAGGAACAAAAAGAGGAGCAGGAACAAGAAGAGGAGCAGGAACAAGAAGAGGAGCAGGAACAAGAAGAGGAGCAGGAACAAGAAGAGGAGCAGGAACAAGAAGAGGAGTAGGAACTAGAAGAGGAGTAGGAACAAGAAGAGGAGTAGGAACAAGAAGAGGAGTAGGAATAAGAAGAGGAGTAGGAACAAAAAGATTAGCAGGAACAAGAAGAGGAGCAGGAATAAGAAGAGGAGTAGGAACAAGAAGAGGAGTAGGAACAAGAAGAGGAGTAGGAACAAGAAGAGGAGTAGGAGCAAGAAGATGAGCAGGAATAAGATGAGGAGTAGGAACAAGAAGAGGAGTAGGAACAAGAAGAGGAGTAGGAACAGGAAGAGGAGTAGGAGCAAGAAGATGAGCAGGAATAAGATGAGGAGTAGGAACAAAAAGAGGAGCATGAACAAGAAGAGGAGTAGGAACAAGAAGAGGAGTAGGAGCAAGAAGATGAGCAGGAATAAGAAGAGGAGTAGGAACAAGAAGAGGAGTATTATCAAAAAGAGGAGCAGGAACAAGAAGAGGAGTAGGAACAAGAAGAGGAGTAGGAACAAGAAGAGGAGTAGGAACAAGAAGAGGAGTAGGAGCAAGAAGATGACCTGGAATAAGATGAGGAGTAGGAACAAGAATAGGAGTAGGAACAAGAATAGGAGTAGGAACAAGAATAGGAGTAGGAACAAGAAGAGGAGTAGGAACAAGAAGAGGAGTAGGAACAAGAAGAGCAGGAACAAGAAGAGTAGTAGGAGCAAGAAGAGTAGGAACAAGAAGAGAAGTAGGAACAAGAAGAGTAGGAACAAGGAGAGGAGCAGGAACAAGAAGAGGAGTAGGAACAAGAAGAGGAGTAGGAACAAGAAGAGGAGTAGGAACAAGAAGAGGAGCAGGAACAAGAAGAGGAGCAGGAACAAGAAGAGTAGGAACAAGAAGAGAAGTAGGAACAAGAAGAGGAGCAGAAACAAGAAGAGGAGTAGGGACAAGAAGAGGAGTAGGAACAAGAAGAGGAGTAGGAACAAGAAGAGGAGCAGGGACAAGAAGAGGAGCAGGGACAAGAAGAGGAGCAGGGACAAGAAGAGGAGCAGGAACAAGAAGAGGAGCAGGAACAAGAAGAGGAGTAGGAACAAGAAGAGGAGTAGGAACAAGAAGAGGAGTAGGAACAAGAAGAGTAGGAACAAGAAGAGGAGTAGGAACAAGAAGAGGAGCAGGAACAAGAATAGGAGTAGGAACAAGAAGAGGAGTAGGAACAAGAAGGGTAGGAACAAGAAGAGGAGGAACAAGAAGAGTATTAACAAGAAGAGGAGCAGGAACATGAAGGGGAGTAGGAACAAGAAGAGGAATAGGAACAAGAAGAGTAGGAACAAGAAGAGGAGTAGGGACAAGAAGGGGAGTAAGAACAAGAAGAGGAGTAGGAACAAGAAGAGGAGTAGGAACAAGAAGAGGAGTAGGAACAAGAAGAGGAGTATGAACAAGAAGAGGAGTATGAACAAGAAGAGGAGTATGAACAAGAAGAGGAGTAGGAACAAGAAGAGGAGTAGGAACAAGAAGAGGAGTAGGAACAAGTAGAGGAGTAGGAACAGGAAGAGTAGGAACAAGAAGAATAGCAGTAACAAGAAGTGGAGTAGGAACAAGAAGAGGAGTAAGAACAAGAAATGGAGCAGGAACAAGAAGAGTAAGAACAAGAAGAGGAGTAGGAACAAGAAGAGGAGTCGGATCAAGAAGAGGAGCAGGAACAAGAAGAGGAGCAGGAACAAGAAGAGGAGTAGGAACAAGAAGAGGATTAGAAGCAAGAGGATTAGAATAACGAATAGCAAGAGGAGTGGCAAACAAGAAGGCTCAGAAAGATGACAATAGGCCTAAGGACTAAGAAGAATAAAGCCTTGAAAA
>NC_091319.1:11578169-11603169 GCF_038502225.1 Cherax quadricarinatus | reverse complement strand
CCCCCTCTTCTCCCTTTTCCTTTCACCCTTCTAACCTCCCTCCTCTCCCTTCCCCCTCTTCTCCCTTTTCCTTTCTCCAATCTACCCCCTCCTCTCCCTTCCCGTTCTTCTCCCTTTTCCTCTCTCTCCTGTCTCCTACTGTACCCTCCTCCCCTCCACTCCCCCATCCACTCCCCCTCCACTCCCCCTCCACTCCCCCTCCACTCCCCCTCCACTCCCCTCCACTCCCCCTCCACTCCCCCTCCACTCCCCCTTCACTCCCCCTCCACTCTCCCTCCACTCTCCCTCCACTCCCCCTTCACTCTCCCTCCACTCCCCCTCCACTCCCCCTCCACTCCCCCTCCACTTCCCTCCGCTCCCCCTCCACTCCCACCCCAATCTTCCCCATGAACAAAAATATCGAGTTCCTATTTTTCCGATACCTTCTTTCCCAACTGATCATCGTGGTCCTGGGCCTTGGAGCGTGGTACGGGGCCTTGGACCGTGGTCTGAGGCCCTGAAACGTGGTCCGGGGATGTAATACCTGAATCTGGAGCGTGGTCGGGAACGTGGTGCGTGGTCCTAAGACCTAGAGCGTGGTCCGGGGTCCTGGAGCGTAGTCCGGGGACCTGGAACGTGGTCCGGGGACTTGGAGCGTGGTCCGGGGGCTTGGTGCGTGGTCAGGGAACCTGGAGTGTAGTCCGGGGATCTGGAGCGTAGTCCGGGGACTTGGAGAATTGTCCGGGGAACGTGGTGCGTGGTCGGGGACCTGGAGTGTGGTCCGGGGACCTGTAGTATTGTCATGGGGCGTGGTGCGTAGTCCGGGGACCTGGAGCGTGGTCCAGGAGCCTGGAATGTGGTCCGAGACCTCCAGTGGACACTCGCTGGAGACTCAGAGGTTCACGAGCGCAGGAAGTAGCGTCTAAGTCAATAATGCGACGTTCTTAGAAAGTCCACCGAGGAGACGCTTTCTGCTTTGTTTTTATAACGTTTGAAGATGGGGTTCTCTCTCTCTCTCTCTCTCTCTCTCTCTCTCTCTCTCTCTCTCTCTCTCTCTCTCTCTCTCTCTCTCTCTCTCTCTCTCTCTCCCTCTCTCTCTCTCTCTAATCTCTCCCAGCATCTCTTGCTCACCATCCCGCTCCTCATCAGAATATTCTCACTCATCTCGCAGGAATTTCGTTCATCAGAGATTTTATTTCCCAGCGTTCTCTCCATATCTCTCCTACCTGTTGCCAGGGAGATATCTCACTCCACTCAGTGGAAACGAGAATTTTTCTTACATTAAAAAAAAAAAAGGTGGAATGTCGGTAAATAAGTATGGGGGGGGGGGGAATTTATGAAAATGGTATTAGAATCGTCAACTCATGGGAAGGATTTTTGGAGACGGTTTGGGAGACTTGGGAAGAAAAGCGACGACAATTGCATAATAAATAAGGCAAAATTTTAATAAAAGACCATAATAAAAGTAGTGAAAATTATATATATATATATATATATATATATATATATATATATATATATATATATATATATATATATATATATATATATATATATATATATATATATATATATTCAACAAGTCGGCCGTCTCCCACCGAGGCAGGGTGACCCAAAAAAAGAAAGAAAATCCCCAAAAAGAAAATACTTTCATCATAAATAACAAAAAAGGCACAATACCGTGACTGGAACGATACACAAATAACCCGCACATAAAAGAGAGAAGCTTACGACGACGTTTCGGTCCGACTTGGACCATTGACAAAGTCACACTAACCAGAGGTGGAGCAGGACGGCTATATATAGGCAGGAAGAGGTGGTAGTAGTAGTAGTAGTAGTACAAGAGTTGTATATAATACCGACAAGATGAAATTAAGACACATGCACAACACCCGGGCATCCCCATCATAGACGTTTCGCCATCCAGCCAGCCACTGGATGGCGAAACGAATCTAACTAAGACAACCAGACGCCGCACATGTGTCTTAATTTCATCAGTAGTTGTAGTAGTAGTAGAAGAGGTAGTAGTAGTGGTAGTGGTAGAAGCGGGAAATAAAAAGGACGAGGCAGTCAAATACAAAGGAAGGGAAGCACTGCAAGAGAGCTAGATGCCCACAGAGGGAGAGCAAGCGCACAGAGGTGCGTGAAAGGGAAGTGGTGAAATAAATGAAGAAGGAACAGAAACACGAGACAGGAGAAGAGAGAGAACCCAGATATAAAGAAAGAAAGGAAGAGGAAGAAGAAGCAGAAAGAAAAGATGAGGATTCAGAACACCCGTGACTTCAACCTGAATCCTCATTTTTTTCTTTTCTTTTCTTCTTCTTCCTCTTCCCCTTTCCTCCTTTCTTTCCTCTCTGCGATTAAGTCTTTCTTTCTCCTGTCTCGTGTTTCTGTTCCTTCTTCATTTATTTCACCACTTCCCTTTCACGCACCTCTGTGCGCTTGCTCTCCCTCTGTGGGCATCTAGCTCTCTTGCAGTGCTTCCCTTCCTTTGTATTTGACTGCCTCGTCCTTTTTATTTCCCGCTTCTACCACTACCACTACTACTACCTCTTCTACTACTACTACAACTACTGATGAAATTAAGACACATGTGCGGCGTCTGGTTGTCTTTGTTGTGGACGTTTCGCCATCCAGTGGTCTGGCGATGGCAGAAACGTCTATGATGGGGATGCCCGGGTGTTGTGCATGTGTCTTAATTTCATCTTGTCGGTATTATATACAACTCTTGTACTACTACTACTACTACTACCAACTCTTCTCCGCCTATATAGCCGTCCTGCTCCACCTCTGGTTAGTGTGACTTTGTCAATGGTCCAAGTCGGACCGAAACGTCGTCGTAAGCTTCTCTCTTTTATGTGCGGGTTATTTGTGTAACTTTCATCATCATTCAACACTTTCACCACACTCACACATAATCACTGTTTTTGCAGAGGTGCTCAGAATACAACAGTTTAGAAGTATATACGTATAAAGATACACAACATATCCCTCCAAACTGCTAATATCCCGAACCCATCCTTTAGAGTACAGACATTGTACTTCCCAGTTCCAGGACTCAAGTCCGGCTACATAAAAATAACCGGTTTCCCTGAATCCCTTCACTAAATATCACCCTGCTCACACTCCAACAGATCGTCAGGTCCCAAATACCATTCGTCTCCATTCACTCCTATCGAACACGCTCATGCACGCCTACTGGAAGTTCAAGCCCCTCGCCCACAAAACCTCCCTTACCCCTTCCTTCCAACCTTCTCGAGGACGACCTCTACCCCGCCTTCCTTTCCCTACAGATTTATACGCTCTCCATGTCATTCTACTTTGATCCATTCTTTCTAAATGACCAAACCACCTCAACAACCCCTCTTCAGCCCTCTCACTAATACTTTTATTAACTCCACACCTCCTAATTTCCACACACCGAATTTTCTGCATAATATTTACACCACACATTGCCCTTAGACAGGACATTTCCACTGCCTCCAACCGCCTCCTCGCTGCTGCATTCACAACCCAAGCTTCACACCCATATAAGAGTGTTGGTACTACTATACTTTCATACATTCCCTTCTTTGCCTCTGTAGATAACGTTTTTTGTCTCCACATATACCGCAATACACCACTCACCTTTTTTCCCTCATCAATTCTTTGATTAACCTCATCCTTCATAAATCCATCCGCTGACACGTCAACTCCCAAGAATCTGAAAACATTCACTTCTTCCATACTACTCCTCCCCAATTTGATATTCAATTTTTCTTTATCTAAATCATTTGATACTCTCATCACCTTACTCTTTTCTATGTTCACTTTCAACTTTCTTCCTTTACACGCATTCCCAAATTCGTCCACTAACCTTTGCAGTTTTCTTATATATATATATATATATATATATATATATATATATATATATATATATATATATTATATATTATATATATATATATATGATGCTTTCAGATATTAGAGGACTGTAAAATAAAAAATAATGTCTTGCTTGAATATCGTGTGCCCTCGTTAAAATATAATGGCGTTGACTTCATTATTTTCTAGGCTGATTCTACACTCAGCCAGACCTCACTGCTAACTCTGCACTGCTGCTGGACCAAGTGTATTCATGTGACAGTACAGCCTCCCAGTCTCTCTCTCTCTCTCTCTCTCTCTCTCTCTCTCCCTTTGCTGTAGGAGAGCACTTCTGGCATAAGGAAAGAGGTTGTATTTCACTATTATATACCCAGTGAGTTCGCAGTTCTGAACGCCACATTTGCTTTGATACTGACGAGAGTGTGTGGGTGAGTGTTTTCAAGATGGGTGGGTGTGTGTTTTGAAGAAGGGTGGGTGGTATGTATTTTCAAGAAGGGTGGGTGTATGTTTTCAAGAAGGGTGGGTGGTATGCGTTTTCAAGAAGGGTGGGTGGAATGTGTTTTCAAGAAGAGTGGGTGGTATGTGCTTTCAAGAAATGGGTGGAGTGTGTTTTCAAAAGTGTCAGGTGGAATGTGTTTCCAAGGAGTGTGGAGATTATATGGTAATCATCTGGCAACCCCTGGTTTACCTGGCCTGCCTACATGTACATTTCTCTGACCTGCATGTCTAGTGAACTAACTGCTTCCTAAGCAGCTTGTCTGACCTGCTTGGCTACTTATTTGCCTGCTTGCCAGCTTGAATACATTATATTCCTATCTGCTGAGTATTACGGATACCTACCCTCCTGCCTTCTTGTTAGGTCTCCCTCCGCACCTGCTTACTGTAGATAAATGGCTCAGAGAACCTACAGGATGATGAATTAAGACACTTGCGCCACATTTGGTATCTTTATTGTGAAAACGCTTAGCCAACCAGTGGCTTCATCAGTCCAATACAGAGAAGAATGGTTGAAGATCAGGAGTTTGAAGTAGTCAGTCCCTTAGCCTGGAGTAGATGTGATTAATTTTATCAAGATTGATGGGCTAATTACATCGACTCTAGACTGAGGGAGTGATTACCTCAAACTCCCCCTAATCTTCAACTATTCTTCTCTATATTGGACTGAGGAAGCCACTGCTTGGCGAAACGTTTCCTCACTAAAGATACCCAGTGTTGCACAAGTGTTTAATTCATCCACCTGCGTACTATTGCGAATACATACTTACTTGTTTCTCATCTGCCTGCTAGCAGTTACAGTGGCTATCCAACCACTGTATCTGCTAGCAAACCTTCCTACCTGCCTTTTGCAACCCTGCCTGTCCAATGGCCCCTCAACACTAACGATAAGCTACAAAACCTTTGTTTTTTTCTCTCTCTCTTTCTCTCTGCGTTGCCACTGGTGTCCACAACTCTCTTAAATTTATCATTGTTTTGGTTCTGTCAACATTGCAACTTTCAGTGGTAGCTTTTATACCTGGCCGCTGTTAAATTTCCTATGGGGACTTCTAGCCCTGGGTTTAACCTGTGCCGATTTTGTTTCGAGTGGTTTTAAAAGCTTATTTTTTTCCGGGACTGAAGAGATTGCTGTATTTTCTGGGACCACAGTGAGTGCTAATATCTTGATGAATTATAATACACACACACACACACACACACACACACACACACACACATTTTTTTAAACACATACGCAGTTTCCCACCTAGGCAGGGTGACCCATTCATTATATATAACCTAATAATTAGTAACTTACCTGAATGAATAATAACAACAAAGAGAGGGTACAGAGAGAGAGAGAGAGAGAGAGAGAGAGAGAGAGATAGAGAGAGAAAGAGGGAGGAAGAGATATGTATCTGCTGAAGAGGACCTCACGTGGAGGTCGAAATACATAATCATTCTTTCTTGTTTCTATCTCGATGTGGCCCCTCCAGGGAGGCTCCTTGACGCTGGTGAAGGGCTCTAGATCTAAAGAAGTGGACCTGTGCTCCCCTTCCTCGGATCGAATCTGAATGCATCCCATTCCTCCTAGGAGTTGTAAGACCCCTACGGGTTCAGCACTCCCTATGGATGATGGTAATAATAATTTCTCAAAGCGAGATTTTTCTCTCTCATAGGTAATTTAAACAGCAGTTGTAAATTAACACAGCAGCGGTAAATTAACAAAGTTATTAATTAATTATTATTCATAGTTTTTAATAATTTTAATTATTAATTATTCTCTGTTGTCTTCTTTTTTTTTCATTGCATTTCTCTGTTAGGCTTTCATATGTTATATACTCTCTCTCTCTCTCTCTCTCTCTCTCTCTCTCTCTCTCTCTCTCTCTCACTCTTTATCCTCTCTCTGTCTCTCTCTCTCTCTCTCTCTCTCTCTCTCTCTCTCTCTCTCTCTCTCTCTCTCTCTCTCTCCTCTCTCTCTCTCTCTCTCTCTCTCTCTCTCTCTCTCTCTCTCTCTCTCTCTCTCTCTCTCTCTCTCTCTCTCTCTCTCTCTCTATCCTCTCTCTCTCTCTCTCTCTCTCTCTCTCTCTCTCTCTTTATACTCTCTTCATCCAACTCTTTTTTTTCCTTATTTCTCACATTCATTTCATTATTCCTTAATTTTTTTTCCAGATTTATGATCGTTACAGGGGTTAGTAAGGGAGGGAGGTTAAGGGGTTGTCCCTAATATGCCAGGGGCATTTGGGTGGTTTGAGAGGTTAAGGGACCATCCCTAATACATCATTGACAGAGAGGTGGGTGGTTAGGGAAGATTGGAGGTTCAAGGACGTCCCGAATATTTAAGGGCCACTGATTAGTTAGGTGGATGGGGAGATAGGGATCGTCCCTAATATGTCAGGGGCAGGTGAGTAGTTAGGGAGAATGGGAGAGTGAGCGAGAGAGAGAGAGGTTGAGGGACCATCAATAATACGTCAGGGGCAGGTGAGTAGTTAGGGGATAGGAAGAGGGGTTGAGGGACCGTCCCTAATACGTCAGGGGCAGGTGAGTAGTTAGGGGAGAGGGAGAGGGGTTGAGGGACTGTCTCTAATACGTCAGGGGCAAGTGAGTAGCTAGGGGAGAGAGAGAGAGGTTGAGGGACCGTCCCTAATACGTCAGGGGCAGGTGGAGAGACGCTTGGCTATGCGGGTTCAAGCGTTAAGATTAATGGCTAAAGTTTTCCCCTTTACACGTGTTGCCCATCACTCACTCCTTCCCTGGGGAAATGGGGGAAAGGGGAAGTAGTGAGGGGAGAAGAGAGAGATGAGGGGAAGGGGGGCGAGGGGTGAGAGAAGAGAATGGGAGAAGGAAGATGGAGAGGGAAAGTACAAGTGAGAGGAAAATGGAGACCGCAAGGAATATGAAAAGCGAGAGAGAAGAGGGGAAAATAAAATGGGAGAGGAAAATTGAGATGGAGAGAGAGAGAGGGACAATATTGAGGATTTAAACTATAGAAAACAATGGAGAAAAGTAGAGAATAAAGATGGTAATGAGAGGAGAGAAAGAGAGAGAGAGAGAGAGAGAGAGAGAGAGAGAGAGAGAGAGAGAGAGAGGAAGATATGCTGACAGAACGAGAAAGAAGGAAGGAAGAGGAAAGGAGGGAAATGCTGGCCCACAGATGGCTCCAACTTCATCCTGTTCCTTATTTGTATATCTCATAACAATAAAAATACTTGTATATCTCATAACAATAAAAATGCTTTCAATGAGCTGATGTAGGTAACAGCTCTTCGTGTGTCAGTAAAGTTAGGAATCCTTAACCTGTAAATAGCTTGTCAATAAAGTTAGGAATCCTTATCCTTGTCAAACCCTGTGTAAAAAAAAAAAGAACGATATTAATTTAATAAAGGCAATGCTTTGAAAGAAGCTTTGAAAAGAACTTTGAAATAAACTTTAAAAAACTTTCGTATAAGCTTTCAAATAACAGCTCTTGTGTTTGTGTATATATATATATATATATATATATATATATATATATATATATATATATATATATATATATATATATATATATATATATATATATATATTATAATTCTTTCTCTGACTTTTCCTTTTGACTTGCAAAAAATGTTCGCTTCCTCTTTCTGTTCCGTTTTTACAGTCAGTTCGTCATTTTTAGTTGGTTTTCTATTTCAATGGAACGACGAATACTATTTTTTATTTATTTTCTATATAAAGAATTCAATCTGTGTTGTCATTCTGACTCTGTTGGTCTTTTCTTCCACGGACTGATAATACACGATGTATTATTGTATCATACTGGACGTTGTGATGTGTATACCTGTTAGTTCTCTCTCTCTCTCTCTCTCTCTCTCTCTCTCTCTCTCTCTCTCTCTCTGTCTGTCTCCCTCTCTCCAAATATATCCCTTCTCTGCTCACCAATACACACGAATTAAGACCATATATATATTGTAGCCAACAATTCCGCTATTGTTTGGCGCTCTGTATAAGTCTCCACTCCCCGTCAATGGTGGTTCAGTGGCCACCACAACTATCAACCACTACCACCACACCCATCAACCACTACCACTATTAACCACCATCACCACCACTGTTCTTGTCTTTCATTACTCTCACAGAAATTATCCACTACCTTCGTCGCAACTACCAACCACCATCATCACGCCTCTCAACCACTATTCCCATCACAGGCATCAGCCACTACCCCTCCCATTACCACCACACTTAGTATCCACCACCCCCATAAGAAAAACTATCTACCACCATCGTCACCACCACCAAAGCATTCGACCAGTGGAAGCAAGCACAGCGCACCCGTAAGGCAATCACACGACGTTCCAACACACCCACATCACCCACCCACACCCACATCAACACCCACCCACACCCACATCAACACCCCCACAAACACATCAACACCCCCCTTCCCCACACCCACACCCACACCACACAACAGTGATCCAGTATTCCATTCTGTATCATATCGGGGATCTGAATATATTACGTGTTTTTTCTTGTTTTTTAGACAGGAAAGAAAAAGAATATATTTTTTTGTTTGGAGTATGTTTTTGAAGAATATCGTCACTGAAAATAAAACGGAGAGAGAGAAAGAGAGAGAGAGAGAGAATTGGACAGGGAAACAGACAGACTGACAGATATAAGAGGGATTAATATTTTTGCTACTGTTGCTGTTTCTGATGAGTATAATAACAACGATGATAACCGTAGCACTTGAGCCTCTGACGATTCTGGATAACTACTACTACTGCTGCTGCTGCTAATGTTAGCACTACTGCTACAACAACCACTACTATTACTACAACCTGCTGCTCTGGGTCACAGAAACTAATTCAGTTTCAGCGTGTTCAGTTTAATGTAATTGTCGAAACGCTGATGCTATTATTACTGCTTATTACTATTACTGCTGCCATTACTACTATTATTGCTATAACTATTAATACTACTACAACTATTTATACAAATACAATTTTTACTACTACTACTACAACTATTACTACTACTATTACTACTACTACTACTGTTACTACTGCTACTACTGCTACTGTTACTACTACTGCTACTGTTACTACTACTACTGTTACTACTACTACTACTGCTACTGTTACTACTGCTACTGTTACTACTACTACTACTGCTACTGTTACTACTACTACTGTTACTACTACTACTATTGCTGCTACTAATACTGCTACTATTAGTACTACTACTATTAGTACTACTACTCCTATTATTACTACTACTTTTACAACTATTACTACTACTTCTACTACTAGTACTACTACTAATAATAATAATAATAAGTGTTTCATTCTTCATGGCGCTAATTGTTCATTTAGAAACTTTGTCATCATCATCATCATCATTAGCACTATCATAACCATTATCATCATCACATAATGAACATGATCAGGCTGACACCTGAACACCAGTGACTCACTTAAAAACATCATAACAAAACAAACAGATGGAGATTATCACCCCATCGTTCCTGGATATATATGTAGATCCCTGAGGACGCTGAGCGGGGGCGATGTACAGCTGACATCCAACAACTTCCAGATCCATGGCCTGGAGTTTTACGACTCGCTTGCCGCGAGTTCATTCCCCAACTGCACCGTGGTTTGTCTGCGATCATGTCCGTATAGGGAAAAACACGAGACTCGTAATATTCTCTCTCTCTCTCTGTTTTTTTTTACAGGGTTTGACAAGGTTAAGGATCCCTAGCTTTATTGACAGCTATTTACAGGTTAAGGATTCCTAACTTTATTGGCAAGCTAAGAGCTGTTACCTACATCAGCTCATTTGAAAGCATTTTTATTGTTATGGGACATACAAGTAGGGAACAGGATGAAGTTGGAGCCATCTGTGGGCCAGCATTTTCATTTGATCAACTGACTTTATCTCGTTGATATCATTATGCTATACGAATGTGTTCCATACTCGAGTCATCCTGGGTATGTATGATCTCAGATGGAGTGATGTTCTGGAGAAGGGTACAGCCAGAGTGAAGTTGCTGCTTTCTGCCCGTCTTGTGGCATAAAAGCTTGTTTCACGCTGTCTCTCTCTCTCTCTCTCTCTCTCTCTCTCTCTCTCTCTCTCTCTCTCTCTCGCTCGCTCGCTCGCTCGCTCGCTCGCTCGCTCTCTTTGACGTGAGAGGATAGATCGCTGGAGAGAAAATCCTCTTACCTCCACCCTACACGAGTCCTTACTGAAAGGGAAACAGAGAGTGGAAAGAGGGAGGTAGGGATGTAGGGAGAGATTTAGGGAACAAGTAACCGTATAAGGGATGAAAGGAGGGAGACAGAGGAAGAGAGAAAGAGCGAGACACATACACACACACTTATAGTAAATAGGTGACTCACGAAATCGTAATGACACGATTGTAAACAAACCACGGTACGGATGGGATTTGAACTCATGGCGAGTCAATAAGACCTGATCGTTCTTTCCCCAAGTGCTGACTGTCAGCTACAGCTGTAGCTCTTCTTCCCACTAAATGTAAAAATAAGGTTGACAAAACTGACTAGCTCTGTTTGACACCGATTTATATATATAGATTTATATATATATATATATATATATATATATATATATATATATATATATATATATATATATGTATATAAACACTGATATCTGGCTGAAGGAGACTCGAACCTACGAACCTTAGGACAAGGTACGCAGTGCTTTACCAATCTACCCACACTGGACAATACCTTGGCGTGTAGCATGTGCTACGTTTGATCAAGGCAGCCAGCTTTCAGGGAGAAGGCTTACAGCTTTTCATCTCATCCCATGCATGCATGCAGGATATATATATATATATATATATATATATATATATATATATATATATATATATATATATATATATATATATATATATATAGGGAAAGTACCACCTCTATAGCTGGAATGGGGACCCTCATCCTCAGAAGACAATAAACGTACCTCAGGAAAAACTCAAGAGTTCTCCCCGGAGCTGTTTGTTTGAATATTTTCTTCTCCTACCACCCCCTATATATTTTATATTCTATGTGAACATTTATTAATAAACAAAATACATTTACAGAATACATTTACAGAAAAAAACATAAACATGAATACAATGGCACAATGTATCAAAGATCATGAATTTCCTCCAGCTCCTCCGAGGCTGGACGCGAGCCAAGTATGCAGCAAGCATTTCCCCTCTGGATGGCCACGCTGAGGCGCTGGAACATGAAAGTGGCTGCCCTTGGGTCCCTGGTGGTGTCGAATGAGTCTGGAACCCAATTCTTTAAGGAAACGTGTGGCATTTTTTCCCCATGATCCCAAGGTCTCTGATCCCACTGGGACAAATTGATACTGTTGGCTAATGTCCCTGTACTTGCTGATCTTGTAATCCTCCCTGTGGTCAGCAGCTCCTCCCTGTCGCCCCACACTGTGATGGATATAGGTGTCAGCCAGTGTGGACACACAGGTATAGTCCCATGCTAAGAGCTTGCCATTCTTCCAAGGATAGATGGTGATCCCATCGGGGCGGTTTGCTGGGTTGTGGGTATTGTTGGCTGCTAGTGATTGGGGCTCCCTCTCGGCTGGGCATCCAGCCGAGAGGGAGTCGCGTTCCCATTGCCGATATGGGAACTGTTTGGAGGAAGTCCCCGGAGTGAGGTGCGCTCACAGCCTGGAGACGGGCAATCTCCTTATCTGATGTTGCAGCCCTGAGCATGTTGGCAAGCACCTTTTCAGCAATCGGGCCATCCCAGCTTGACTGTTTGTGAGCCAGTGCTGCACTAGGGTTTGGTGCTGGAGCCGCAAGAGTCTCCCATTCGGTGATGGCACTGGCATAGCTAGGGTCTTCTATTCCTGCTGAGTCACTAAGGGTATCGGGAAGAATTTGTCTTATCAACTCGTTTGATGCTATGGAAGAGGATAGGAAAGCTGGTAGAGCAATCTGGGAGGATCTGCGTACTCCTAGCCCTCCAAGCCTGACCAGAAGTGAGGCTTGCAACCACTGTCCATCGTCAAAGGAAAGATACAATACACTCTCTAGCATGGTCTTCAGGACTGCTGAAGGCTGGGGAGCATCTCAGAAAGTAGGTAAGTTTTGGGATTAACAGGCACCTGGTGAGTAGGTAGAAGGCATCGTGTGTGTCAGTGTCTTTCATCCTGCTTTACATCGTCTGGAGGTCTGAGACTATTTTTCTAGGATCAGATCGATGGCATTGGACCCAAGAGGAGCACCAAGGAGAGTGCTATTGGCTGGATCAATGGCTCGTGCTCCTGGTAAAACGACACTAATATTCTGGATCATCTGTATATATATATATATATATATATATATATATATATATATATATATATATATATATATATATATATATATATATACATATTTTAGAAAAAATCTTGAAAATTTTCTGATTGACTATCATTTAGGTTAGTGTTAGCGACTGTAACAACCAGGTCTGACACACTGACAACCCTGATTTGAAATACTCTGGTTTTAGAAGCGAAACAGAGTAACAGCCAGGGAACTTTCACCTTTAATATTTCTACAATGTACAATATACGACCAGATCCCTAATAAGCTGACTTAATCTTCCCCCGGCTCTGAGAGTAGCGTCAGGATCAGCGCATCTAACATGTGTGGAGTAAGTTATCTAAAATGTGAGCAGCGGAGTAGAGTTGCCTCTAACGTGTGAATGATGCCGTCAGCTGTAACCTTCAACCATCACTGAACAAACAACGTTGATCATCAAAGGTATTTGCTGCGATTTGAGTCGAGTTCAAGGCTTCGATTTTAAATAATAATGTGTTGTTATGAGTGAACGAAGAAGGGAATAAAGAGGAGGACTAGGAGAATTAGGAGAAGGACGAACTGAACTAGGAGGACGGGAAGGATGAGATAGAAAAGGAGGAGGAGGAGGAGGTTAGAAAGATGAGGAGATACATACGCTAAGCTAACCAAACTTAATGTAAGCTAACCGAACCTAAGCAAATCTAAAATAATCTAGCCAAATCTAACCAAATCTAACTTAACCTTAAGTGAACTTAACTTTTCCTGGGCTAATCTAGCCTAACCTAACCTAACCAAACCTACAGTATACTCCCACCACCAACCCACCCCTCCACCACAACACTCCCAATAACCCCTCCCCACCTCCCTCCACAGCAACATCCACACATAACCCCTCAACCCAGCCACATTCTCTCTCTGCATGACCCTTGTCGGTTTAGCGCTCTCTTTGATTATAATCTCTCTCTCTCTCTCTCTCTCTCTCTCTCTCTCTCTCTCTCTCTCTCTCTCTCTCTCTCTCTCTCTCTCTCCCCTCGACCTTCATTCCATACACACTCAACTATCTCCGTTTTCTTTGACAGGCGAGGAGCCTCCTGCTCCATAAAGAGGAAATGGATACTAGCACAATGGCTCAATATTGTATTTATTAGAAGGCTGACGGTGCTAGATCCCTCTGCCTCTGTCCCTATGGGAACACCGCCCTTGATAACATTGGTTTGAACCCTCCTTTTCTCCGGGATATATTGCGCCAGATTCCCTATCTTCTTTTTTTTCCCTTCTCTCTTCCTCCTTTTCTTTTTTTCTCCTTTTTTGGTGAAAATTTGAAACGGGTAATATACAAGTTTTAAGTTAAGGTTTTGTTCGGATTTTTAACTCGGAGGATTAACCAACAAGGATAACCCAAAGAAAGCTAGTCCATTATCGAGGACTGTCTTATATCCACTAGGCTTCCTCAGTCGCGTGCCCACAGGATGAGACCCACACCAGTCAGCTAACACCCAGGTGCCTACTTACTTGCTAGGTGAACGGGGAGAGGAGGTTTATAAGGAAATACGCCCAATGTTTCCACCCGACCGGGGACTGAACCACGGACACTCATGTACTGAGATATGTATAGGAAATAGATTTGGTACGACAGTACGAAATGCTGTAAACAGAGCGGGACTTAAAACTATTCCTTGGGGTACACCGGTGTTTGTTTGGATGTTACGTGAAGAACAGCCTTGTGGGAGTATTTCTCAGGCTGTGAAGGTATTGGACTATTTCATAGTGTAATCTTAATGAGTCGGGATGATTTACCGAGGTTCTGAGTCGTACTTTATTGGCTTTCACAATTAATATCTTTGGGACAACAAGGTACAATGAGCTTTAAGCCTTTCTATCAACAACACTGGAATTTGCTAGTTTGAGAAATATCTCGACAAAAGAATTATCTACTATAGTAATTTCCAGACTTTTAGTGAGAAGGAGCCAATTTGAAAAGTCAAATTTAAAGGAGGGCCACATTTTGTATTTTTTATGAATAATAACAATAATAGGTAGTGTGGAACGCATATTTCTCAGAAGGTCCACATGCGGCCATCGGGCCGCAAGTTGGGGGGGACTCCTCAATTCTACTGGCCTACCGTGGTTAGCAGGCAAAATTTTTGAGACTTGCTTATTTCGTCTTCCTGTTTTTCTTACCAAGTTTATAACTCTGTGGGAACCGGTGTCCATGCCTTCAACTGTCACTATTATCCCGCTTACGATCAACTAAATAACAAAAATTGGGGCCTATAAGCCGGGGACTTCGGCTTACGTGTTCACCGGCCGTCATACTGCAGCCTTTTCCCTAAAAATCACGTGCAGTTTCCTCGTTTAGTGAGAGCGAATGACTGCCAGCCAGTGTTTACGTTAGCCTCATTCCCCGAGTAAACGTATAAAATTATGGCGATTTTTTATCTGCTGGGGAGACTATTGAATGTTGCCCTGGCACTTATAGGAGCAATAAATCTAGTTAATTATTTATTTGTCTATGATTAATTTTTAATGTCATTTTTTATACCAGAGTAATAGTTATAATAAAAAAAATTGAAACATTGTTATAAATAAGCGATACAAGATGCAAAACAACCACAGAGGGAGTTGAATGATAGCTCTAGGCCTTTCGTGTTGCAATCAGCATATCATCAGGAGCTTGCAATGTTGCAGAAATGAGTAAGAGATCTTGATAGATTCGTTCAGAGGGATGCTCTTGCTAAGAGCCTCTCTGAACGAATCTACCGAGATCTCTTACTTATTTCTGCAACACTGCAAGCTCCTGATGATGTGTTGATTGCAACAAGAAAGGCCTAGAGCTATCATTCAACTCCCTCTGTGGTTGTTTTGCATCAGCAGTTGTGTGTATCTCTCACGAAATGGGAATAACACGATTACAAACAGATCAACGGAACGGAGGGGATTTGAACCCACTTGCCATGGGTTCTAGCTGAACCCGTTACGTAATTTATGCATCTCTAGGGGTATATTCGGAACGAGTTTATCTTTGCCGCTGTTTTAGGTATTACAGCATCCTTGACTTGTGGTGAACATGTTATATGCCGCTTTAATGACCCTCGAGTAGTCAAGTGGCTTAAAATTAATTAACTGTCCAACCAATTATTATGATTATTATTATTGTTGTTATTGTTATTATTATTATTATTATTATTATTATTATTATTATTATTATTATTATTATTGTGATTATTATTATTTAAATTACTGTACTAAGAGGTTTTCTAAAAATTGCAAAATAAGGCATATGTTTCTTTCCCCCCTTTACCTCTCTCTCTCTCTCTCTCTCTTTTTCTTTTCTTTTTTTCTTTTTTTTTTTTACTCAGGGTTTGACAAGGTTAAGGATCCCTAGTTTTATTGGCAAGCTATTTACAGGTTAAGGATTCCTAACTTTATTGGCAAGCTAAGAGCTGTTACCTACATCAGCTCATTTGAAAGCATTTTTATTGTTATGGTTAAGGATCTCTCTCTCTCTCTCTCTCTCTCTCTCTCTCTTTCCCTGCCTTTGAGGAGATGAGTATCCTAGATGGAAATTATTGAGTGCCCCTCGACACGCAAACTTTTAAGGCAAAAGAAAATGTGGAAGAAAAGGAGAGAAAGAACACTGGCAGAAAAAAAGGGGAAAAGAGAAGGAAAAACGGAGAGGAGGAGCAAAGGAGAATTATCAGACTGGCAGAGGAAAATATTTAACATTCATTTGCTGTCTTCTTCTTCTACTTCTTCTTCTTCTTCTTCTTCTACTTCTTCTTCTTCTTCTTCTACTTCTTCTTCTTCTTCTTCTTCTTCTTCTTCTTCTTCTTCTTCTTCTTCTTCTTCTTCTTCTTCTTCTTCTTCTTCTTCTTCTTTTTCTTCTTCTTCTTCCACTTCTTCCTCTTCTTCTTCTTGTTCTTCCTGTTCTTCTTCTTCTTCTTCTTCTTCTTCTTCTTCTTCTTCTTCTTCTTCTTCTTCTTCTTCTTCTTCTTCTTCTTCTTCTTCTTCTTCTTCTTCCACTTCTTCCTCTTCTTCTTGTTCTTCCTGTTCTTCTTCTTCTTCTTCTTCTTCTTCTTCTTCTTCTTCTTCTTCTTCTTCTTCTTCTTCTTCTTCTTCTTCTTCTTCTTCTTCTTCCAGTCTTTCCTCTTTTTTTATCATTTCCAGTTACTCTCTTTACCGGTTTATTCTATTTCTTTCTTTATTAGTTTATTTTATTGCCTCTATCAGTTTTTTCTGTCTGAGTTTATCAGTTTATTTTATTAACATTCTTTATCAGTTTCTTCTATTGTATATTTTGTTTTTATTTAAATAATTGTGCTTATATTCTCTTATCATTCAATTTATTTTTTTTTTGTCTTTTATCACATTCTTCCTTAAATTTCTCTCTCTCTCTCTCTCTCTCTCTCTCTCTCTCTCTCTCTCTCTCTCTCTCTCTCTCTCTCTCTCTCTCTCTCTCTCTTTTACACAGGGTTTGACAAGGTTAAGGATCCCTAACTTTATTGACAAGCTATTTACAGGTTAAGGATTCCTAACTTTATTGGCAAGCTAAGAGCTGTTACCTACATCAGCACATTTGAAAGCATTTTTATTGCCATGAGACATGCAAGTAGGGAACAGGATGAAGTTGGAGCCATCTGTGGGCCAGCATTTTCATTTGATCAACTAACTTTATCTCGTTGACATCATTATGCTGTACGAATGTGTTCCATACTCGAGTCATCCTGGGTATATAGGATCTCAGATGGAGTGAAGTTCTGGAGAAGGGTACAGCCAGAGTGAAGCTGTTGCTTTCTGCCCGTCTTGTGGCATAAAAGCTTGTTTCACGCTGTCCTCGAAGTGGGTCCAAGTGTGGTACTTTGACAATATTGGCCTTGTAAATAACAGTAAGGCCACCCACATCCCTCCTATGTTGAAGGCTCTGCTGAAATGACAGATCAATCCAGGATGGGTCCAGGCGAGAGATGAGACGTCTTGCTCTGTTCTCTACTCTGTCAAGCAGTCGCAGATGAGAGGGGGGGGCAGGCAAACCAAGAAAGTGGAGCATACTCAAGGTGCGAGCGTACTTGTGCCTCGTACAGAATCTTGCAACCCGTACTGTCAAGCAGATGCGAGATACGGCGAAGTGCTGTAAGTTTCCTGGCTGCCTTGTTTGCAAGATTTACAACATGGTTCTTCATGGTTAGTTTGGAGTCAAATTTCACCCCAAGGATATCAACTTCTTCTCCAGGTGCCAACACCCTCCCATTCATCCTTACTACTGCACCAGCATTACCATCATGGTGCCTAGAGACGATCATCATTTGCGTTTTCTCAGGTGCAAATGTTACTTGCCATCTATTTCCCCAAGCTGATATAGTTCTCAGCTGGTGATTGATGTAGCTTAGAGCAGCTGGCATTTCTTCTCTTAGATAAGTGAATGTCAGTGTGCAGTTATCTGCATATGCATCTCTCTCTCTCTCTCTCTCTCTCTCTCTCTCTCTCTCTCTCTCTCTCTCTCTCTCTCTCTCTCTCTCTCTCTCTCTCTCTCTCTCTCTCTCTCCCTCTCTCTCTCTCTCTTTTTTTTTTTTACACAGGGTTTGACAAGGTTAAGGATCCCTAGTTTTATTGACAAGCTATTTAAAGGTTAAGGATTCCTAACTTTATTGACAAGCTAAGAGCTGAGCTGTTACCTACATCAGCTCATTTGAAAGCATTTTTATTGTTATGAGACATACAAGTAGAGAACAGGACGAAGTTGGAGCCATCTGTAGGCCAGCATTTTCATTTGATCAACTGATTTTATCTCGTTGACATCATTATGCTGTACGAATGTGTTCCCTTTTATCCTAGATTTCCGTTCCTTTCACTTTCTCTGATTCACCCTCTCATCTTTCCTCCTCTTTTTTTCCCCTCCCTTCCCCCCCCCTCTCTCTCTCTCTTTTTCGCCTTCCCTCTTCCTCCCTCCTCTTTTATTCCTTCCTTCTCTTTCTTACCCACTTTCCTTTCTTCTGTTGCACCTTTCTCTCCCTCTCCCTCCCTCCGTCTGTTCTTCCCCTCTTTCCTCTTCCTTTCACCATTTTTTCTGATCACCTATTCCAACCCCAAACCACTCTTTCCCCTCTCATCCTCTCTCTTTCACTATCATACTTCTCTCCCTTCTCTCTATATTTTTCTGTCTATTACGCTGTTCTTAGGAATAAAGTAAATATGTATAGTGAGCGAATATATATATATATATATATATATATATATAATATATATATATATATATATATATATATATATATATATATATATATATAGCAATAGGAGAATAATTCTGTACTGGCTTCTTTTTGTCTTCTCCCCTTCCTTCTTTCTTATATTTATTCTTCCCTTACCAATTCTCTTCGTTTTTCATTCTCCTTTTTCATATTCTCTTTCGTTTTCTATTTTGTCTTATCTTTTTGTCTTTTTTCTTATTTTTCTTCCTAGCTTTCTTCTTCTGCTGCTGCAATTCTTCTATTTCTTCTGTTTCCAAATTAATGGCCCATTTTTCCTCTCTCAATTGCAGTCAGCAACCCTTGCTTCTCCTCCCCTCTTCTTTACTTCCTTTGTTCTTCTTATTTATGTTCTCTTTCTTGATTTCTTTTTTTTTTTGGCCGTTGAATTTCTCCAGCACTCGTAAGACTTCTGTTTCTCCTCTCTCTCTCTCTCTCTCTCTCTCTCTCTCTCTCTCTCTCTCTCTCTCTCTCTCTCTCTCTCTCTCTCTCTCTCTCTCTCTCTTCTCTTCTCTTTCTGCTCCCTTTGTTGGTATTTATCGGCGATTACCGGTATCTTAGGAAGCGTACGGAGGATCGAACCTCCACAACCATCAGGACCACTGTTGACTGTTGTGGAAACAATCAAACTGGTGGCTGTTAAGGTGCGATCCTTTTTTTATGATGAACCGATTCCTGGGATGTTTCAGTCCTATTTTCTTCGCGTTCTAATTTAAATTATCCACATCTCTGTTTCCTCCTTTATCATCGTTGCTACATTTCAATGTACGAACGACGGCAGCTGGTTAAGGGAGGTCAGGTCAAACTAAATCAGTTAATTGTATATAAATATATGTGTGCGTGTGTGTGTGTGCTCACCTATTTGTACTCAGCTCTTTGTGGTTGTAGAGGTCGAGTCATAGCTCCTGGTCCCGCCTCTTCAGTGATCGCTACTAGGTCCTGTCTCTCCCTGCTTCATGAGCTTTATCATACCTCTTCTTAAAACTATGTATGGTTCCTGCCTCCGCTACGTTACTTTCTAGGCTATTCCACTTTCTGACAATTCTGTGACTGATGAAATGCTTCCTAAAATTCCTTTGACTCATCGGAATTTTCATCTTCCAAGTGTGACCCCTTGTTTCTGTGTCCTATCTCTGGAACATCCTGTCTTTATCCACGCAGTATTTTATATGTCGTTATCATGTCTTCCCTAACCTTCCTGTTTTCCAGTATCATCAGGCCGATTTCCCTTAACCTTTCTTCATAGGACATTCCCCTTGGATCTGGAACTAGTCTTGTTGCAAACCTTTGCTCTTTCTCTAATTTCTTGACGTGCTTGACCAGGCGTAGATTCCAAACTGCTACTGTATACTCGAATATGGGCCTGACGTACATGGTATACAGAGTCTTGAACGATTCCTTATTGAGGTATCGGAACACTATTCTCTTTGCCAGGCGCCCATATGCTGCAGTAGCTATCTGGTTGATGTGCACCTCAGGAGACATGCTCGGTGTTATACTCACCTCAAGACCTTTTTCCTTGAGTGAGGTTTGCAGTCTTTTACCACCTAGACTATACTCCGTCTGCGGTCTTCTTTGCCCTTTCTCGATCTTCATGACTTTTCATTTAGCGAGGTTAAATTCAAGGAGCCAGTTGCTGGAACAGGCTTGTAGCCTGTCCAGGTCTCTTTGTAGTCCTGCCTGATCCTCTTCTGATTTAATTCTCCTCATTAACTTCACGTCATCTGCAAACAAGGACACTTCTGAGTCTATCTCTTCCGTCATGTCATTCACATATACCAAGAACAGCACAGGTCCTATTACTGACCCCTGTGGAACCCCGCTTGCCACAGGCGCCCACTCTGACACATCGTCATCGTCATGTGTGTGTGTGTGTGTGTGTGTGTGTGTGTGTGTGTGTGTGTGTGTGTGTGTGTGTGTGTGTGTGTGTGTGTGTGTGTGTGTGTGTGTGTGTGTGTGTGTGTGTGTAAAAGAGGCCAATAAGGGCTGGAAAATACTAGCTCTTGGTCTAGGAGCAATTCAATGTTACAAGGGCATGAGACTATATACAGAAAAGAAAAAGAAACAGCAATGTCAAAAACAATACCAAAAGCAGCGGCACCAGAAACAGCAGGAAGAACAACAGACAAACAGAAGCAAATACAACAGCAGCAACAACAGAAGTAACATCAACAACAACAGCTGCACAAACAACAACTACAATAACATCTTAAACAATAACAATAGTAACAACGATGATAATAACTAAAACAGCAACAGCAATAACAACCACGACAACAACAACAGCAACAACAATAATAACCACAACAACAACGACGACAGCAACAACAAAACAGCAGCATCAGCAACGACAGCAAAGAAACAAAAAGAACAAACACTCAAAAAAAATAGATAATAGCTAAAAACACTTACCAAGAGAGATAAAGAGAACTAATAAAAGCAACTTGGAGACATTCTCCAGCTAGACGAGGCCAGGAGACAATTAACACTTTTTTTGCTATCTGTGAAGATGAAGGCTTTAGAATTAATACAAGGCAGAGTAATTTACTTTCTTTTCAGAAGTAAGGGTAGAGGGAAGTTAGAGATAAGAGAGAGAGAGAGAGAGAGAGAGAGAGAGCTGATGTAGGTAGCACCTCTTAGCTTATAAATAGTTAGGCATCCTTGACCTAACCTCTGTGTAAAAGAGAGAGAGAGAGAGAAGCAGGAGACAGAGATTATTTCTATAATCATGGGAAGTGCTAAACCCGTCGGGATTGTACAGCGCCTGGGGTGGGGGAGTAATGGAAAGTATTCAGGGCTCAATTCAGGGAACCGGAGCACAGATCCAATTCCCTAGATCAAGTGTCCCTCACCAGCATCAAGGAACCTCCCTTGTGAGAGAGAGAGAGAGAGAGAGAGAGAGAGAGAGAGAGAGAGAGAGAGAGAGAGAGAGAGAGAGAGAGAGAGAGAGAGAGAGAGAGAGAGAGAGAGAGAGAGAGAAAGGAGGGTATCAGACTATTTTCTGAGAGAATAACTTTAATGATGGAAGAAGCTGAGGTGGTATAAGAAAAGAAAGAAAATAAGAAGGTGGTGTGAGAGAGGGAGAACAGAAGGAGAGGAATAGTGAGAGGCTGGAAGATTGAATACAGACACAGGAAGCTAGATGGAGATGGGAAAAGGAAGCTCTGGAAGAAAGGAAGCTTATGAGGAGGGAAGAGAGAGTGAGAGAACGAAAGTGAGAGAAAGAGGGTGAGGAAGGAATGTTAAGTATTGGAAAGGAGGGGGAATGAAGGGAAGAGGAGGCAGAGATAAAAGACAGGAGTGGGTAAAAGGGAGGAGAAGAGGAAGACAAAAAGAAAGTGTTGGGAAGAATGATATAAAGAGAGAGAGTAAGGATGTAAAAGTGAGAAGCAGGGGAAGGGAAAAAAAGAAGAAGAGAGGAAAGGGTAAGGTGAAAGTGAGGGAAGAGAGGGGGAAAAGAGTAAGGAGAAGTGGAAGAGAGAGAGAGAGAGAGAGAGAGAGAGAGAGAGCAACAGTACACAAATCACCACCCTCTTGTTGCATTTCCGGGATGCTGCACCAACCATCCATCCATCCATTTTCAATTTAATTTATAGCTCCAGCAAATTGAAATGCTCTGGTGTCTCCCAGACGAGGAAGGTCCTACATCACCGCTCTTAGTACACGGAGGACCGAGCCTCCACTCCTTCTTGCACTCAGAAACCCACACGGGTTTACCGAGGTCCCGGGATCTAAACTCTTTCTGCTAAATATAATCTGACGTGTTTTCAGGGGTCTTCTTTAAAAAAAAACCCACAAAAAAACATACGGTTTTAGCGCTTTGAGTGAATTAATTCAAATTATAATTAGTCTAAAGTGAGTCGAGTTGAGCTCCGGGGGTTGACAACACAACTGAAAGATTATCTGTATTTCTTGATAAGTCTCTGAGAAAACAATTATCCTTACGGGTTTAGTGTATCTGTTTTAATATACGAATCTTTCTGTGGATAAAATGAGTTATTTCGTATTCAAGGATAAAACGCTAATGGGGTTTATTGATCGGGATGATTAGATGAAATTAAGATCGAGGCTGGATGGAGGTTAAACCTTTCCTAAGGTGATATAAACCTTGGTAATAAATACCGACAAGTTGGTTTAGAAAGACACGTAAGCAAACTCTATGACATATTTATTAGAAAACGTTTCGGTCATGGGACCTTGATCACGGTGATCAAGGTCCCAGGATCGAAACGTTTTCCTAACTGATTAAGAATTTACAAGAGAGAGGTAAAAATAGTGAAAGAGGCAGTTGTAAGAGTTGAGTAGTACAGTATTAATTATTATTTTTATTATTGGTGTAGTAGTAGTAGTAGTAGTAGTAGTAGTAGCAGGAGCCGTGGTGGTGTTGATAGTATTGGTAGTAGTGATGTTTGTGATGGTTACAGAGGTGGCGGTGATTCGAGTACTGGTGGTGGTAGTGATGGTATTCATAGTGGTGGTGGCGATAGTGATGGTATTCATAGTGGTGGTGGTGATGGTATTGATAGTGGTGATGGTGGTAGTGATGGTATTGATAGTGGCGATGGTGGTGATAGTGATGGTATTGATAGTGGTGGTGGTGGTGATAGTGATGGTATTGATAGTGGTGGTGGTGGTGATGGTATTGATAGTGGTGGTGGTGGTGATAGTGATGGTATTGATAGTGGTGGTGGTGGTGATAGTGATGGTATTGATAGTGGTGGTGGTAGTGATGGTATTGATAGTGGTGGTGGTGGTGATAGTGATGGTATTGATAGTGGTGGTGGTAGTGATGGTATTGATAGTGGTGGTGGTGGTGGTGGTGGTGGTGGTGGTGATGGTGGTGGTGATGGTATTGATAGTGGTGGTGGTGGTGATAGTGATGGTATTGATAGTGGTGGTGGTAGTGGTGTTGATAGTGGTGGTGGTAGTGATGGTATTGATAGTGGTGATGGTGGTAGTGATGGTATCGATAGTGGTGGTGGTGGTGGTGATATTGATGGTATTGATAGTGGTGGTGGTAGTGATGGTGTTGATAGTGGTGGTGGTAGTGATGGTATTGATAGTGGTGATGGTGGTAGTGATGGTATTGATAGTGGTGGTGGTGGTGGTGATATTGATGGTATTGATAGTGTTGGTAGTGATGGTATTGATAGTGGTGGTGGTAGTGATGGTATTGATAGTGGTGGTGGTGGTGGTAGTAGTGGTGGTGGTAGTGACCCCCAGGGGCCGGCCCAGCATTTCTCAGTCACACGAGGTCATCATCTCTCCTCTTGATACGACAGCTCGCCTCCAGCCTCTTCACCATCTCTTACTCTTTTCTTACAGACTTCCTCCTCTCGTCGTCGTCGTCCTCCTCTTCCTCCTCCTCCTCCTCCTCTTCTTCCTCCTCCTCCTCTTCCCCCTCCATCCCCACCACTTTCTTCCTCCACGCTCGTGATCATGCATATTCGAGATCACGCGTTTCCATGAGAAATGGAGAGCTGTTAAACGTTTTGCTCCTTGCCTGGCATTTCCTTGTGTCTCACGAGCATTTATGAAGGCATAAAGGCACCTTCCCGATCATTTAAAATGGCAGGCAGTCACACAAACTTCTACCGGCATTCAATACACGCCTATCTTTACTTACACGAGCGTTTCTTAAAAGGTCATCATAACTGCGTTGTTTCCGCTTCCCCGGACTGGCTGGTTGGATGGTTAATAGAGTTTAACACGTATCGACTGCGCGAGGGTCATTAAGGTTGATTGTAACCTTCCTCGCAACCAAACAAGGTTGCGTTAATCCCCAAAACAGGGATTAAAGAAAACTTTCTGCATATAGATGCAATGAGAGACGGACACTTCCCTGGGTAAGTGAATTTGAGAGCGTCCTCGTAAACCAAGTGAAACAGACTGATGACATGGGAGAATTTCTGGGTAAAAATTCGAGTATTCCAATGACATATCTGTGGAAACTCTAGTTAAAGACTAACATGAAGATAATGTTTATCGAAAAGTGCGTATGTGCATCTTCCAGCGTACATTGACTTGGAGAGCGTATAAATCTGTAGGGGAAGGCAGGGTACGGGTCGTCCTTGGATAGGTTGGAGGTAGGGGGAGTAAAGGAGGTTTTGTGGGCGAGGGGCTTGGACGTCCAGCA
>NC_091319.1:11523169-11568169 GCF_038502225.1 Cherax quadricarinatus | reverse complement strand
ATATGGGTGTATTTCAGTGATGTACACTGTAATATCACTGATAAACTCACTGTAGTTCTAATATGGGTGTATTTCAGTGATGTACTCTGTAATATCACTGATAACTCACTGTAGTTCTAATATGGGTGTATTTCAGTGATCTACACTGTAATATCACTGATAAACTCACTGTAGTTCTAATATGGGTGTATTTCAGTGATGTACACTGTAATATCACTGATAACTCACTGTAGTTCTAATATGGGTGTTTCAAGGACAGCGAAAAATGACGTCAAAAGCAGTATAATGTACCACTAGGGTAAGTTATTCTAGGGGTAAGTTAGATTAAGTTAGGCCAGAGTAACGTAAGTTAGGTTAGGGGGAAACTGTATTTCCTCTCGTAACCCTTACGGGTTAGCCGTAAGGGTTATAGAATGCATGGTGTTTGGAAGGAGATAATCGAGTTTAAGCCTATGAAGAGGAGGGTAACTCCAGTTCCTTGATGAAAACTCCTTTAGTGGCATCAAACGTGCTTACCTGCCTTCACTTGAAGGGAGAAGACGGCTGCCTTCACTTGAAGGGAGAAGAAGGCTGCCTTCTCTTGAAGGGAGAAGAGGGCTGCCTTCTCTTGAAGGGAGAAGATGACTACCTTCTCTTGAAGGGAGAAGAGGGCTGCTTTCACTTGAAGAAAGAAGAGGGCTGACTTCTCTTGAAGGGAGAAGAGGGCTGCCTTCTCTTGAAGGAAGAAGATGACTGCCTTCTCTTGAAGGGAGAAGAGGGCTGCTTTCACTTGAAGGGAGAAGACGGCTGCCTTCACTTGAAGGGAGAAGAGGGCTGTCTTTCCTTGAATCGAGAAGAGGGCTGCCTTCTCTTGAAGGAAGAATAGGGTTGCCTTCTTTTGAAGGGAGAAGAGGGCTTCTTTCACTTGAAGGAAGAAGAGGGCTGCCTTCTCTTGAAGGGAGAAGATGACTGCCTTCTCTTGAAGGGAGAAGAGGGCTGCTTTCACTTGAAGGAAGAAGACGGCTGCCTTCACTTGAAGGGAGAAGAGGGCTTCTTTCACTTGAAGGAAGAAGAGGGCTGCCTTCTCTTGAAGGAAGAAGATGACTGCCTTCTTTTGAAGGGAGAAGAGGGCTTCTTTCACTTGAAGGAAGAAGAGGGCTGCCTTCTCTTGAAGGGAGAAGATGACTGCCTTCTCTTGAAGGGAGAAGGGGGCTGCTTTCACTTGAAGGAAGAAGACGGCTGCCTTCACTTGAAGGGAGAAGAGGGCTTCTTTCACTTGAAGGAAGAAGAGGGCTGCCTTCTCTTGAAGGAAGAAGATGACTGCCTTCTCTTGAAGGGAGAAGAGGGCTGCTTTCACTTGAAGGGAGAAGACGGCTGCCTTCACTTGAAGGGAGAAGAGGCTGCCTTTCCTTGAAGGAAGAAGAGGGCTGTCTTCTTTTGAAGGGAGAAGAGGGCTGCTTTCTCTTGAAGGGAGAAGAGGGCTGCTTTCTCTTGAAGGGAGAAGAGGGCTGCCTTCTCTTGAAGGGAGAAGAGGGCTGCCTTTCCTTGAATCGAGAAGAGGGCTGCCTTCTCTTGAAGGAAGAAGAGGGTTGCCTTCTCTTGAAGGAAGAAGAGGGCTGCCTTCTCTTGAAGGGAGAAGAGGGCTGCTTTCTCTTGAAGGGAGAAGAGGGCTGCCTTTCCTTGTATCGAGAAGAGGCCTGCTTTCTCTTTAAGGGAGAAGAGGGCTGCTTTAACTTGAAGGGAGAAGAGGGCTGCCTTCTCTTGAAGAGAGAAGAGGGCTGCCTTCTCTTGAAGGAAGAAGAGGGCTGCCTTCTCTTGAAGGGAGAAGAGGGCTGCCTTCTCTTGAAGGGAGAAGATGACTGCCTTCTCTTGAAGGGAGAAGAGGGCTGCTTTCACTTGAAGAAAGAATATGACTGCCTTCTCTTGAAGGGAGAAGAGGGCTGCTTTCACTTGAAGGAAGAAGAGGGCTGCCTTCTCTTGAAGGGAGAAGAGGGCTGCCTTCTCTTGAAGGAAGAAGATGACTGCCTTCTCTTGAAGGGAGAAGAGGGCTGCTTTCACTTGAAGGGAGAAGACGGCTGCCTTCACTTGAAGGGAGAAGAGGGCTGCCTTTCCTTGAAGGAAGAAGAGGGCTGCCTTCTCTTGAAGGAAGAAGAGGGCTGCCTTCTTTTGAAGGGAGAAGAGGGCTGCTTTCTCTTGAAGGGAGAAGAGGGCTGCCTTCTCTTGAAGGAAGAAGAGGGCTGCTTTCTCTTGAAGGGAGAAGAGGGCTGCCTTCTCTTGAAGGGAGAAGAGGGCTGCCTTTCCTTGAATCGAGAAGAGGGCTGCCTTCTCTTAAAGGAAGAAGAGGGTTGCCTTCTCTTGAAGGAAGAAGAGGGCTGCCTTCTCTTGAAGGGAGAAGAGGGCTGCTTTCTCTTGAAGGGAGAAGAGGGCTGCCTTTCCTTGAATCGAGAAGAGGGCTGCTTTCTCTTAAAGGGAGAAGAGGGCTGCTTTCTCTTGAAGGGAGAAGAGGGCTGCCTTCTCTTGAAGGGAGAAGAGGGCTGCCTTCCGCTGAAGGGAGAAGCAGGTTCAGCATGACCTCCCTCTGTTGTCCATGACAAATCCACGACTCTCGAGAATCTCTAAAACACGAGAACGGGAAGGGTTCAAACCCACAGCAGCCCTCGTTCTCAGAGTCAGAAATGTGTATGTTTGTGTTTGTGAGAGCAGCTCGAGTTGTTTTATTCTATTAATTTAACGTAACACCTGTCAGCGTGACATCCATCAGCCTGGCACTCGTCAGCCTGTCACTCGTCAGCCTGCCACACGTCAGCCTGACACCTGGCGGGAGTTGGTAAGGTCCTGGTAGTACATGTCGGCTAAATAAGTAAAGAAAAATAACCAAAACCTCAGACTGGCCCCAAATCCCAAATCCAGTGGATTATTTTTTGCCTAAATGAAGCATATTAGAACCTACTGGTTTCGATATGCTTGATCATGGGATCAACTCTCATAGAAGCCTAGCGCCATAGGCCTAATCAATTCTTATCAGGGCTGGGCACACAGAATATTGGAGTTGGTCCCATCGTTGGAGCTGTGGCTCTGACAGGCTTAATTCGCCGGAGAACAGCACAGATTAATCAGCAGCAGTGATAGAAAAAAGTAAAAGAACATTAATTTTTAACCTTGGTCCGCTCAGGGGAAATTACTCGATGACTGAGTGCCATATTAGTGCGAATATTCCATCCATTATATCAGATTTTTTCTCCCTCTTTTACAATGGTGTTAGGACTTCCATTTTTCCCTTTTTACAATGGTGTTAGGACTTCCATTTTTCCCTCTTTTACAATGGTGTTAGGACTTCCCTTTTTTCCTCTTTTACAATGGCGTTAGGACTTTTATTTTTTCCTCTTTTACAATGGTGTTAGGACTTTAATTTAACTCTATTACCATGTCTACTGTCCAAGACAGTAGACAGGGACAGCACCAAGCACATCCAAGACATCAGACAGGGACAGCACCAAGCACATCCAAGACATCAGACAGGGACAGCACCAAGCACATCAAAGACATCAGACAGGGACAGCACCAAGCACATCCAAGACATCAGACAGGGACAGCACCAAGCACATCCAAGACATCAGACAGGGACAGCACCAAGCACATCCAAGACATCAGACAGGGACAGCGTGAACGTGCAAGACAGCTTCACAAGCCACATAAATCTAAAAAATACATAACAATAAAATACCGACAACGACCTGTCACACCTCTACTAAATCTTGCATGGCAACTGCACCGTTTCAGTGCCGCTGGATGTGTCTCGCTCTCGATGTATTTACGAGAACTCACCAAACCTTTACGCTAAACAAGAATTTATTTACGGTCGACGTAAAGACGGAACAGAGAATTTAACTTCGGAATTTATAAGGGACGTATTTATCTAGCCTTTTCTTTATAAAATAATGTATGTTTTTGTGACTGCTTCTGCAACCATGGTTCTCATCCAACCTCTGGCACCTTGAAGGGAGGCCTGGTCACAGACCGGGCCGCGGGGGCGTTGACCCCCGGAACTCTCTCCAGGTAAACTCCAGGTATCTATATAAATTGCAGTTGTGTGCATATCTGCAAAGCTCTAGAATTTTTTTTTACAAATGTATATAAATTGTGAGGTAACAAGTGGAGAGATATATTAAAACGGCTTTTGTATTATATCTTAAGATTTTTTCATTTCAAGCTATTTTTATTTGGTTTTCTGTTGCTCGTGGTTTTATTTTTATTATTATTGTTATTATTATTATTATTATTATTATTATTATTATTATTATTATTATTATTATTATTATTATTATTATTATTATTATTATTATTATTATTATTAATTTCATTATTATTATTATTATTATTATTATTATTATTATTATTATTATTATTATTATTATTATTATTATTATTATTGTTGTTGTTATTATTATTATTATTATTACTATCATTAGATATTCCTTGAGAGGGTATACTTTTCTCTTTATCTCTCTCTCTTTCATTCAACTTACCTCTCTTTCTCTCTTCTTTCTTCTGTCTCACTTTTATCGTCTTCCTTTAATTCACTTGACCCTCTTCCATTTTCCCTCTTTTCTTATTTGCTCCCTCTCTTCACCCTCCCATATCCACGCCTCACTCACTCTCCTCACCTCGCTTCTTCTCCTACACTTATCTATTCACTGCCTCTTCACTCCTCTTCCACCGCTTCCCTGTCACCGCTCTCCCTCTTTCGTCTGCCCTAGTTCCCCCCTCATCCTTATTTTCTTTTTTATCTTTCTCCTCTTTTTTTTTTCACAGGGTTTGACAAGGTTAGGTTAAGGATCCCTAGCTTTATTGACAAGCTATTTACAGGTTAAGAATTCCTAACTTTATTGACAAGCTAAGAGCTGTTACCTACAGCAGCTCATTTGAAAGCATTTTTATTGTTATGAGACATGCAAGTAGGGAACAGGATGAAGTTGGAGCCATCTGTGGGCCAGCATTTTCATTTAATCAGCTGACTATATCTCGTTAACATCATAATGCTGTACGAATGTGTTCCATACTCGAGTCATCCTGGGGATAAATAATCTCAAATGAAGTGATGTTCTGGAGAAGGGTACAGCCAGAGTGAAGTTGCTGCTTTCTGCCCGTCTTGTGGTATAGACGCTTATTTCACGCTGTCCTCGAAGTGAATCCAAGTGTGTTACTTTGACAATATTGGCCTTGTACATAACAGTAAGGCCACCCACATCCCTCCTGTGTTGAAGGCTCTGCTGAAATGACAGATCTATCCAGGATGTTTCCAGGCGAAAGATGAGGCGTCTTGCTCTGTTCTCTAATCTGTCAAGCAGTCGCAGATGAGAGGGGGGGGGGGCGCAGGCAAACCAAGAAAGTGGAGCATACTCAAAGTGTGAGCGTACTTGTGCCTCGTATAGAATCTTGCAACCCCTACTGTCAAGCAGATGCGAGATACGGCGAAGTGCTGTAAGTTTCCTGGCAGCCTTGTTTGCAAGATTTACAACGTGGTTCTTCATGGTTAGTTTGGAATCAAATTTCACCCCAAGGATATCAACTTCTTCCCCACGTGCCAACACTCTCCCATTCATCCATACTACTGCACCGGCATTACCATCATGGTGCCTAGAGACAATCATTATTTGCGTTTTCTCGGGTGCAAATGTTGCTTACCATTTGTTTCCCCAAGCTGATATAGCTCTTAGCTGGTGATCGATGTAGCTCAGAGCAGCTGGCATTTCTTCTCTTGGATAAGTGAATGTCGGTGTGCAGTCGTCTGCATATGTATGGGATTCTGGGATGAGATGAAGAAGGTCACTGAAGTAGACATTCCATTACAATGGTCCCAGCACGCTTCCTTGTGGAACACTTGCCCCAATAGGATATCTTGCTGATTTCGTTCCATTGAGAACTACCCTTAGAGATCTACTATGAAGGTAGTCACTGAGGAGACATAGCGTAGAGCCTGCAATTCCCAGAGCTTACAGTTTTGCTAAGAGGCCCTGGTGCCACACCCGGTCGAAAGCACCAGCAATGTCCAGTGCTACCACACAGCTGACTTTGGATTATCCAGTAACTGCTGCCACTTAGTGGAGAGGTTTAACAACAGATCAGCAGCAGAGTAACTTTTCCTGAAGCCATGTTGACGGTCACAAAGTAGTGAGTGGTAGTCAAAAAACTCTGTCATTTGCCTTGAGATTATTGTCTCAAAGAGCTTGCCAGTGATTGACAGGAGTGACACTGGTCTGTAGTTGCTGATTTCTGCTCTGCTCTTCTTTTTGTGAACAGGGACTACAGTTGCCTCATTCCATAGAGAAGGTCATTTACACTGTACTAGGCAGTGCTGAAAGATGCAAGTTAGAGGTGCTGGTAGCTGGTCTGCACATCTCAGCAATCTTGGGCTCAACTTGTCTGGGCCCACAGCCTTTTCTTGGTCAAGTGATTTAAGAAGGAAGTGCACCTGTTCCTGCCTTATTGTCACCACTGACAGTTTTAACACAGTTCTTACAGCTACCCTCCTACCCTCCGTCTCTCTGTCTGTTTCTTACTCGTTTCTCTTCATGTAGTTTCTCCCACATTATCTTTCTCCTTTCATTCAGTCTTTTTTTTTTTACACAGGGTTTGACAAGGTTAAGGATCCCTAGCTTTATTGACAGCTATTTACAGGTTAAGGATTCCTAACTTTATTGGCAAGCTAAGAGCTGTTACCTACATCAGCTCATTTGAAAGCACTTTTATTGTTATGAGACATACAAGTAGGGAACAGGATGAAGTTGGAGCCATCTGTGGGCCAGCATTTTCATTTGATCAACTGACTTTATCTCGTTGACATCATTATGCTGTACGAATGTGTTCCATACTCGAGCTATCCTGGGTATGTATGATCTCAGATGGAGTGATGTTCTGGAGAAGGGTACAGCCAGAGTGAAGTTGCTGCTTTCTGCCCGTCTTGTAGCATAAAAGTTTGTTTCACGCTGTCCTCGAAGTGGATCCAAGTGTGGTACTTTGACAATACTGGCCTTGTACATAACAGTAAGGCCACCCACATCCCTCCTATGTTGAAGGCTCTGCTGAAATGACAGATCTATCCAGGATGGGTCCAGGCGAGAGATGAGACGTCTTGCTCTGTTCTCTGCTCTGTCAAGCAGTCGCAGATGAGAGGGAAGGGGGCAGGCAAACCAAGAAAGTGGAGCATACTCAAGGTGTGACTGTACTTGTGCCTCGTACAGGATCTTGCAACCCCTACTGTCAAGCAGATGCGAGATACGGCGAAGTGCTGTAAGCTTCCTGGCTGCCTTGTTTGCAAGATTTACAACATGGTTCTTCATGGTTAGTTTGGAGTCAAATTTCACCCCAAGGATATCAACTTCTCCAGGTGCCAACATCCTCCCATTCATCCTTACTACTGCACCAGCATTACCATCATGGTGCCTAGAGACGATCATCATTTGCGTTTTCTCAGGTGCAAATGTTACTTGCCATCTATTTCCCCAAGCTGATATAGCTCTCAGCTGGTGATTGATGTAGCTTAGAGCAGCTGGCATTTCTTCTCTTGGATAAGTGAATGTCAGTGTACAGTCGTCTGCATATGCATGTGATTCTGGGATGAGATGAAGAAGGTCGTTGAAGTAGACATTCCGTAACAATGGACCCAGCACGCTTCCTTGTGGAACACTTGCCCCAATAGGATGCCTTGCTGATTCCGTTCCATTGAGGACTACACTTAGAGATCTACCATGAAGGTAATCACTGAGGAGACATAGCGTAGAGCCTGCAATTCCCAGTGCTTGAAGTTTTGCTAAGAGGCCCTGGTGCCTTCTCTCTCTCTTCTCTCTCTCTTCTCTCTCTCTTCTCTCTCTCTTCTCTCTCTCTCTCTCTCTCTCTCTCTCTCTCTCTCTCTCTCTCTCTCTCTCTCTCTCTCTCTCTTTATATCTCTCTCTCCCTCTCTTTCTCCCTCTCACATCTCTCCTTTACCTCTCTCGTTCACCCTCTCTCCCTAACCTTTTTTTACCTTTACCCTTCCCTCACCCTTCTCCCTCCTTCACTCCTCCCTCCTTCACCCTTCTCTCTCCCTCACCCCTCCCTCCCTCCTCTTTCCCTCATCCCTCCCTCCCTCCTCTCTCTCTCTCCCCTCCCTCCCTCCTCTCTCCCTCACCCCGCCCTCCCTCCACTCACCCGCACCCCGCCCTCCCTCCTCTCTCCCTCACCCCTACCTCCCTCCTCTCTCCCTCACCCCCCCCTCCCTCCTCTCTCCCTCATCCCTCCCTCCCTCCTCTCTCCCTCACCCCTCCCTCCCTCCTCTCTCCCTCACTCCTCCCTCCCTCCTCTCTCCCTCACCCCTCCCTCCCTCCTCTCTCCCTCACCCCTCCCTCCCTCCTCTCTCCCTCACCCCTCCCTCCCTCCTCTCTCCCTCACCCCCTCCCTCCCTCCTCTCTCTCTCACCCCTCCCTCCCTCCTCTCTCCCACACCCCTCCCTCCCTCCTCTCTCCCTCACCCCTCCCCTCCCTCCTCTCTCCCTCACCCCTCCCTCCTTCATCTACGGAACAATCTTCTACACTTAAAAAGTTGAATAAATGCACCATTTACATAAACAAATTCTTTAGTAATGTATGCACATTTGCTCCTCTGCATTCTTAACGATCCAGAACTAATTCTAAAACTAATTCTAAAACTAATTCTAAAATGCTAATAGTAGAGCCTCATCGGGAAGTTTTTTCCTCTTTTGTTTTATGTATATAGAGCGATTCAGTTGTGTGTGTGTGTGTGTGTGTGTGTGTGTGTGTGTGTGTGTGTGTGTGTGATCTTATCAGCATCTCGTGTACGTATAGTTCGTGGAGTTACTCAAATCATTATACATTCATAATCATCATCATCATCATTATCATTCATTCATCATTTTATCACATTACAATTTCCGGAGCACATTTACAACTGTTAACGGATCCACTCGCCACCGACTCAACAGTATTTAAGTGAACAATGAAAGCGAGTACAATGCAGGTGTCCCAGTCAGAGGCCCCAGTCATTAGTCCCAGCACGGCGGTCATTAAGACCACACGAGGACACACGGGATTCTCTCTCATCCAACTTAATTGAACTTGGAGAAAACTTTCAAACCCACAGCTGAGAGCAACAACAAAAATTGAAAAACAAGCGCAAACACACACACACACACACACACACACACACACACACACACACACACACACACACACACACACACATTTCTTCAGTCATAGAGTTGTCAGGAAGTGGAACAATCCTGAGAGTGATGCAGTGTAGGCAGGATCCATTCATAGCTTTAATAAGAGATAGGATAAAGCTCACGGAGCACGAAGAGAGTGGAGCTAGTAGCGACCAACAAAGAGGCGGGACCAGGAGCTGTGAATCGACCCCTGCAACCACAAATAGGCGAGCACATACAAACACACGTCGACGTAAACAGAGTGGCGGTGGACGAGAGTGGGGGAGGTAGGATACAAGATGTCAGAGCTGTCATGTCAAGCTGTCTACACCAGCGCCAGCAACACCCTCTCTATATTACATACTGCCCCACACCTTCCCTGCTAACCTAGCCTAACCTAACCAAATCTGCTATGATCCTTTACTATATATTTTTTTCAATGGGGTTTTAGAGCACGTCTCTCCAATAGGCCAGAGGATGTATGGTGAAGAAACAGTATTCAGGTCTATATTCCGACATTTCCCTCAGGAATCAGCATTATCAGATCGTTACATGATGGTCTATACACTGAGCAAAACGTTGCTCGGTATACTGTCTCTTCAATATGTTTTCCAACTGTAACACGTCCAGCCTCTGGGTAGTCACTGTCTTCTTTCGTGATGTACCGCTGTCTTCTTTCCTGATGTACCACTGTCTTGTGTCCTGACGTACCGCTGTCTTCTTTCCTGACGTACGAAAATAAAAACATTGTTAATAAGTCAAGAACAATCTTCCCCCTGGTAGACAGGGTCCGATAAAACTTCAGCGGCGGGTCATCAGATGCCTGAGACCCGCGTCAGGAAACACTTGTCCTGTTTCCTGACAAATCTTTCTTAACCTGACCTACACGTGTTCAGTCTTCAATGGTTTATTGCAACTAAAGAAATGAATAAAGTTTTCTTCGAGTCCGTGAAATAAGCAAGTTTGATCCTTTGAAGAGTTTAGTGGCTCCAGTTCCTTGAATCAAGAGCCCTACACTAACATGAAGAGACCGGCTTTTACTCGCTTTCGAACGGGAGGCTCTGACACAGTTATTTATAGCATTTGCACTGAATGTAGAGGCATGTCCGAAAATTATTTTACTCGGCTAAAAAATCGTAAAATAATCGTAGATTCAATTTCCTAATACGAGGTAAAAAACGCTAATTTTCCCAACACGGGGTAAAACACGCCAAATAAATTTCCCCAACACGTGGAACAGCGTTTCAGTTTCAGAATATTTGTTACCACCGCGTTATTATTTTCTCGGGCACCTCACACAGTGTTAGTGGAGAGCTGTACGTCACAGACTCGTGATTTCCAGCGGCGGCGAAGCAATCAAGGGAAGGTGATGAGAGAGGCTGGCTGGCTGGCCCGCCCCTCCTGTCGTCACTGCTTCAACCACCATCCTATCTACACCTGCATCATTTCATTTATCTAGCACGCCCATCTAAATGGAAAACTATGTATGTTGTGTATATATATATATATATATATATATATATATATATATATATATATATATATATATATATATATATATATATACATATATATATATATATATATATATATATATATATATATATATATATATATATATATATATATATATACACACACACACACACACACACACACACACATAAACATGAATAATGTGGCCTCGAACAGGTGAGCAACTGTGTGAGAGATCAAGAAGTGTGTGGGATGAGTGGGGTGTGTGGGGGAAAGAGTGGGGAGGTGGTTGTGAGAGGGAAGGGGATGGGGATGAGCCAGGAAAAGGATTTTCCCACTGTACTGTACCCTCTAGATAGGAATGAAGTTTTAATTTGTAAGCGATGAACTGTGTGGCTTTAGCACTGGTGTGGTGCTTGTGATTACTGGCTTATTTGTATCTCTGGACCTGAAGAGAGAGAGAGAGAGAGAGAGAGAGAGAGAGAGAGAGACGGAGGGAGGGTGGGAGGGAGGGAGGGAGGGAGGGAGGGAGGGAGGGAGAGAGATGTACATCCGGCCACTGTGTACATACAGTTGGTGTGTACAACTTTCTGAAGCTTATCAAAATGAAAAGTTTGTGATTGTTTTGTGTCCTAAGGAATCAAAGCTGCGTTTGTTGTGTCTATCATAGCGGCACAAGAGACCTCTGAGAAAACATGTTCGCGGCGTGCAAGATACTCAGAGGGAACACTAAACCAATAGGGGGTTATAGAGCCCCTGAGGAATAGCAGGCGATCAAATTTCATCCGACGAAAACAAAGGGTGGGGAGTCTCCTTATTTCCTCGGATCAAGAGCCCTTTACCAGCATCAAGGCCCAAGGGATTGAAGATAAACTTGTTGATTATATTACAAGCGCGTGAGACCAGGATTTACGTGAAATCCCTGAAAATTTCAGCAAATCCGGGTAATCCCTGTCAGTCCCATTTACTGCACGTAATCCCCTTTGCATAATCTCTTTTTGCATGAAATTCCTGAAACATGTGGTCAGTAATTCAGTGCTTTCTCTGAAGTGCTTCTTGAATAATTCGTCAGAAAGTAACTAACCTGACTTGACCTAACCTAACCTAACCTAACCTGGCTTGACCTAACCTAACCTAACCTAACCTGGCTTGACCTAACCTAACCTAACGTAATCTAACCTAACCTGACTTGACCTAACCTAACCTAACCTAACCTGGCTTGACCTAACCTAACCTAACCTAACCTGACTTGACCTAACCTAACCTAACCTAACCTAACCTGACTTGACCTAACCTAACCTAACGTAATCTGACCTAACCTAACCTAACCTAGCCTAACCTGACTTGACCTAACCTAACCTAACGTAATCTGACCTAACCTAACCTAACCTAACTTAACCTAACGTAATCTTACCTAACTTAACCTAACCTAACGTAACCTTACCTGACCTAACCTAACCTAACCTAACCTAACCTGACTTGACCTAACCTAACCTAACCTAACGTAATCTGACCTAACCTAACCTAACCTAACTTAACTTAACGTAATCTTACCTAACTTAACCTAACCTAACGTAACCTTACCTGACCTAACCTAACCTAACGTAATCTTACCTAACCAAACTTAACGTAATCTTACCTAACCTAACCTAACCTAACGTAATCTTACCTAACCTAACCTGACTTTACTTAACCTGACCTAACCTAATCTAGCCTAACCTAACGCAACCTAACCTAAATTAATCTAATCTAACCTAACCTGACTTGACCTAACCTAATCTAGCCTAATGTAATCTAACCTAACCTAACCCGACTTTACCTAACCTGACCTAACCTACACCGACCCTACCTAACCTAACCTAACCTAATCTAACCTAACCTGACTTTACCTAGCCTGACCTAGCGTAATCTAACCTAACCTTACCTATCTTAACTTGGCTTCACCTAACCTAACCTAACCTACCCTCAGTTAACAGAACTTTACCTAAGCTTACCTAACTCAGCCTAACCTAACTATGAGAGCGATTTGCGACAATTTATGATAATTGGCGAGGACTTCACACGAGTGTTTCACAGACTTGCTCGATATTCGTACATAAAACGTTTCAGTAGGTTAGGAAGTAGTTATTTAGTAGTTATTTAGCGTGAAACCCAGGAGCTAGAGCTTAGTTTCTGCACACATCTATAACTCAGTAGTTAGAGCTTGTTTCCTGCATACGTGTATAGAGCTCCAGGAGCTGCTTGTTTTCTGCGTACCCGTAATGAGCTCCAAGAGCTAGAGCCTGTTACCTGTAAGCAATGAGAAAATATGAGAGAGCTTTCAGACTTACACATCAAAAGGAAGATAAGAGCCGGGGGAGGGGAAGGAGAGGAAGGAAGAAGGTAGGGAAAGAAAGGAAACAAGAAAGGGGTACAAATAAAAGATATGGTGGTAGGCATCACGCCAAACATATCTCCAGGAGCACACTGGACTACATCGGCGGGAGATGCAACCTTGCAAAATGTAAGACAGTGCCTTAAGGAACGTGTGGATAAAAACAAGAAAAAGAGTAAGACTCTGTACTCAACATAATTAACCTACTACTCGAGTATGCAACGCCAGCACAGAGCCCTCACCTAGTCAAACACGTTATGAAATAAACACACACACACACACACACACACACACACACACACACACACACATAAGTTCTCGAGCACAAAAATTCTTTTATCATGTAAAGTGTCTGCAGTTAATTTACATTACCTCTATAGTAAGCTTAATCCTCTAACTTTAGTTCACAGATGACTGCTCCGTCGGTGGAATATTACATGTCTCCTGAGCCGCCTAAAATTCTGGCATTCAAAGAGAGAGAGAGAGAGAAAGAGGAAGAGAGAGATGTAATGATTGCACTCCGAAGTTAATCCCATGAGTAATCTTTTGTGTAAGATTATTGGGAATTATTATGTTAGGTAATATGTGAAGCGTTTTCCTTAAAACCCGTAGGGGGGGAACAACGCCTGGGGGAAATGCAAGGTAATCAAGGTTTAATCCAAGGGAGGGTAGATCAACCTCTTTGGATCAAGAGCCCATCATTAGCATCAAGGCACCATTCTCACAAGGGACCGTAGACGGAAGATGAATGAAAAGTGTATTCACAGTGCCCAAACTAGAGAGAAAAAAAACACTACATTTTTCCACATTATTGGGCTGGCCTCATCATACTTAAAACAAAAGCCTCTCGACCCACTTACATAATATTATATCAAACACCACAATGATGAGAGTTTCAGTGCGTCTTCTGGGATCCAATCCCAAGCAGCGGGATCCTCGTGAGCACACACGCAGCGGGATCCTCGTGAACACACACGCAGCGGGATCCTCGTGAGCACATACGCAGCGGGATCCTCGTGAGCACACACGCAGCGGGATCCTCGTGAGCGCATACGCAGCGGGATCCTCGTGAGCACACACGCAGCGGGATGCTCGTGAGCACACACGCAGCGGGACCCCCGTTAGCACACACGCAGCGGGATCCTCGTGAGCACACATGCAGCAGGATCCTTGTGAGCATACACGAAGCGGGATCCTCGTGAGCACACACGCAGCGGGATCCTCGTGAGCACACATGCAGCAGGATCCTTGTGAGCACACACGCTAGATGAGGAACTTCGCCGACTTTCACTCACTGAAAGACGGATTTCCACGTGGGGAGGAAAAAGTGAAACGAGACTATAAAAAGTGCACTTGAGGGCACAAAAACACAGAGGTTGTAGCCAGGTTGGGATGCCAGCAAGAAAACACTCTCGCTCTACGACCTTCATTCACTGCCAGGCAACTGAGACGAAAAAAAGAAAATATAAGCCAGGGAGACTTCCTTTTTCCTTCTTCCTGTTTAACAATACTCTGAGGGCCGCGCTACAAAAGATTTCTTACAAATTCAGAGTCAACCTTTCCTGACGTTTTCACCGGCCTCTTCTTGACAAACTTACGACATTTTTTTGGAGTGCATATTTTTTTGGAGTAACTCTTTCAATAGATGTTTTATTATTTTTATCTGCATCGCCTGTGTTGATGAGAGTATAATTTTTTTTTCTTGCAAATTCTGACTTTCCTTTTGTGATGGTTGTTATCTGTGGATGGTGTTTAGAGCCTTAGAAAATAGCTTCCATATTTAAGCCACAAGCCAGTTCGTCTGAGAGGAACTGGCTGGCGCCACCACGCTACCTCACTTTGAGAAAACTTTCTCTCATTCCACCTGTTGCTGCTCTTGCAACATTGCATAGCTCCTGTTGACGCACGGAGACGTGTGAAAGATCTTGAACTGAAGATTTATGTAGCCAGCGGTTTGTCTTGTATTGTTAAGATCGCCTGTCTGCGATTCTCTTTCATATATAGATATACATTATATATATATATATATATATATATATATATATATATATATATATATATATATATATATATATATATATATATATATATATATATATATATATATATATATATATATATATATATATATATATATATATATAGGAAAAACACCTGAGCGCTTCCTCACATATCTTCATAGCTTCATAGGAAGCGAAAGGAGTTACAAGAGGAGCACATCTTATATCTATGTGCGCATGTATATATTTATAAAGTTTTGTTTTGGGTGGAATTGTTCCAGAAACGGTACTGTGCCATTTATTATTTAAAAAAAAAAAGTCAAGATTTATTAGGTGGATGCGACCAACAGCGGATCTTGTTTGTATCTGAATCAAATTGGTATCGTGAAAATCCTTCCCATACATCACATCTCTCTCTCTCAGTGGCCTCATTTATACCAGAAGCAGAAGACGTAATCTTATACAAAACTGAATCAGTAGCAGCAGCAGCAGCACCAGCACCAGCAGCAGCAGCAGCAGCAGCAGCAGCAGCACCAGCACCAGCAGCAGCAGCAGCAGCAGCACCAGTAGCAGCAGCAGCAACAACAGCAACAACACCAGTGACACCATCAGTAGCAGTGGACTCATAAATAACAGTAGCATTAATAATAGCAGCAGCAGCAGAAATGATAAATAACAGTAACACGAGCAGCACTGCATCAGCAGCAACAGCCTCTGCAGCAGTAAAATTAATAGTATTAACACAATATCAGAAACAGCAACGGCATAATTAACAGTAACCTTATAACTAACAGTAACGCTAACAGTATTAGCATCAACAAGAGCATCTGCTACTATAAATAAAAATAATTATAGTAACACTAATAATAATATTATTAGTAGTAGCAGTAGTAATATACATAATAATAATATAAAAGTATTAAGTACTGCAGTTTAAGTAACGTTAATAACAGTAACTTTAACAAGACCAGCAGCAGTAACAGCACCAGCAGCAGTAACAGCACCCTAACATCACCAGCAGCAGTAACAGCACCAGCAGCAGTAACAGCACCCTAACATCACCAGCAGCAGTAACAGCACCAGCAGCAGTAACAGCACTCTAACATCACCAGCAGCAGTAACAGCACCCTAACAGCAGCAGTAACAGCACCAGCAGCAGTAACAGCACCCTAACATCACCAGCAGCAGTAACAGCACCAGCAGCAGTAACAGCACCCTAACATCACCAGCAGCAGTAACAGCACCCTAACAGCAGCAGTAACAGCACCAGCAGCAGTAACAGCACCCTAACATCACCAGCAACAGCAACAGCACCCTAACAGCACCAGCAGCAGTATCAAGAACAGCAACAAAGCATCAACACCAGCAACAGTACAAACATCACTAACAGCACCAAAAGCAGTAAGAGTAGCAATAACAGTGGTAGCAACAGAAGCAATAACACAGCCATTGCTATAACAGCAACAATGGTGACAGAACAACAGCAGTTGCAGCAGCAGCAGCAATATTAACGTTGCTGTGAACTCTGATGAAATTAAATCATTGATCGACTGCACAAGCCTAAATTCTCACACGAACAGAAAAAAAAAGTCAATGCGAAAATTAATTTATACCGAAATTCGAAATCTCGCTATTCCCAAATTTTTAATTGGAAAAACTAATTAGGAAAAAAAATAGGACAAAATACAGCACAAACATACATTTAAATTGTATTATGCTATATTTGTACAAGTGTGTTTGGCAAAAATGGAGCTTATAATAGCAATATTCATATCCTGAAGAAAATTGCAAAAAATGAAATTATATATATATATATATATATATATATATATATATATATATATATATATATATATATATATATATACTTAATTCTAATCGCTCTTTTACCAGCTGTTGTCACTTTTTTTTCTAATAAGAAGACGTATTACTGGCGTATTTTTAAATAGAGTTTGCGAATTTGGTTGCTGAGTCCACGAAGTTTAGTCACGGGAATGGTATGCAAATTCCGACAAGGTGGAACAAATGACGCTTAGACGCAGTGAGTATTTTTATTAGCCGCGACGTATCTCCTGCCGTGTCAACGAAACATTGTCGCTGATGAGGTTATTCAATGCATCTGAGTTTGGTTCACTCCACAAGTTTGGCCGCGAAAAAAATGTTGAGCGTAGAGTCACTGTTGCAATGTGTGTGTCATTCTGCAATGTGTGTGTCATTCTGCAATGTGTGTGTCGTTCTGCAATGTGTGTGTCATTCTGCAATGTGTGTGTCATTTGCAATGTGTGTGTCATTCTGCATCCCTCTCCTGTCTCTCTCTCTCTCTCTTGCGTGTTACTCCCTCTTCTCTACTCCTGCCGTGAGGACACCTGTGCTGGTCACAGCATCAGAGGCAACCCAGCCCAAAGGATGATTCGCTTACCTTGAACTGTGTGTTAAGTCTCTTGTCCAGTGACCTGTATGTGTGTGTGTATGTGTGTGTGTGTGTGTGTGTGTGTGTGTGTGTGTGTGTGTGTGTTGTATCTCTCAAAAGTAAGAAAATAAAAAAAGTTTTCAGTGTACATTAACTCATCTTCAAAGGTTTTCACTGCATCCCAAAGTTTTCACTACGACAAAACTCTTCCTCAATAAATAACGAATGGGTCGTGGCGGCCAGAAAGTCTGTGTAAGTTTCTAAAAATGAAGCCATTACCCTTCAGAAGCGTGGTTTCCCTTCCTTCCCTTCACACCGAGGAAGGACTTGTGATCTAAGAGGTAGGAACTACTCTTCCACTTTTTCGGGTCAAACCTGATAGGGCTTGTAAGGGTTTAGCACTTCCGCGTGAAGAGGAAATTGCGTCTTATGGGTCATGAGTTTGGACGGATCTCACTGAGAATAATGCAAGTTTGATGACTACCGACTACACGATGGTCATTATACCTCTGCATGTCACCTGTACACTACCAGTTAATGTTACTTTAACCCCTAAGACAAGGATTTAAGTAAACTCTTAGCAATTATACACAGAGAGATACATACCTCAAGGTGTATATACATACAGTGAGAGATACACACCTCTTGATGTATATTCATACACACCTCTCGTTGTACATACACTCTTAGATATACACCTTAGGTCGTGTAAGATTCGTGGGAGAAGAGAAGAAATGCCTTCTGACGCGCGTCTCACGTCCTATGATAACTCGTCACTGCAGCGTCTACGATAGACACTTATATCATACGATAGACATTTATATCATTGATTGAGACTTATAAATATACCACCTGCTGTATATAAATAATACCATTTTTTTCTTTTTAAATGTCGTTAGTGCAGCATTAAATGGTAATGTGCTTTGGAGGATATTTTAATTTCCTAATAATAATAATAATAATAATAATAATAATAATAATAATAATAATAATAATAATGATAATAATAATAATAAAAATAATAATAATAATAATAATAATAATAATAATAATAATAATAATAGTAATAATAATAATAGAAGAACAAATTATTAATAAACATCATTAATACAATAATTGATATAAAAAATATTATGTGTAATAGTTATATTGAAAGTTAAAATATAAAAGAATTGTAATTAAGTGTAAAATAATAATAATTTGAATGTAATTCTAAAGAATTCTTTAGCTGAGAGCAATAATAATGTTAACAGTAGCATTAATATTAACGATATAGTATTGTGACAACGGTTGCTAAATTACCATCTATTAGGGTAATGATAACGATGGCTATATCGACGTTATCACTACTGATGTCAACGATAGACAGAGCATTACTGATAGGAATAACAATGACGAGGCGTAAATGAACGTTAATTATAGCGATCATAGCGCCATCGGTAGTAGGTCCGTAGATAGTAACTCTTCAGAGAGATACTATCCTACTGTTATGTGTGACTTTAGGCTGATATGTAGCAACTATTTAGTTACTATTTACTGTTGTGTATAAAGGATGCTTCAACAAGACTGTGTCTGTGAAAGATAGGAGGAGGGTAGACAGTTTTAGCAGAGGACCAGTCTATAGGTTGACTGTGATCTCTAACACGACAGAAAAGAGCATTGTTAGTGCTATCCTCTTGACTGGTCCACTATTAAAATAGTCTACCTTTCTAGTTTTCACAGACACCGACTTGTTGAACTATCCTCTGTCTCATGTGACCTCAGGTAGTAGGTTGACAGACACGAATGCGCTACTCTCCTGTCATACCTTCGTGAAATAAAAGCCTGTTTAACGTTATTGCAGTCTGGTTTGATTGCTGTTATGTTTTTTCTGTATTATATGAGCCACAAAATCTCTCAACTTACAAAAGCTTGCGTTGGAATACGAACGATCTGAGAAACCATGTCAAAATTAATGTCTATACTCCCGGGCGGATATCCTAGATGGAAGAGGAAGACGTGAAAGGGGGGAAGAAAAAGGGGAAGTTGTAGGAGAAGGAGGAAGAAGAAGAGGAGAAGGAGTAGGAGGAGGAAGAAGAAAACTTGTATATGCCATTCAGTCAATCAGAATCTCGTGTTCGTCGGGAGGGGGAAGTAAAAATAATACCTCAGCATTCGTGGAGATACAAGATAGACACGATCGCAACATCCTGCCTGAGGTGAGTCTAGTGAAATATTTCAGCCGAGGTCGTGGTATGAATCAGCTACAACATTACGCACCCGGGAGAGACCCTTACCGAAATAGCTGCTGGATCTAAACAGCATACTGTTGACAGTAGTGAAAAAACACACGTTGCAGAGCAAGCATTTATTTGGACAGCGTTTCACCCTGTATAGAGCTTTTATCAAGTCGCTAATTGATAAAGCTCTATGTAGACAGAAACGTTCCTCACTAAAAGCTTTTACAGCAGTGTGTACTCACCTAACTGTACTCACCTAATTGTGGTTGCAGGGGTCGAGACTCAGCTCCTGGCCCCGACTCTTCACTGATCGCTACTGGGTCCTCTCTCTCTCTGCTTCCTGAGCTGTATCATACCTCTTCTTAAAACTATGTATGGTTCCTGCCTCCACTACTTCACTTGCTAGGCTATTCCACTTCCTGACAACTCTATGACTGAAGAAATACTTCCTAACGTCCCTGTGACTCGTCTGAGTCTCAGCTTCCAGTTGTGACCCCTTGTCCCTGTGTCCACTCTCTGGAACATCCTATCTCTGTCCACCTTGTCTATTCCCCGCAGTATCTTGTATGTCGTTATCATGTCTCCCCTGACCCTTCTGTCCTCCAGTGTCGTCAGTCCGATTTCCCTCAACCTTTCCTCGTACGACATTCCCCTGAGCTCTGGGACTAGCCTTGTTGCAAACCTTTGTACTTTCTCTAACTTCTTGACATGCTTGACCAGGTGTGGGTTCCAGACTGGTGCTGCATACTCCAGTATGGGCCTAACATACACAGTGTACAGTGTCTTGAACGATTCCTTATTAAGGTATCGGAACGCTATTCTCAGGTTTGCCAGGCGCCCGTATGCTTCAGCAGTTATTTGGTTGATGTGTGCCTCCGGTGATGTGCTCGGTGTTATGGTCACCCCAAGGTCTTTCTCCCTGAGTGAGGTCTGTAGTCTTTGTCCACCTAGCCTATACTCTGTCTGCGGTCTTCTTTGCCCCTCCCCAATCTTCATGACTTTGCATTTGGCTGGATTGAATTCGAGAAGCCAGTTACTGGACCACATGTCCAGCCTGTCCAGGTCTCTTTGCAGTCCTGCCTCATCCTCATCCGATTTAATTCTTCTCATTAACTTCACATTATCTGCGAACAGGGACACTTCTGAGTCTATTCCTTCCATCATGTCGTTCACATATATCAAAAATAGCACTGGTCCTAGAACTGACCCCTGTGGGACCCCGCTCGTCACAGGCGCCCACTGTGATACCTCTTCACGTACCATGACTCGTTGCTGCCTCCCTGTCAGGTATTCCCTGATCCATTGCAGTGCCCTCCCTGTTACATGCTCCTGATCCTCCAGCTTCTGCACTAATCTCTTTTGGGGAACTGTGTCAAAGGCCTTCCTGCAGTCTAGGAAAACGCAGTCTACCCACCCCTCTCTCTCGTGTCTTACTTCTGTTACCTTGTCATAAAACTCCAGGAGGTTTGTGATACACGATTTGCCTTCCATGAACCCATGCTGGTTTTCATTTATAATCTTGTTCCTTTCCAGGTGTTCGACCACTCTCCTCCTGATAATCTTCTCCATGACTTTGCACACAATACATGTCAGAGACACAGGTCTGTAGTTTAGTGCCTCGTTTCTGTTTCCTTTCTTAAATATTTATGTGTGTGCGTGTGTTATCCTCACTACCTATTGAAGCTGAATGCAGAGGAGAGAAAAAAAGGTAAATGAGAATAATGTGTGTGGATATTTACCAATTTTTAGTTGCAGTAGCGGTAGGTTAGATTAATGTGGAGCAATAAAGTTGTGGGGATGATTCAGGCGAGTGGTAGTTGATTGTCGATCCTCCGGCTGAGCACTAGTGGAAGGGAACTCACAGGTGTCCTGACTTTAATATTATTAGCATTTGAGTTTTGTCCTCCAGGAAGAGAGCCACAACAGCCGAGCCACAACAGCCGAGCCACAACAGCCGAGTCACAACAGCCGAGCCACAACAGCCGAACCACAACAGCCGACTAATACCTTAGAATCTATTTACTGCTAGGTGAACAAGGGCTACGGGTGGAAAGAGAATTTCCGTTACTTCTCGCCCTGTCCAGAAATCGAACCCAGGTACTTCCAGTTGTTCTCACCTGCTACTCTAACCACAGAGCTAAAGGGCACCTGCTTATAGGTGACACCGAAGAGCAACTCGCCCTCCGAAGTAAACATAGGAAGAGGGGAAACAAACTTGGACACAATATTGAACAAAGAAAGGTAGGGTGAAATGTGACGTTTGTACATTTCTGGCAAGACAGCTGTTGAAAAAGTGATGGTGAACGTGTTACTTCTTTTGGGCTATCCTACCTCGGCGGGAGACGGACGATGTGTTAAAAATTAAGGATGAAAATGGTAGCAGAAAGACAATGGTAGCAAGAAAGGAACCTTGTAGGAATAAAAGTCTTTTTTTTTTAGTCTTTCTAGCTACCACTCTGTTAGTTTATTATTTCCATGGTTTTCTGTCTCCTCTTTACAGCGTGTTTCGTCAGCAGTATATCCCCTCGCTAGTTTCCTCTGTTCCCACTGATATTGCTCATTACACTACAAACTCTGCATAAGAATAAGAGGAGCATAAAAACAGAGGAACACTGAAGCAGGAATACTTGTCAGAATGTGGATCAAGACACCTTCGTATATTTCGGAATATTTATTAGAGCAGGCTTCATCAGTCGTATACAGAGGAGACAGCAGAAATAATAGGGACGTAAAGACGATGTTATCAGTCTATCACCCTCCAATACCCTCCAATATCCTCAGTCTGGAGGAGACTTCTGTTCCACGGTCTGGAACAATGTGAAGCTACAGCAACAGAATGGAGACTTATATACTGCCGAAGGTGAGGCCGAGTGATCCTGAAGATGACAGAGAAGAGGCTGGGTCGACTAGAAGAATCAAGAATGTAATAACTGAGAGGCGGTGTAGCAGGCTTACTAGGCAGGTCCCTTTCAAATCCAACCTTTCTCACTCGTAACTAGAGGTCAAACAATAAAGTTATTGAAGATGTCTTCTGCACCAAGATACTGTTGGTTGCAGTGTCTGCAGTGTGTTGCAATGTCTGACAGTGTTGCAGTGCCTGACAGTGTAAATGTAATAATGGAATCCAATATCTGCAAGTTGCTAAGTAAAACACATGTGCAACTGCTAGGCATTTTTATTTCGGAAAATTTCGCCCGGACAGGACCAGCAGATACCTGCTGAAGGGGATCCCAGCAGGCCTGGGATCCTCTTCAGCAGGTATCTGCTGAAGAGGATCCCAGAAGGGGGTCGACATATACAGATCAACTAATCTCCTAAGTTTCTGTCTCCATGTTGGGTATTATCGAGCATAAGCGCATGAGAGGAGAGGAGCACTGCCCTAGGCCTGCTGGTCTGCGCTAGGCCTGCTGGTCTGCGCTAGGCCTGCTGGTCTGCACTAGGCCTGCTGGTCTGCACTAGGCCTGCTGGTCTGCGCTAGGCCTGCTGGTCTGCACTAGGCCTGCTGGTCTGCGCTAGGCCTGCTCGTCTGCGCTAGGCCTGCTGGTCTGCACTAGGCCTGCTGGTCTGCACTAGGCCTGCTGGTCTGCACTAGGCGTGCTGGTCTGCACTAGGCCTGCTGGTCTGCACTAGGCCTGCTGGTCTGCACTAGGCGTGCTGGTCTGTGCTAAGCCTGCTGGTCTGCACTAAGCCTGCTGGTCTGCGCTAGGCCTGCTGGTCTGCGCTAGGCCTGCTGGTCTGCACTAGGCCTGCTGGTCTGCACTAGGCCTGCTGGTCTGCACTAGGCCTGCTGGTCTGCGCTAGACCTGCTGGTCTGCACTAGGCCTGCTGGTCTGCACTAGGCCTGCTGGTCTGCACTAGGCCTGCTGGTCTGCACTAGGCCTGCTGGTCTGCACTAGGCCTGCTGGTCTGCACTAGGCCTGCTGGTCTGCACTAGGCCTGCTGGTCTGCACTAGGCCTGCTGGTCTGCACTAGGCCTGCTGGTCTGCACTAGGCCTGCTGGTCTGCGCTAGGCCTGCTGGTCTGCACTAGGCCTGCTGGTCTGCACTAGGCCTGCTGGTCTGCGCTAGGCCTGCTGGTCTGCACTAGGTCTGCTGGTCTGCACTAGGCCTGCTGGTCTGCACTAGGCCTGCTGGTCTGCACTAGGCCTGCTGGGCTGTACTAGACCTGCTGGTCTGCACTAGGCCTGCTGGTCTGCACTAGGCCTGCTGGTCTGCACTAGGCCTGCTGGTCTGCACTAGGCCTGCTGGTCTGCGCTAGGCCTGCTGGTCTGCGCTAGGCCTGCTGGTCTGCACTAGGCCTTCTGGTCTGCACTAGGCCTGCTGGTCTGCGGTAGGCCTGCTGGTCTGCACTAGGCCTGCTGGTCTGCACTAGGCCTGCTGGTCTGCACTAGGCCTGCTGGTCTGCACTAGGCCTGCTGGTCTGCACTAGGCCTGCTGGTCTGCACTAGGCCTGCTGGTCTGCGCTAGGCCTGCTGGTCTGCACTAGGCCTGCTGGTCTGCACTAGGCCTGCTGGTCTGCACTAGGCCTGCTGGTCTGCACTAGGCCTGCTGGTCTGCACTAGGCCTGCTGGTCTGCGCTAGGCCTGCTGGTCTGCACTAGGCCTGCTGGTCTGCACTAGGCCTGCTGGTCTGCACTAGGCCTGCTGGTCTGCACTAGGCCTGCTGGTCTGCACTAGGCCTGCTGGTCTGCGCTAGGCCTGCTGGTCTGCACTAGGCCTGCTGGTCTGCACTAGGCCTGCTGGTCTGCACTAGGCCTGCTGGTCTGCGCTAGGCCTGCTGGTCTGCACTAGGCCTGCTGGTCTGCACTAGGCCTGCTGGTCTGCACTAGGCCTGCTGGTCTGCGCTAGGCCTGCTGGTTTGCACTAGACCTGCTGGTCTGCACTAGCCTGCTGGTCTGCGCTAGGCCTGCTGGTCTGCGGTAGGCCTGCTGGTCTGCACTAGGCCTGCTGGTCTGCACTAGGCCTGCTGGTCTGCACTAGGCCTGCTGGTCTGCGCTAGACAGTTCTTCACTATCAACCAAACGCTGCGTCTGTTTTTTATCGCCTATAAACCGCGAGAAAAAAAAGCTTCTGTTTTGTTTATATATGAATGTTGCTTTTGTCATCTTCGCATCTTATCCTTTCGAAAGTTTCGTATTCAATCATCAAAAAATCATACGTTACTCTGTTGCGTTTATTTGTGTTAATTTATGTTGCAATTGATTAAAGGTGACGTAAAGGAACGTGTGTGTGTGTGTGTGTGTGTGTGTGTGTGTGTGTGTGTGTGTGTGTGTGTGTGTGTGTGTGTGTGTGTGTGTGTGTGTGTGTGTGTGTGTGTATGAGTACACTCGCTTAGTGTGCTCATGTCAGTTGCCTGTGAGGCTCTTACATTTAATATTTCAAGTGACGGGCACTGAATTCACTCAGCATCGGCGGAGACAGAATTTTCCTGCAACCCTCATCCTTCCTCTCTCTCTCTCTCTCTCTCTCTCTCTCTCTCTCTCTCTCTCTCTCTCTCTCTCTCTCTCTCTCTCTCTCTCTCTCTCTCTCTCTCTCTCTCTTTTTTTTTTTTATTTTTTTTTTTTACACAGGGTTTGACAAGGTTAAGGATCCCTAGCTTTATTGACAGCTATTTACAGGTTAAGGATTCCTAACTTTATTGGCAAGCTAAGAGCTGTTACCTACATCAGCTCATTTGAAAGCATTTTTTTTTGTTATGAGACATACAAGTAGGGAACAGGATGAAGTTGGAGCCATCTGTGGGCCAGCATTTTCATTTGATCAACTGACGTTATCTCGTTGACATCATTATGCTGTACGAATGTGTTCCATACTCGAGTCATCCTGGGTATGTATGATCTCAGATGGAGTGATGTTCTGGAGAAGGGTACAGCCAGAGTGAAGTTGCTGCTTTCTGCCCGTCTTGTGGCATAAAAGCTTGTTTCACGCTGTCCTCGAAGTGGATCCAAGTGTGGTATTTTGACAATATTGGCCTTGTACATAACAGTAAGGCCACCCACATCCCTCCTATGTTGAAGGCTCTGCTGAAATGACAGATCTATCCAGGATGGGTCCAGGCGAGAGATGAGACGTCTTGCTCTGTTCTCTACTCTGTCAAGCAGTCGCAGATGAGAGGGGGGGGCAGGCAAACCAAGAAAGTGGAGCATACTCAAGGTGTGAGCGTACTTGTGCCTCGTACAGGATCTTGCAACCCCTACTGTCAAGCAGATGCGAGATACGGCGAAGTGCTGTAAGCTTCCTGGCTGCCTTGTTTGCAAGATTTACAACATGGTTCTTCATGGTTAGTTTGGAGTCAAATTTCACCCCAAGGATATCAACTTCTTCTCCAGGTGCCAACATCTTCCCATTCATCCTTACTACTGCACCAGCATTACCATCATGGTGCCTAGAGACGATCATCATTTGCGTTTTCTCAGGTGCAAATGTTACTTGCCATCTATTTCCCCAAGCTGATATAGCTCTCAGCTGGTGATTGATGTAGCTTAGAGCACCTGGCATTTCTTCTCTTGGATAAGTGAATATCAGTGTACAGTCGTCTGCATATGCATGTGATTCTAGGATGAGATGAAGAAGGTCGTTGAAGTAGACATTCCATAACAGTGGACCCAGCACACTTCCTTGTGGAACGCTTGCCCCAATAGGATGCCTTGCTGATTCCGTTCCATCGAGGACTACACTTAGAGATCTACCATGAAGGTAATCACTGAGGAGACATAGCGTAGAGCCTGCAATTCCCAGTGCTTGAAGTTTTGCTAAGAGGCCCTGGTGCCACACCCGGTCGAAAGCGCCAGCAATGTCCAGTGCTACCACACAGCTGACTTTGGATTCATCCAGTGACTGGTGCCACTTAGTGGAGAGGTTTAACAATAGATCAGCAGCAGAGTAACCTTTCCTGAAGCCATATTGACGATCACAAAGTAGTGAGTGGTAGTCAAAAAAGTCTGTCTCTCTCTCTCTCTCTCTCTCTCTCTCTCTCTCTCTCTCTCTCTCTCTCTCTCTCTCTCTCTCTCTCTCTCTCTCTCTCTCTCTCTCTCTCTCTCTCTCTTTCTCTTCCTCTTTCTGTATTTCTCTTTCTGGGAGCCGAGAGCAAAATCTTCAAACGCTGCATCCCTGGGAGCGCGAGTATCGTGTGTCAGAAACCCGTTATTGGAGCGAGGTGAGGTGGATATGACAATTCATTATTCAGCGGGAAGATTGCAGACGCGTACCCAACTGGTTTAGTTACCCCCACTGCTGAAAGCCTTCCAAATATGCAACAATCGTTTCCCCGTTGCTTTCCATGCCTTCAGCTCGTCTTTTGATGATCAGGATTACTTAGAATTCAAACACATGCTTTCTTTGTGTGTGTGTGAGAGTGTGTTTGACCAATCAGATCAGACCTTTCATCCTCCAGCGGGACTGCCCGACCAGTTTCTCCCAAACTTCGAATGATTCTCTTTCTCGTACAATTAAATGATAGAAAGGACTGTTGTTAATGGTTCCGGAGCCGCGTGCACATGTTTAATCAGCTTACGTCATTCCGCTTGATTATACAAATCATGTCCGCCACATTAACATTCACGTGTTCTTTTGAATGAGCTTAAACAACTTAATAAAATGTTATGGACATATTTGATTAGCGTTATTAGAAATATTGATAATAATAATGATATAATAATAATAATAATAATAATAATAATAATAATAATAATAATAATAATAATAATAATAATAATAATAATAATTATTATATTATTATTATTATTATTATTATTATTATTATTATTATAGTAATTATTATAAAAAGAAGAGTGGAGGAGAAGAGCAAGAAGAACGAGAATTGAGGAAAGAGGAAAAAGAAGAAAACAAGAAGAAGCAGCAGCAGCAACAGGAACAACAACAACCATCATCAAGTTATATATTTTATTCCCCTTTGAATTCAAACTTAAAGCATCGTTCAGAGAGAGAGAGAGAGAGAGAGAGAGAGAGAGAGAGAGAGAGAGAGAGAGAGGGAGACTACTTACCACCAGTGGATCTGAGAGAGACTCCGAGTAGGTTGTCCGTGCAACACGTGACGTCAACTTTTCCTCCTCCTCCAGTACTGGTTCCCTGGGACTGGCCACCTCGTGTCTACATCCTGATTCATATCCAAACCATTATTTTTCTGCATATATAATAATAATAATAATAATAATATTTATTATTATTATTATTATTATTATTATTATTATTATTATTATTAAGCCTGAAATATCTCATTATAAGAGGTGATTTTTCAAGGTTTCTACCAAATTTAAAAGAGGGTCATTTATATCGTGATATCTGGTGAGACTGCTATTGAATAAGTGATGGTGTATGTGTTTTCTTTTTTTTCGGGGGGGGTGGGGGAAGTGGGGGTTGCTTTACCACAATGGGAGAATTAGGTATATTAAAAATAAGCAACATTATTCTTTATAAACACCGTGGCTCTTTTTTGGGACCTAACGAGAGAAACGTGATCTTTTTCCTGCTCGTTAGGTACCTTTAAGTGTCACTGAGAAACGTGTAGCACTAGGATATTTATTGAGATGTATCGGTATAGAGATATTTTTCAGTCTCACCTCCGAAACGTGTTTCTTATTTCCATACACGTGGTAACAGTGGTATCACGTTCAGCTCAGGTATAGGCAAGTCTCCTAACACCTGTTGTCTCTGTTATCCTGCCCTAAATAAGCACCTTGGACTTTGACGACTGTTATGGGTCTTTGAATTGGGGATTACCTAATAAGAATCCTAGCTGAAATAAGGCACATTGTTTGACTTTCTTGGCTTATCCTGGGATACTACCTTTCCTGGTATACTACTTTTCCGAGTAAATTCACTTACGGGTTCTTTTGGCATCCGCTAAGAATATTACCACACTGTGATTTATATCTAAGTTAGATTTGAGGAAGACAGAGTGCATTAGTTCCGTTCCTTGTATGACAAACCTCTTTATGGAAGAGTCCAGACGTGACCCTGAGTGGAATTAGGGATAGAAATATTCAATTTCTGACTCCGTGTGCGTTTTGGATTGTATTGATTGAGTTTTTATGACACTACGATTATGTTAGAGTGGGTGTTTCCACAATACTTTCCTCATTTGTATGTCGTCTGATACAATATTTTTTTGGTTATAAAACAGGCATTTTCATACACGTTACAGTTGGTTGATTCCTGCTTATTGTAGACCCCTGCATAGCTTTAACATTTACTTTTCAAGGTTAGCAAAAGTCAGAATTCGTTAGGTTAACCTATTTTTTTAGTTAACCGGCAGTGATGGAATAACTTAAACCACCGGCTTATATCTCGCAGCGCTGGATACTATTTCGCTATTCCTAACAGCATTGGTATCCCCACGCACAGTGTTTTAGTTAGAAGACAGACTGCAACACCAAAGGCTCTTTCTCCTTTAAGGTATTACATGTATTCTCTGCACTTGAATATTATTGTACACTGATTGCACCACAAAATCTGTTGACACCTCCAACACGGATAATGTGCACAGAATATTCACTATCCGCATTACTTCATGTGCTCAGAGGCAGTCCTTTCGTCACCCAACAGTAGGACCCGGATTCCACCCCGGGGTGTGCGAAGAACATTGGGTATGTTTCCCTGCTGCCCCTGTTCACCTAGTAGCAAATAGATCCCAGGTATTAACACACTACTGTTGGTCGTATCATAGAAATGGAGGGGAAGGGAAGGGTAGTATATTTTAGTGATGAACTGAGGTTGGTATACAGCTCTTGACCCGTAGATTGAACGGAACAATGAACATGTCTAGGATCCCTAATCATCTGAAAGTCTTCAGATTACCAATTATCTGAAAATTCTCAACATCCCAAGCATCTGAATAATCTTCTAAAATTATTAATTATTCTGAAGAACGTTGAGAAGCTCTAGGAATTAATAACTGGGCGTTTACACTGCAAACTGAATTGTCCGTCATCTTAATGGCACTAAAGTTAACTTAGGACACTGACCTTGACTCTTTGATTATTACTGATTCTCTGTCATCACTGAAGGTTCTTGGCTTATCAACTTTATCATGATGGTTCTTCATGATAAAGCTGATAAGCCAACTAGAGAAAGCACCCTGAAGAAATATGAAGAATATAGCTTTGGTATGACTGTCTAACGTTATGAATATTATTAATAGAGGAGTAAATAATGAAAGTGAATGTCATAGTGATGCAGTTAGAAGCCTAAGTAGATCTCTCACCCACTATGATGATATGAAAATAAATATGTACGTTTATGGAGCAACTTGCAATGTGAACAGACTGACTGATATTGCAGTAACCAGGCTTAGGCTTGGTTACAAGTACTTCTGGTAGTTTGGCAGACGCACTGATGATGATCAGATTAATGCAAAGTATATTGTCAGTTCAATGGTTACTTTCTTGAACACTTTGCTTGTTAGTCCACTTATTGAGGAATATAGAGATAGTATAATAACCTATGTTATATGTCAAAAAATCTTATTAATGAAAATAAGATACCAGACATATTAAGCAAATTTCCTAAATCTGATTGAAACATATAAATCCAGACCTAGTTCCTACGTCTAGTTCCTTGGCTTTTTGTATATCTATGTGGCCTAGCGCTACCGTCCTTACGATGGATGTGGGGTGTATAATAAACTAAAAATCTAAGCGAAGAAATCTTGAAATCCTAGTCTTCTGAAAAGACTTCGGATCACCAGTCATCTGAAGGATCTTAAGATCACCAGTCATCTGAAGGATCTTAAGATCACCAGTCATCTGATGGATCTTAAGATCACCAATCATCTGAAGGGTCTCAAGATCACCAATCATCTGAAGGATCTTAATTAAGCTCACCAATAATCTAAAAAGTTCTATTTTTTTTCAGTTGACTGATGATCTTTAAATCCTTGAATTATACACCATATAACCATATACACAAGATTCTTTACTGAAGACAACGTTTCGCTCAGGAAGAGTTTTATCAAGTCTGCAATTGAAACACATCTTGCACAAGGCACACAAGACATTATACGTAATGTACATTATTCCTCGTAATTCCTCCGAAGATGTGCGTGTATACGCACGGAAGCGTAAGGTGTTTCTGTTATAGCAATCTTTTCACTGTGGTAAATTTTCTTTATGTATCAAAATATAGCTTATATGTCCCATCACAGGAGGAGAGAGAGAGAGAGAGTAGAGAAGGAGGAGGATTAGATGAAGAAAGGCAGGAGAGATGGTGGACAAGGAGGATTAGACGGTGCGTAAAAGCTTACTATAACCCACTTTTCACATCGAACCCTTATTTTACACCACATAACCCTTGAAGGAGGGCAAGGAGTATTAGATAGAGGAAGGCAGGAGAGGAAAGGAAGGAGGATTAAATTATGTGACATACTTGTAACATACCAGTGACGTACCTGTAACACACACCTGTAACCGGCTTCGAGATATCACCTACAAAATCTTGCTCTAAGCACAACATCCACTTTCAGAATATTTCTTCCTATGCTCCGTAACCTTGAAAAATTTGGTCACTTTCCAGACGCCGGGAAATGTTTTATTTAGCTGCTCATATAATGCAGAAAAATACCCAACATTGTAGAGCAAGTTTACATTTGGGAAAAATAGGCCCACCTCTGATAGGAGTTTTATCAAAGTCTCTAAAAGTGCGAAAGGTCGTCCCAACCAAAACATGTTATGCAGTGTGTCTCTTATCTTCAGTAACGTCGCCAGAACGCTATTTGGAAAATACATATAGTCTGTTAATGGCGAAATATATCGACAAGTTTGTGAATAAGAAATATGCGGCCTATGGCATTTATTGAGGTTAGATTTTGCCCATCAGAGCCTTTATCGATTTATGATTCGATGAAGTCCCCGGTGGGCGAAACGTCTTCTTAATAAATGCCATAGACCGCATGTCGTGCCTCACTCATGTATGTTTTGCTGCCTCGCTACAAGGAATGGTGTTGAAGCTCGCGCTGACATCCCGTCGCTGTGAGAGATTATCCTGGTGATGGTCCTAATGGTTTCAGTTGTCTGGTAAGCGACCCCAATTCTGCTTGACATGAGTGATCGGGAAATGGTGGTGGTAGAATTACCTGTCGGAAGCATGATCCGTCTAGCAGGTCCACTCCATGTTAAGGACTTGTGTGGCTGCTGTTTCTCTGCTTCCCCATGCCGACAGCATCACTGAGAGGGGCATACGTTTCTGCTATCGTATCTGTCAGGATAAAACAAATCACCTGATACGGGTTTTCCCCATATGATGATCGTTCTCCAAGTCTTGGCGAACAGCGTTCGGGTTTTTTTTCTCCACGAAGGGCTATCTCAGTGGGACTGCTCTTGTTCTCTTGGAGGAATTTATCTCCTTAAAGAACTTGCACTGCTGCCAGGAAGAGCTTCAATGATGAGCAGGTCATCTGTAGCCTCGTAAACATCTGTAGCCTCGTAGAATTGATAGTTTCTTCTAAAACAGATGTGAGTGGAGTACCTACAGACCCCATGACGTGGACGAGGCAGGAAGGAGCCTCCGGCAGACGCTGCGAATTTGGCTGGCTGGGCAAACATTGACATGCTAAAGAAACATGCGGAAGCACTACCATCTTGTCGCACGAAGTGAAGCAAGACGCTTTAGCACACTGTTCTCCAGAGTCCAGTCATCTAAGAATGTTCCCAAACACGGGCGATGGATGTTCATTATACTGTACGTGAGTTCTCCAGAAAGAATAATGAAACCAGTTACGTTGGTGCGATGACTTCTTGCGGAGAAGTACGTGTACGAAGACACTGTTGGTGCAGCTGTTTGTTCAGTTTATTCAATGTACTTTCATCACGACTTGTCTTGAGTTTAGGACACAACTTGCAAAACTGGCTTCTATTGTGACAACGTTTCGCTCACCAAGTCTCGACAGCAAATGCTGTCCTAATGAAAGCCTGTCCTGTATTTTTTTATTATCTTCATGTTAATCGCATGTTAGAAAACCTCTAGGTAAGTGATGCAACACAAATGTTGGCAAAGAATTTTTTTCTTGCTCCCTGAAGCAATAAGAGTGAAAATAAAATTAGGTGTCGAAATGCTTTAATTGTAGAAAGAAATCTATCTCTGTCTCAAATCTCTACAATGAATTAGAGGTAGACTGTAGCTCATACTATTCAGTAGAGGTGTCCTTCGGTCTACTTTTTCATGTACTACTGAAGTACCATTCATGTACTATTGATCATAATAGATTCTCTCTCTCTCTCTCTCTCTCTCTCTCTCTCTCTCTCTCTCTCTCTCTCTCTCTCTCTCTCTCTCTCTCCCAGAACCTCAAACAAAATTTAATTTTATTCACTCAACATCAAAGAAATCATCCGAAAAATACCCGTGAAGGAAAATATATATTGAAAAACGGGGGTGGCCAGTGTCAAATATTTCAGGGTGAAATTTCATTAGGTTAGACGGTAGTGAAGGGCAGATAAATCCCAGCTATATTTTGCATGGAAGAAAGAGGTGACAAGGAAGGGAAAGGAGGATGGGAAGGAGCTGGTCGCCCAGGCCCTTCAAGGTTTTGATCCGTGAAATTGAAGGGGATATATATATATATATGCACACCTCGTGGCCACAGGGTATACACACACACACTTCGTGGTCACAGGGTATACACACACACACCCCGTGGTCACAGGGTATACACACACACACCTCGTGGCCACTGGGTATACACGCACACACATCGTGGTCACAAGATATACACACGCACCTCGTGGTCACAGGGTATACACACACCTCGTGGTCACAGGGTACACACACACACATCGTGGTCACAGGGTATATATTCACACATCGTGGTCACAGGGTATACATTCACACATCGTGGTCACAGGGTATACACACGCTTCGTGGTCACAGGGTATACACACATCCACCTTGTGGTCACAGGGCATACACACACACACCTCGTGGTCACAGGGTATACACACACACACATTGTGGTCACAGGGTATACACACACACATTGTGGTCACAGGGTATACAAACACACATTGTGGTCACAGGGTATACACACACACACACATTGTGGTCACAAGGTATACACACACACACATTGTGGTCACAGGGTATACACACACACATTGTGGTCACAGGGTATACACACACACACACATTGTGGTCACAGGGGTATACACACACACACACACATCGTGGTCACAGGGTATACACACACATTTTGGTCACAGGGTATACACACACACACATTGTGGTCACAGGGGTATATATACACACACACACATCGTGGTCACAGGGTATACACACACACACACGCATTGTTGTCACAGGGTATACACACACACACACATTGTGGTTACGGGGTATACACGCACATACACACACATCGTGGTCACAGGGTATACACACACACATCGTGGTCACAGGAGTATACACACACACACACATTGTGGTCACAGGGTATACACACATACACACACACATTGTGGTCACAGGGTATACACACACACACACACACACATTGTGGTCACAGGGTATACACACACACACACACACACATTGTGGTCACAGGGTATACACACACACACACACACACACACACACACACACACACACACATTGTGGTCACAGGGTATACACACACACACACACACACACACACACACACACACACACACACACACACACACACACACACACATTGTGGTCACAGGGTATACACACACCTAGAAGCAAATTTCTCTGAACGTATATATGCTCAGAATTTACTTAAATCCCTTTGTGAAGTGATTAATGTTTTAATATTTGATGGTGAAAGAGGTTAAGTGTAGCCGATAGGCTTTAAACCCCCTCCCCCATTAACCATTAGCTATTAACCACGATTAATATATCTGACATTAATATATCCGATTTTGTTGTCTTACGGAAGTATTTCTCTAATTTTCTTCACTTTTAACATTATATTTTCAAATTTTCTTGTTTTTTTTTTTCCGTTCAGTACTATTCTTTTTGTTTCTTCCTCTCAATACTATTTTCTAGTTTTCCCTTCTCGGTACTATTTTTCTTGTTAGTTTTTCCTTTCCGGTACTTTTTTCTCTTGTTTCCCCTTTCCCGTACTATTTTTCGTTTTTTCCTTCCCACGACTATTTTTCTTGTTTTTACTACCCAGTACTATTTTCCTTGGTTTCCTTACCCATTAACATTTTCTTGTTTTCTATTACATCCTAGGAATCCAAAGGCCTGTTATCCTGGGTGTAAATGGAGCAAAATAAACACAGCAGAAAAACTTTTGACTTATATTATCCTTCACCAAGTAAGAACAGAATTATGTACACTATATACACTATGTACAACAATAAGTATTAGTGCACTCCACGGTAAGCAAGGCAGAATAGAAGCCACTAGAGAGCAGACCGCGCTTCAACCAGCTCTAGAATGAGAATGACAAGGGCAGACGGGTGAGTGGTACCCACAACATCTCTGCGATTGCCAAAACTATCTTCTCATTGGCTGGAACCTGGGTACTGATCGAACGACGGGGCCCCATCGTCAACCCTTAGCACCTGGTTCGCTGGTTGGGGGAGATAGCCTTTCAACGAGGGTGTGTACATGCGCCGAATAAAGGTTATGTACTCTTTGCATGCCATATTTTCCCTTCCCCGTACTGAAGTTTTTGGTTTTATCTCCTATTTTATAGTTTTTACTCTCGAAGCATTATTTTTCCTTACTTTATCCCCCATCAACTCTATTTCTTCACTTCCATTACTATCTTCCTCTAAAATTTGCACTTTCTTATTTTTTTTACCCCCTTCAATCCTCTTTCTCCACTCCAAACGCTAATTTTTCAATGGCTTTATATCTCCCCAAAAATATCTTGGTTTGTCGTATCTTCCTTCCTTCCCTAACACTATTCTCTATATTTACTCAGCACTGGCTGTTACTTCCACTTTTCCTTAACATAACTTTCTTGCCTTACTCTCTGTCCTCTCTACAGTACTGCTTACATACGTTATTTTGTTATTTTCAACCCTCCTTAACACTGTCTTCCCCCGACTTATGTGTTGAACCCGTTTTTTTTTTTTTTTTTTTTTTTTTTTTTTTTTTTTTTTTTTTTTTTTTTTTTTTTTTGTGTGTGTGTGTGTGTGTGTGTGTGTGTGTGTGTGTGTGTGTGTGTGTGTGTGTATGTGTGTGTGTGTGTACTCACCTATTTGTACTCGCCTATTTGTGGTTGCAGGGGTCGAGTCACAGCTCCTGGCCCCGCCTCTTCGCTGATTGCTACTAGGTCCTCTCTCTCCCTGCCCCATGAGCTCTATCATACCTCGCCTTAAAACTATGTATGGTTCCCGCCTCCACTACGTCACTTTCTAGGCTATTCCACGGCCTGACTACTCTATGACTGAAGAAATACTTCCTAACATCCCTTTGATTCATCTGAGTCTTCAACTTCCAATTGTGACCTCTTGTGTCTGTGTCCCTTCTCTGGAACATCCCGTCTTTGTCCACCTTGTCTATTCCGCGCAGTATTTTATATGTCGTTATCATGTCTCCCCTGACCCTCCTGTCCTCCAGTGTCGTCAGGCCGATTTCCCTCAACCTTTCTTCATAGGGCAATCCCCGTAGCTCTGGGACTAGTCTTGTTGCAAACCTTTGCACTTTCTCTAATTTCTTGACGTGCTTGACTAGGTGTGGATTCCAAACTGGTGCTGCATACTCCAGTATGGGCCTGACGTAAATGGTATACAGAGTCTTAAACGAATCCTTACTGAGGTATCGGAACACTATCCGTAGGTTTGCCAGGCGCCCGTATGGTGCAGCAGTTATCTGATTGATGTGCGCCTCAGGAGATATGCTCGGTGTTATACTCACTCCCAGATCTTTTTCCTTGAGTGAGGTTTGCAGTCTTTGGCCATCTAAACTATATTGTGTCTGCGGTCTTCTTTGCCCTTCCCCAATCTTCATGACTTTGCATTTGGCAGGGTTAAATTCAAGGAGCCAGTTGCTGGACCAGGCTTGCAGCCTGTCCAGGTCTCTTTGTAGTCCTGCCTGATCTTCATCCGATTTGATTCTTCTCATTAACTTCGCATCATCTGCAAACAAGGACACTTCTGAGTCTATCCCTTCCGTTATGTCGTTCACATATACCAAGAACAGCACAGGTCCTAGGACTGACCCCTGTGGAACCCCGCTTGTCACAGGCACCCACTCTGACACCTAGTCGCGTACCATGACTCGTTGTTGCCTCCCTGTCAGGTATTCTCTGATCCATTGCAGTGCCTTTCCTGTTATATGTGCCTGATCCTCTAGCTTTTGCAGTAACCTCTTGTGAGGAACTGTGTCGAAGGCCTTCTTGCAGACCAAAAATATGCAGTCGATCCATCCCTCTCTCTCTTGTCTTACTTCTGTCACCTTGTCATAAAACTCTAGTAGGTTTGTGACACAGGATTTTCCTTCCCTGAAACCGTGCTGGTTGTCAATTATACACTTGTTTCTTTCCAGGTGCCCCACCACTCTCCTCCTGATGATCTTCTCCATGACCTTGCACACTATACACGTTAGTGATACAGGTCTGTAGTTTAGTGCCTCATGTCTGTCTCCCTTTTTAAAAATTGGGATTACATTTGCCATTTTCCATACCTCAGGGAGTTGCCCAGTTTCAAATGATGTGTTGAAGATCTTTGTTAATGGCTCACACAATATCTCTGCTCCCTCTCTAAGGACCCATGGAGAGATGTTGTCTGGTCCCACCGCCTTTGAGGTGTCAAGTTCGCATAGCAGCTTCTTCACCTCCTCCTTGGTTATGTTCCTCATCCAGCACTTGCTGGTGTGCCCCCCTGTTCTGATTTCCTGGAGTCCTACTGGTTTCCACTGTAAATACCTCTTTAAATCTTGTGTTGAGCTCCTGACATACCTCTTGGTCGTTTCTTGTGAATTCCCCATCACCCTTCCTCAGTCTGATTACCTGGTCCTTGACTGTTGTTTTCCTCCTGATGTGGCTGTACAACAGCTTCGGGTCAGTCTTTACTTTTGATGCTATGTCATTTTCATATTGTCTCTGAGCCTCCCTTCTTATCTGTGCATATTCGTTTCTGGCTCTTCGGCTGATTTCTTTATTTTCCTGAGTTCTCTGTCTTCTGTACCTTTTCCATTCTCTAGTACACCTAGTTTTTGCCTCCCTACACCTTTGGGTGAACCAAGGACTCGTTCTGTTCTTCCCATTATTTCTGTTTCCCTTGGGAACAAACCTCTCCTCTGCCTCCTTGCATTTTGTTGCCACATAGTCCATCATTTCTTGTACTGGTTTTCCTGTCAGTTCCCTCTCCCACTGAATGTCTTGAAGGAAGTTCCTCATGCCTGAGTAGTTCCCCCTTTTGTAGTTTGTTTTTCCCAGCCTATTCCTGCTACTCTCTCCACTTGGAGCTCAACTATGTAGTCGAAGCACAGAACCACATGATCACTAGCTCCCAGGGGCCTTTCATACATGATACCCTCGATGTCCGAACTAGTCAAGGTGAATACAAGGTCCAGCCTTGCTGGTTCATCCTCTCCTCTCTCTCTGGTAGTGTCTCTAACATGTTGATGCATGAGGTTTTCCAGTACCACATCCATCATCTTGGCTCTCCATGTTTCGGGACCCCCATGGGGCTCCAGGTTTTCCCAGTCAATCTCCTTGTGATTGAAATCACCCATAACTAGTAACTTTGCTCCCCCCATGTGTGCTCTCCTGGCCACCTCGGCTAGTGTGTCGATCATTGCTCTGTTGCTGTTGTGTGTGTGTGTGTGTGTGTGTGTGTGTGTGTGTGTGTGTGTGTGTGTGTGTGTGTGTGTGTGTGTGTGTGTGTGTGTGTGTGTGTGTGTGTGTGTGTGTGTGTTTCCAGGTGAGAATGTTTTCCTACTGGAGGAGGTGGTATTCATGGTTCTGGTTTTCCGTCCGGCAGCACTTTTGGTGGTGACTGACCCCTCTTGGCCTTGGCGTTTCATGTAATAATAATAATAATAATAATAATAATAATAATAATAATAATAATAATAATAATAATAATAATAATAATGTTTTTTCGTTAATTTTTAATTACTTTTTGTATCTATTATATTAAAACACAATTTAGAATAACTTATTAAAGTTAATTTTAAATAAACATTCACTCACACAACATAATTACTCATGAACATTCATTTACACAACCTTAATGATACGTGAACATTCACTCACACAACCTAATGATCAAGGACCTTAATAGGTCACACACATTCACTCATACTAATTAATAATTAATAAACATATCATTGACACTAGTGAATGTTGAAGAAACATTAGTTTAAAGAAACTAAACAGTTGTAAATCTTGATGCAAAACTACGGTGCTCTTGATCAACTCCGAGGCTGAGGGACTGATACCTCATCTTTTAAATATAGCTCTACAGTCTTCCATTATGTCTTTGTATTATACTGATAAAGCCACTGGATGGCGAAACATCTACAAATAAAGATATCTAGATGTTGCACATGTGTCTAAATCTTTATCTTGTTGGTACTGTGCACCATTCATGTACAGCGTCCCTAAATTATGTAATTTGTTAATATCAACGTAAACTTTATCATTCACGTAACTCATTCAGTGTCAAGCTCTTCATTACGTATTCATATAACTCATCCATAAAAGCTAATCTGTATTTGTTCCCTTCAGTGGTGAAATTAATTCACCTCGTCACAATAAAATCAAATTCCATAAGGTTACTCGCTGAACGGATTACCAGAGACTAAATCTTATTTAATTCATCGTCACGTCAAGAAAATTTCTGAACTTGCTGGATTATGGCTGATACTTTTAACGTTGAAAATTATTTATGGATGATAAATATACTGGGTTGACAAGATTTATGGAGGAATCGTGTGTTATTTTTTTTACTCGTTCCTGCATGGATTCTAAGTGTAGTTCAGAGCAATTTTTATATATATTGAAGCAACGCTAAGTGGGTGTTGTCTACCAACTTTTCATTTGGATCATATATCAAGGAGAGTTGTACCTCCCTGGATGGTTGATGTCAACCAATCCACTACCTGAGGTCACATATGACAAGGAGGGTAGTACCTCCCTGGATGGTTGATGTCAACCAATCCACTACCTGAGGTCACATATGACAAGGAGGGTAGTACCTCCCTGGATGGTTGATGTCAACCAATCCACTACCTGAGGTCACATATGACAAGGAGGGAAGTACCTCCCTGGATGGTTGATGTCAACCAATCCACTACCTGAGGTCACATATGACAAGGAGGGTAGTACCTCCCTGGATGGTTGATGTCAACCAATCCACTACCTGAGGTCACATATGACAAGGAGGGAAGTACCTCCCTGGATGGTTGATGTCAACCAATCCACTACCTGAGGTCACATATGACAAGGAGGGAAGTACCTCCCTGGATGGTTGATGTCAACCAATCCACTACCTTGAAAATCACACTAGTGCTCTCAAAACTACAACATATCGCGAAATAATTCCCGGTGTTATATTAATTCTCGGCCAGAAATGTTACGAGTGGGCGAGTGAAAAATAAAATTTAATTAATGTATACATATATACATACACCGCTGGCGGGCGCTACGGAATGAAATATCGGCGTTGTGCAACCAGGGAAAAAAGGTTATTCTCCCCCAAGCTCTGCAAATTATAAAATATCTTTATTGCATTTAAATCTGTTTTCCCTGCTGGCGGTTGAGCCGGGACTTGGTGGTGGGGAGAGAGCCTTGTGCTTTATTACCCATATCTTTCTTTGTCTATATGGAATCTTTCTATATGGAATCCGTATAGACAGCAGTTTGTTACTCCCAGGGACCCTAATGGAAATATTTGTCTGATTTATTTTCTTTGTCCTGGGTAATTTACACTATGATGATTGTACTTAGGTGAACCTGTGCCTAATTAAGCTTACTTATTATATGTTTACTTATTAAATATCGCCGAAGGAATACTTTTAAGTAGTAGACAAAGGAATTTTTTCATCCTCCAGGTTTTCGTTTATAACTTGAGAACGCTTCATTCGATCGGCTTCAAATTTTCCAACGCTGGTTTGCTGTAACTGGGTTGATGCAACTACTGGCATGTGCTAGTGCTCTCTGGTTGATGTTATATCGACCATTTCTGGTTTTGGTGTCCGAGCGATGCCTCGAGAAACCCACTTCTGTTCGGCTTTAAATTTCCGTCACTGACGTTCCCTACTTAGAAAAAGTTTAGATTGTCACTGCAGTGTGTAAGGGGTCAATTGTCACTGCAGTGTGCAAGGGGTCAATTGTCACTGCAGTGTGCAAGGGTCAATTGTCACTGCGGTGTGCAAGGGTCAATTGTCACTGCAGTGTGCAAGGGTCAATTGTCACAGCAGTGTGCAAGGGTCAATTGTCACTGCAGTGTGCAAGGGTCAATTGTCACTGCAGTGTGCAAAGGTCAATTGTCACTGCAGTGTTCAAGGGTCAATTGTCACTGCAGTGTGCAAGGGTCAATTGTCACAGCAGTGTGCAAGGGTCAATTGTCACTGCAGTGTGCAAGGGTCAATTGTCACTGCAGTGTGCAAAGGTCAATTGTCACTGCAGTGTTCAAGGGTCAATTGTCACTGCAGTGTGCAAGGGTCAATTGTCACAGCAGTGTGCAAGGGTCAATTGTCACTGCAGTGTGCAAGGGTCAATTGTCACTGCAGTGTGCAAAGGTCAATTGTCACTGCAGTGTTCAAGGGTCAATTGTCACTGCAGTGTGCAAGGGTCAATTGTCACAGCAGTGTGCAAGGGTCAATTGTCACTGCAGTGTGCAAGGGTCAATTGTCACTGCAGTGTGCAAAGGTCAATTGTCACTGCAGTGTTCAAGGGTCAATTGTCACTGCAGTGTGCAAAGGTCAATTGTCACTGCAGTGTTCAAGGGTCAATTGTCACTGCAGTGTGCAAGGGTCAATTGTCACTGCAGTGTGCAAGGGTCAATTGTCACTGCAGTGTGCAAGGGTCAATTGTCACTGCAGTGTTCAAGGGTCAATTTGTTGTGTAAAATGGGATATATTTTTATCCGTAAATTAATTTACGCACGGCTCTTCTGGACGAATTCAATCTTCAGTGACAGATACGGTTACGTAACTAATTATACATATATATCTATCATTTATAATTATTTAAAGTCTACTTAAAGTAATTTACGTAAATGCGCCGCTGTGCACCGCTAAGGCGGTGGCTGGAGACCGTCACATGTAAATGAAAGTATTGTGATACGGCAGATACCTGGAGAATACCTGGAGGGTGTTCCGGGGGGTCAACGCCCCCGAGGGCCCACTCCATCACTAGGCAGAAGACTTGTACACACTGAGGCTGTCTGCTGAGACGAATTGTCTATGTCTGTTGTGATTATGGAGACTTCCACTGTTGTTTGGATGAGGAGAGTATGGCACTATCCCGTGAGGAGGGTGTGACACTGTCCCGTGAGGAGGGTGTGACACTATCCCACGATGTGGGTTTGACACTATCCCACGAAGTGGGTGTGACACTGTTCCATGAGGAGGGTTTGGCACTATCCCACGAAGAAGGTGTAACACTGTTTCATGTTGAGGGTGGGACACTATCCCATGATGAGAGTGTGACACTATCCCATGAGGAAGATGTGACACTATCCCACGAGGAGGGTGTGACACTATCTCATGATGAGGGTGATAGGAAGTCTTCAGCGTTAAAAAAAAAATTACTCGTCCTAAACCCCAGAATCCTGTAACATAAGTAAGCAATTAAAACTTACAATGAGAACAGCGCTGGTGTTACATGCGGATACAAACTCGTACGGCTCACTGGCTGGCCAGGTGAAGAAAGTGCAATCGTACGGAGATCCAACACCATAGAGCAGAAACGGGGAAACATACTGCATTGCCAAACTATTTGGCTTGTGAGGAATAACCCCCAAAAGGTTACTTCGACTCCCACTCTGATTCTGCAGTAAACGCCGTCCTTCACTGAGATCACTGTCCCAGAGGACGCCAGATCTTCGTTTCTTCTCCATTCACATGTATAGAACGTCCTGTCGCTTTGTTCCATGTGTGACTTATTTAAACCCTCTGAATGGGCAAAACGTTCTGATTTGTTTCAGGGAACTTGTCAGCAATTCCCGCTATACGACATGCCAACCAGCAAATTGACCAAATTGGGACCTTGCAGCCCTGTATGTCACCCAGCCAACCCAGACTACGAACCAACGAATCAACCACACTCCCTATTATTGAATACCCGCAAACATTGCCCGAACTACCAATCAACGAGACAGTGAAGAAAAAAGAAGAAACATGCTGCAGGAGAAGCATCTATCGGGACAACGTTTCGCTCTGCATAAAAGTTTATCAAGTCTAGTTGGGTCGAGAAAAACAGCCACCACCCCTACGCATTACCCTAAACAGCCTTACCCAATACTTTCGCACCCTAAAACGAGGGTACAACGCCAAGCTTAAGCAAGTCCTCAAAACAATAACCATCTGGCCTCACCCACCCCAAATAATCATGCACCTTAAAACCCAAACAACCAACCAACTAAACAATCACCCTCACCCAAAACAGTCTCACCGATTACCTTTGCACCCTAAAACGAGGCTACTACACCACGCAATTTCATTTACTTTGAAAAAAAAAAAAGTATACCAGTTTACACCTTTCTCTATAATAGAGTTGAGCAATAAAAGTTGCCAGAAGCCAGCATATCCCGCATGTTTCACTGATTGTTGCTACATCTGATGTTACATCCAATTTTAATCCTTTTGTTGCTTTATGCATAGGAATAAAATATCATTTAAACGTTTACAGAGGAAATGCACGGAGGCAGTGTCATGATGCATGTGTAAATAATTTACGCTCGTGTAATAGTGATTTGTGTGATTGTGTGTATGTATACTCACCTATTTGTGGTTGCAGGTGTGTGTGTGTGTGTGTGTGTGTTTGTGTGTACACTAATTTGTATGCGAGAGTCGTCGGGTCCTGGTGTTAACATGTGAGGATTAGGTACATAGCTTCGTCAAATAATATCTGGATTGGGTACATGTCTTCGTCATATAATAGTTACATACGGAATTCACATATAAAGACGTACGAGTCCTGTGGATTATTACAAGCTTCTAATACGTTTTATGAGTTCATGTACATACATATAAATGATCATACGCATATACGTGCATGCATATATATGTGTGAATGTTATCCAGCTATATAGGCAGCTTGGGAAAGTGTTATGTATATATATGTATGTGAGTGACCATCTCGTAACCTTAATTAAAAGCTGGAATTTTGTGGAATGCCCATTGACACACACACACACACACACACACACACACACACACACACACACACACACACACACACACACACACACACACACACACACACACACACACACACACACACATACACACACACACACACACACACACACACACACACACACACACACACACACACACACACACACACACACACACACACACACACAGCGAGTCATGGTACGTGGCGAGGTGTCAGAGTGGGCACCTGTGACCAGCGGGGTCCCGCAGGGGTCAGTCCTAGGACCAGTGCTGTTTCTGGTATTTGTGAACGACATGACAGAAGGAATAGACTCTGAGGTGTCCCTGTTTGCAGATGACGTGAAGTTGATGAGAAGAATTCACTCGATCGAAGACCAGGCAGAACTACAAAGGGATCTGGACAGGCTGCAGACCTGGTCCAGCAATTGGCTCCTGGAGTTCAATCCCACCAAGTGCAAAGTCATGAAGATTGGGGAAGGGCAAAGAAGGCCGCAGACGGAGTACAGTCTAGGGGGTCAGAGACTACAAACCTCACTCAAGGAAAAAGATCTTGGGGTGAGTATAACACCAGGCACATCTCCTGAAGCGCACATCAACCAAATAACTGGTGCAGCATATGGGCGCCTAGCAAACCTCAGAACAGCATTCCGACATCTTAATAAGGAATCATTCAGGACCCTGTACACCGTGTACGTTAGGCCCATATTGGAGTATGCGGCACCAGTTTGGAACCCACACCTAGCCAAGCACGTGAAGAAACTAGAGAAAGTGCAAAGGTTTGCAACAAGACTAATCCCAGAGCTAAGAGGTATGTCCTACGAGGAGAGGTTAAGGGAAATCAACCTGACGACACTGGAGGACAGGAGAGATAGGGGGGACATGATAACGACATACAAAATACTGAGAGGAATTGACAAGGTGGACAAAGACAGGATGTTCCAGAGATTGGACACAGTAACAAGGGGACACAGTTGGAAGCTGAAGACACAGATGAATCACAGGGATGTTAGGAAGTATTTCTTCAGCCACAGAGTAGTCAGTAAGTGGAATAGTTTGGGAAGCGATGTAG
>NC_091319.1:11500669-11518169 GCF_038502225.1 Cherax quadricarinatus | reverse complement strand
AAAGTCCTCCAGAACTGCCAGCGCCTGAATAATAGCCTCTAATACATCCGAAATATCTTCCAGACGGGATCTTGGTTTCAGCAATTGCAGTTACCCACCGCTTCCTCGAATCAAACCTGGTGTCTACCCATTCCTCCAATGAATGTTTGACCACTACAGGTTACGTACTTTCCAGTGAATATAGTAGTAGTAGTAATGACAATAATAATAATACTAATAATAATAGTAATGTCCTCACACCCACCTCATAACCCGGAGTTATCGAACAGTCTTCCTCTGGAAGCCGACATAAGGAAGCACGTCACCATCTTAGCTGTCTGCCTTGTCTTCGTTTTTATGCAACAGGGAATAATAACAATATTCTTTCGTCTTTCCTTCTTGCTTTCTGCTTCTTCCTAAAGAGCTTAATGACAGTCGGAGAATGTGCAATTTTAGTTTTCCGATCATATAAAGATAAAACACGTATATAAAACAATTTTTTACATCTAGGCTCGTTTAGATATGCCCATAAAAAATAAAGGCATCTAATTTCTCTCTAAATATACGAAGCAAGGAGCTGGGGAAAATACTCTCAGAGTACGCTATTTTCCGTGTAACTACGCCTTCGTGGAGGAGGGAGCTAGGCTCTGTGGAGGTCCTGAGTAATTTTGAGGCCCTCTTCAGGCGTATCTGTGGGTCGTAAATATACCGAGGAGAAGGTTGGATGCCTTTTATATTCCTAGTTGGGGAGAAATAAATATGTTTTATTCCCGTCTGTTGTGTTATTAGCATAGATATCTTTCAATATGTGTGTGTGCGTGTATTTGTGTTTTGGTGTGCGTATGTTTTTGTGTGTCGAAGGAGATACGAACCAACGCACCTTGGAACAATGTACGCAGTGCTCTACCACTGCACCACACTGCTCTACCACTGCACCACACTGCTCCAGTACCTTGGCGCCAGCAGAAGATTGCAATGAATCTTGTGTTACAGCACGAGTTTCTGTGGGAAAAGGTACCGAAACCCCAACAGTGGGCCTACGCACTCTGAGGGGGACAGTAACGTGGTAAGTAGGGACCTGTATATGATTTTCCACCTCCCTGACCATGAGTTGCTCAAACACTTACCATTTTCTTGAGAATCTTCGCGTACACTGGCCATTAACAGCACTAATTCACTTTTAACTACCATAGTTTCTAACCTCGTTTGCATATTCAAATTGCTGGTAACAGCCTCGTTCGTCACTATCGTTAAGAGCAGTTCTGTAATAAAGCGATTTTTTTTATACTGTTTGGAGGATTTTGATTTTTTATTTTTAAATTTTATTGAACGTATTTAAGAAAGTTTTCTAACGTCTTGTGCTAATTATGCTTTCGAATACTTTCTTTCTAATTATACTTTTTAATTATTCTTTTTATCATTCTTATTATCATTCTTTCTAATTGTGTTTTCTAACAGCCCGTTGTTGTCATTCTTTCTAATTATATTTTTAATCACTCTTTCGTATCATACTTTCTTATCATATTTCCTAATTATACTTCCTTATTATCATTTTCTAATTATACTTTCTAACCATACTTTTGTAACAGTTTCTTATCATGCATTTGTAATACTTTCTAATCATACTTTCTAATACTTTCTAATCATACTTTTCTAATACTTTCTAATCATACTTTTCTAATACTTTCTAATCATACTTTTCTAATACTTTCTAATCATACTTTCTAATCATATTTTTCTAATACTTTCTAATCATACTTTTCTAATACTTTCTAATCATACTTTCTAATCATATTTTTCTAATACTTTCTAATCATACTTTTCTAATACTTTCTAATCATACTTTTCTAATACTTTCTAATCATACTTTCTAATACTTTCTAATCATACTTTTCTAATACTTTCTAATCATACTTATCTAATCATAATTTCCTAATACTTTCTAATCATATTTTTCTAATACTTTCTAATCATACTTATCTAATCATAATTTCCTAATACTTTCTAATCATACTTTTCTAATACTTTCTAATCATACTTATCTAATCATAATTTCCTAATACTTTCTAATCATACTTTTCTAATACTTTCTAATCATACTTATCTAATCATAATTTCCTAATACTTTCTAATCATACTTTTCTAATACTTTCTAATCATACTCTCTAATCAAACTTATGAATTTTTCCTAATTTTGCTCTATTTCCTTCATAATTACATCAATGTCACAGCATTTAGTTATAGGGACCCTGCCTTTTGATCCAAGGACTTGGAGCTTCTCTCTACTTTCCTTGGATTAAACCCTGAATGGCCCATGCGAATTTAGCACTTCCCTGTGAATAAAAACGTTCAAACTTTCTTTTCGACGCAGTTTTCTTTTTTTCCACGCCGAAGGGTTCTCGAACCAAGGAACTGGAGCGACTTTTCATTTCCTCGGATCACCTCTGGTTACACTTCCCCCCTCACCAGGACCCCCCCCCCCTATTCTCCTGTAACAGTCTTACAAACTCAGTAATTCCTAGTAATAATAATAATAATAATAATAATAATAATAATAATAATAATAATAATAATAATAATGATAATAATAATAATAATAACGATAATAATAATAATAATAATAATAATAATAATAATAATGATAATAATAATAATAATAATAATAATAATAATAATAATAATAATAATAATAATGATAATAATAATAAAATTATAACAATAATAATAAATATTAATAATAATGTGTTTGTGTATGTTTGCTTATCTAAACATCTGACAGTCACCGTTTTCTTTCTCTTTTGTTTGTCTGTATGTCTGTCTGCCTGTCTGCCTGTCTGTCTGTCTGTCTGTCTGTCTGTCTGTCTGTCTCTCTGCCTGCCTGCCTGTCTGTCTGTCTGTCTGTCTGTCTGTCTGTCTGTCTGTCTGTGTCTGTCTGTCTGTCTGTCTGTCTGTCTGTCTGTCTGTCTGTCTGTCTGCTTTTTCCTTTTGTGGTTTTTGTGTCCGATTTCCTGTCAGTTCTCCCATCCCAGCTGTCTGGCTCTTCGTGTCGGATTGCGTGTCTCGTGTCTGACAGCCTTTTTGGAGTGTCTTGTAAAACGCCAGAAATTTAATAAACGGCGCTGAAGTTGACGAGGAGAAGGAAGAGGCTTCAGGTTATGGAATGAAGAGGCTTCAGGTTATGGAATGAAGAGGCTTCAGGTTATGGAATGAAGAGGCTTCAGGTTATGGGATGAAGAGGCTTCAGGTTATGGAATGAAGAGGCTTCAGGTTATGGAATGAAGAGGCTTCAGGTTATGGGATGAAGAGGCTTCAGGTTATGGAATGAAGAGGCTTCAGGCTATGGGATGAAGAGGCTTCAGGTTATGGGATGAAGAGGCTTCAGGTTATGGAATGAAGAGGCTTCAGGTTATGGAATGAAGAGGCTTCAGGTTATGGGATGAAGAGGCTTCAGGTTATGGAATGAAGAGGCTTCAGGTTATGGAATGAAGAGGCTTCAGGTTATGGGATGAAGAGGCTTCAGGTTATGGAATGAAGAGGCTTCAGGTTATGGAATGAAGAGGCTTCAGGTTATGGGATGAAGAGGCTTCAGGTTATGGAATAAAGAGGCTTCAGGTTATGGGATAAAGAGGCTTCAGGTTATGGGATGAATAGGCTTCAGGTTATGGAATGAAGAGGCTTCAGGTTATGGAATGAAGAGGCTTCAGGCTATGGGATGAAGAGGCTTCAGGTTATGGGATGAAGAGGCTTCAGGTTATGGAATGAAGAGGCTTCAGGTTATGGGATGAAGAGGTTTCAGGTTATTGAGTGAAGAGGATTCAGGTTATGGGATGAAGAGGCTTCAGGTTATGGAATGAAGAGGCTTCAGGTTATGGAATAAAGAGGCTTCAGGTTATGGAAGGAAGATGCTTCAGTGCGAGGGAGAGAGGTAGTACGTGAGATAGCTTAGTCTCGTCTGTGGCTCCCAAGCCAAGTGTAAGTTTTATCCTGGAACAAAGTAATCCCGTGTGTGTGTATGTATGTGTGTTTACTCACGTATATGCGCTTGCAGAGGTCGAGTCACAGCTCTTGGCCCCGCCTCTTCGCTATCTGCTACTATGTCGCTCTCTCCCCGCTCCTAGAGCTTTATCATACCTCTTCTTCAAATAAAATGGCTATAATTATGACCATAGGTTTTAAAGGGGTGCACCGGTAAGCCAGTGGAATGCCTCGGTCAGATGACCAAAAGCTCCAATGGCGGGTCAAGAAACACTTGTCCTGTTTCCTGACGAACCTGACCTAACCTAACGTCTTCTTCAAGCTATGATACGGAACTTCCCTCCACTACTTCACTCTCCAGATTAATACACTTTCTGACAGCTCTAAGGTTAAATAAATACTTCCTAACATCCCTATTACTCTTCTGTGTGTGTGTGTGTGTGTGTGTGTGTGTGTGTGTGTGTGTGTGTGTGTGTGTGTGTGTGTGTGTGTGTGTGTGTGTGTGTGTGTGTGTGTGTAAGATTTTATAAAGACAATGTTTTTCTCCGGGAGAGTTTCATCCGGCTTTATCATACCTTTATATAACTCTCCTTGACTTTATCATGTCTTTAATATAACTCTGATTGTTCCTGCATTACCCACGTTTGTGATCACTCTTCCCTATATCCACTCTGTACTCTCCGAGTCGTGCGTGCAGGGGGGCTGAGTTGCAGATCCTGGCGTTGCCTCCTTTGCCAGAAGAGCCAATGCTCGTCTGGAAAATCTAAGAACAACCTTCAGGAACCTCAAAAGTGAGCCTTTCCGGGGTACTTTGTACAACATATGTCTTGCCAATCTCGGAGTACGCAGCCCCAGTGTGGAACCAACACCCGGGGAAGCATCTTATGAAACTGGAGAGGGTGGAGAAGCACATAGTAAGGGCCTGTTCTTGAGATAAGGGGCATGAGCTATGAGGAAAGGCTAGTGGAATCGAATCTAACTCTTGTGGAGGATAGAAGGACCAGAGGAGATATGATAACAACATATAAGATACTAAGGGGAATTGATAGTAGACAGAGATAGGGTGTTTTAGAGGCGAGAAGCAGGAACTCAGGGAAACAGTAGGAAGTTAAAGTCACAGGTGAACCACAGGGATGTCAGGAAGTATTTTTCAGTCTCAAGGTGGTTCGAAAGTGGATTGATCTCGGTGAAGAAGTGGTAGAGGCAGACTCCATACATAGCCTTAATAGTAATACGAAGAGGACCACGAGGCAAGAAGGGAGTGAATCTGGCAAGCAGTACGTTGAAAGGAGGGGCCAGGAGCTACATATAGGTGAGTACACAATGCACACAGGGGCCAAGAGCTATGAATCGATTCCTGCAACCACAAAGAAGTGAGTAAATATAGGTGAGTACACACACTCACACACACAATTTGACCACCACCTCCCCTCACTTTTGATGGCTCCCCAACACCTTACTTTCAGTGGACATTAATTCGCCCTGCAGCGTGTGGGCCATTTAGCCTGGGAGAGTGGCGAGTGGCGAGTGAGTGATCGTGGGGGAGGTTGTCGGGAGGGGTTGTGAGGGTAGCTGGGAGTGTTGTGGGATGGTGATGATGGGAGAGAATGAAAGAGGATGAATGGAGATAAGAAGGATGAGAGGGGTTAGGAGGAGGTGGGGTGGGAGGGAAGGAGGTGAGATAGGATAGGAGGAGGTGGCGGGAGATGGGAGGGGAGGTGCGTTAGTGTTGAAATGATTGGTGTTCGAGGGTGAAACTAAAGCAGGCAATGTGTGTGCTAGAGAGAGAGAGAGAGAGAGAGAGAGAGAGAGAGAGAGAGAGAGAGAGAGAGAGAGAGAGAGAGAGAGAGACAGAGAGAGAGAGAGAGAGGACAACGTGAAACAAGCTTTTATGCCACAAGACGGGCAGAAAGCAGCAACTTCACTCTGGCTGTACCCTTCCCCAGAACATCACTCCATCTGAGATCATATATACCCAGGATGACTCGAGTATGGAACACATTCGTACAGCATAATGATGTCAACGAGATAAAGTCAGTTGATCAAATGAAAATGCTGGCCTACAGATGGCCCCAACTTCATCCTGTTCCCTACTTGCATGTCTCGTAACAATAAAAATGCTTTCATATGAGCTGATGTAGTTAACAGCTCTTAGCTTGCCAATAAAGTTAGGAATCCTTAACCTGTAAATAGCTGTCAATAAAGCTAGGGATCCTTAACCTTGTCAAACCCTGTGTAAAAAAAAAAAAAAAAAAAAAAAAAAAAAAGAGAGAGAGAGAAGAATGTGTGTTTGACTGTGTACTCGCCTAGGTGTCATTGCTGGGATCGAGACACAACTCTCTCGGCCCCTGTCCAAACCACCATCCAACAGAGTTATGTTAGTCACACTGGAACTCGTATATGGAGTCAACGTTCCATTTCCTTAAATTAAAGAAATACTTTTCAAGCACCTCTCGTCCAGTGGTTCTCAGTCGGTGGGTCCCGGACCCCTAGAATGTCCCCCAGGCCTTTTGGCAAATATTTCTCCTCTATAGCCAAGGTAAAATGGATAAAAAGGCCTCAAGGAAAATTTTTTGGGATTTCTTCCTGAAGTAATTTGAATATTCCACTTTCTCTACCAGGTCCTAGCCCTCGAAAAAAATTGGGTATGACTATCTCCCCTGTTGAAATGCCGACCTATCATACGTTCTGTTATCATGATTTTTATCTGCCAAGCAGGTTAGTGCGCCATGGAGGTATTCAGGTTTGACCCCGGGAAAGGGAGACCAGATTCAGCTCTTCGGATCAAAAACCCTTTATATTCCTGCCATCGAGTCAAGTGTCCTTCCAGATCAATCTCCAGGATCATCTTTTCACCTCGTCACAATGGTTCTCCTCTTCTCCTACTATGCCACATTTAGTAATCTTATCTTATCTTAGTAGTTCAGGTCTTTACTTCAGAGACGTGGCCAGACTCTGGACTTGCTAGATCCTTTGCCAGGTCCCTGAGAGGACCTGACAAGCGATCTAGCCGATACTATATTGTTTTGTGCACCCAAGAGATATGTTCGGTGTGATATCCACCCTCTTATACTACAGTCGACTCTCATTTTCTGGTCCTAGTCTCTTGGAACTTTTGATACCACCATTGGAAGCTAGTTTAAGGAACTTTTTCTCAAAACTTTTTCTCAAAACTCGTTCCAGTTTTAATTTACTCGTTTTAAAGTGAATAAAAAATGTGTATTAAAAGTTCCCTGTGGTTCCTCTGGCTGTTCATTTTTTTCTGTTCTTTGATATTGACTCTCATGAACTATTTATCACCCGTTCATCTTGGCGATGATTCTATGTATGTGGTATGTCGTGATTCTATCTCTCTCTCTTTTCCTCTTTTAGTCAGTGTTAGAAAGAATGTTGCCTCCTTCAGTATTACCTGGTAACCATTTCATCCATACATCCATAACTTCATCCTTGAGTTCATTCACTTGTCAATCAGCACATCCATCTGTCCATCCATCCAATGTATCCATCCAACAATTAGTTCATTTATCCATCCAACAATCAATCCCTCTATCTATCCATTTATGTCTATTCATCCACTCATATATTCATTTATCCGTCCATTCATCCATTAATGCATCCATCCACCCGTTCTTCCATCCAGACGTCGGTGTCGACGCTAAGTCTTCCCGGCAGCAGTAAAATATTAGCCAGCCCATCACGCCGAAACTGGATAACGCGCCCATGAAACATTTATGCAGGGGCCCTGAAACTCCATGAGAGGTGAGAGAGGTGAGAGAGGTGTGTGTGAGAGAAAGGGAGAGAGAGAGAGAGAGAGAGAGAGAGAGAGAGAGAGAGAGAGAGAGAGAGAGAGAGAGAGAGAGAGAGAGATGAGGATGGGAATCAACAACTCTTAGAGCAAATGTAAAGGGGCAATTGAGTGAGAGATGAGTAAAATAGGGAAGGAAAAGGCGTGTGAGGGAGAGAGAGAAAGGGGGGACGGAAGAAGACGCTATTGGTAGTTATAATGTGCTTCTATGTAGGTGTTCTCTCGCGATTAGTAAACAGAGGATCGAGCCTCTTCTAGTTAACCCTGTCCTCCAAAAAGTAGGAAGGACACACAAATTTCCATATTTGACTCAAGGATGTGGAATTCTGTTAGTGTCCGAGATCATGTTAAAGTCACGGATAATTACTATTATTATGCTACTCAGGCAGAGGAAGAGTACTTCGATCCAAGGAATGGAAAAGCAGCTCTAATTTTTTGGGTTAAGAGCCCTTCACCCGCATCAAGGTATCCCTCCTGAAGGTTGTATCCCAGGTAATGAAAGGACGGATGCTGAGGCGAGGGCTGCTGTGCTGTGTAGCGGTTTTCTGTACTACTGTGACTTCCTGCGCCTTAGCTCACTGGTATGGCGTCATAGCTCACTGCTTTTTCTGCTTGTTGGGAATTGTTCCAGCCGCGATACTGTTACTTTTTTATTCGTTATGGCACCATTACATTACTGATTATGATAAGATAACTTGTCTGTTATTCAATTCTATTAAACTACAACAATGCCAATAATTTTTTTAAAGGTAACACGGCATAAATTACCTCTTGGGAGGGCTACACCAGACTGATGGCAGCTCAAACTGATAGGTAAAAATTAAAACATGGATCTCAGAATAACACACACACAAACAGGCAACTCTTTTAACCTCATTACAAACCCCAAGAAGACAGCGCCGGTAAATCACGCTACTTAAATACTCCATGGGAGTAAAGCTAAGCAAAGCCACAGGCATGCGAGATACTGCCTCCCTGGCAAACTCTACGAGGACATCAAATAACTTCACATCAGCACTCACCAGAACTCTCCGCTGTATTGAAACACGGCAACAATCTCTTAGATGTATTAATCCCTCCCTCCCACTAAACAAGTACTGCCTGATATCAACCATAAAAAAGCAGCTTTTAGCAGCGATTACCACGAGCAATCGTCTGAATGTCAGTTCAGGAGAGTAAGACTTGGGTTCTCACAACTCATTCACCCAAAACAAAATGACTATCGCTTCACTCAGGAAAAAAAAATCACAGCTACTTTCGTTTACTTATAATGATTGCTGATATTAAATAAATACAAATTCTTACATAATAGAATTCCAGTAAAAAATGACGAATTTCTATGAATACCAGTGTTCAGTCAGCGTTAACGTTCACTGAAAGGTTAGTTAACAGTTTCAGTTGATTAGGTCTAAAGAATGAACCTTCAAATACGTTCCCACAGCCTCCTATAACTTCGCAGTGGTGAAAGAGACATGTGTAGAGAGAACATTTACTGAGACGCTTCACCTGTGGACAGGTTTTACCAGTCTGTAGAAGCCTGTCCAACTGATGAAACATCTCGGTAAAGTTCCTCTCAGTAAGTGTTGTTTTCGCCACTACTCGGCTTTGCGCCATTAACCTCCGGCTTCACAGCGTTGATTAAATGATTCCTGCACTAACACATAAATAAAATACAACTGAAATTGCTAATCACGAAAGCACAACCCCATTACTCTGATCAAGCCCAGTGATGGTCTTACTAGGCAGATCACCAGCTGATCTCTCGGTAACAGTTGATGCAAGGCGACGCAGGTTCGAATCCTTGATGGAAGAAGTTGTGATATTTACTGAAATAAACCGTGACGTTGCCAAGAGCTAAGTAAAAATTTGTACACACACATACACACACACACACACACACACACACACACACACACACACACACACACACACACACACACACACACACACACACACACACACACACCCCTGAGCCTCGCTATCCACATTAAAGCACTTCACTGCTTTAAATACCCTGCCATCTATTCGATACACTTCCAACATGTGCCACATTGATTCTTTATCCACCCTATTATATCCCTTTTCTAAATCCATAATATATATATATATATATATATATATATATATATATATATATATATATATATATATATATATATATATATATATATATATATATATATATATATATATATATACATATATATATATATATATATATATATATATATATATATATATATATATATATATATATATATATATATATATATATATATATGTCGTGCCGAATACGTAAAACTGGTCAATTAGCAAGAACTCATTTAAAATTAAGTCTTTTCTAAAATTTTCTCTTATACGTTTAAAGATATATTTTTTTCATTATTGTTGATGTACAAATTTATAATTTTGCACCAAAAGGAACTTAGAAAACTTACCTAACCTTAATATAACAAGCGCAATTTATTTTAGCCTAACCCAACTATATATATTTTAGATTTGTTTACAGTAATTTAATACTAAACAAACACAGTGAAATATATTTTTTTCGTTAGCTTCAGAATGATTTTGGAGAAATTATTGCATACACAAATTTTCGCTTGTCCTACATGGCAAGACGAGCGTTGCTATTTAAGCCAAGATCGCAAGTTCTGCCTATTCGGCACGACATATATATATATATATATATATATATATATATATATATATATATATATATATATATATATATATATATATATATATATATATATATATATATATATATATATATATATATATATATATATATATATATATATATAAGGTGAAGATTATCTTGAAATTACTAGGCAATGTTGTATGCTTTATGACTCCCGGGTGTTCCTGTCTGAACCACTTCACATCTTGTTATCATAACATGACTGTGTCTGTGTGAGCGTATTAGTCCTTCTTGTGGATTATACCAGCCGGCCATGTTAATTTCCACCAATTATTGCACTGGCTCTGTTTAGTTTAGAGATTAATTGTGGCTCCTCAGATGAACGGGGAGATTAATGCAAGCTTCGCGTTTACTGTCTTGGTTGTGTTTGCCGGAGTTGAGGCATAGCTCCTGGTCCAGCTCCTTTACTAGTACCGAAAGGTTGCAATAACTGCTGGCGTGGAGGACCCGATCGCACCTACTCTGTACTCTGTGTGGTATTTGTACTCTCTGTACTACGTGTGGCACTTGTACTCTCTGTACTGTGTGATATTATTTACTTCACTAAACTCACTACTCGGAAACTGATCCAATTACTTTTCGAACAAGGTTTATGGCTTATCTGCCGCGTGTCCTCCGGCTTCCTCTCCTCGCGCCGTAAACACCTTCATTGAGCAGTGGTATGTATGTATGTATAATGCTCGCCAAGACCGTAGTCCTGGCACGGGTCTCAATCTTGCGATGACCCGTCTGAGCAGTGGTATGGTGATACCAACAAGATATGGCCACAGACACTTAGGTACAGCTCAGAAGCCACTCGTGGCTTTACCTTTAACAAATATCCTGAACTATACGTGTCTCTCTGCACATCTTCGCCAATTAGGTCGCACACTATTATCGTTTACTCTCAGTTCCTTCCCCTCTTCTTCATTCACTTAATCTGAGTTGACTTTAGGTCTTTCGTAGGTCACTCCTTAAGTTCCATTTTTACAAGTGTCTTCGCGAACCAATGTAATCTTCATAATAATGTTAAAATTGGGTTTAATTTTTAATAAAACAGGTTAATTTTGCAGAGATAAGGTAAGAGTTTTATTTATTTCTTGCACGGAGAAGCGCGTAATTATGCAAAGCAACTCGGGCAAATTTAAACTGGGAGTTTTACTAATAAAACAAAAGAAAAATATATATATATTGCTTATGTAAATACTGTGTATAAATTCCATGCAGCTACTTTCTTTACGTACTTGATCGGGTGCGGGCTCTATGTTGGCGCCGCGTGCTCAAAGATGGTCTTATGAGATGTGAAGTTTAAAGCCCCCTAATGATTTCTCGTTAAAGTTCGTGTAAGTTCACGGCGTTAAAGTTACATGATTAGTATGTACTTTCAGATCTTTCCTCCGTGACTGTTCTTCTCTTCCGGTCTTCTCTCTCTCTCTCTCTTTCTCTCTCCCTCTCTCCCTTCCCATTTTTTGTTGTTTTATATTCATTGGGATTGAATTTCAGTAGCCAATGTTTTTAGACAATGTAGGCTGTTCTAGCTGTGACGTAGACACTTCTCAACTTCAATCGTTATCCTTCGCATCAGTGTCACATCAAGAGTATATTGCCTCTCGTTACTGGTACCAACAATATCAAGAAGAGACATGTTGCAGAACGTGCTTTTATTGGAACACACTTTCACTCTAGACAGAGCGAAACGTTGTCCCAATAAAATCCTATTCTTCACCGTGTCTCTTATTGATATTGTTGAAGAACAGGCTTTTACTGGGACACAGTTTCGCTCTAGACAGGGCGAAACGTTGCCCCGATACAATCTTGCTCTGCAGCGAGTGTGTTCTCTTGGCTGCTGTCGTCAGCAGTCCATTCGGATCAGCCAATATTGTAAGAAGGCTTTGTGAATATTGACATTATCCTATATACATTTCAGTCCGTGTTTGCTCCACTCCGGAGCCGTGTATTTGAGAACTGGCCGAACGTATGTTGCATGTAGTGCTGTGAGCTCTCTCATGTTTACATTCCTGAATGCCATTCGTACATTCGTGAGGGTGGCATGAGTCGTCCAGGTCAGGCGACATCTGCGACCTTTCTGATGATGAGAGTGATGATAACTTGCTGTTGTTTGTTTCCTCTCTGATTCTGCTATTCATCACAAATATGTTTTTATTTCTGGTTTGTAATACGCGTACACCCATTTTCCTTCTTACATTATCTTCCTATCTTTGGCCGGTTTTTGGATTATGATAATTTATAGTCCTTCTCTTCCTCACTTCGTCTAAAAGTAATTTCTTTTATGTTCGACTACCCTCCTTCCCTTCTTCCATCTTAATGTATCACCATTCCTTCTAACACATTAAATTATCCTCCATCTATATTTATTCAAGTACCCTGCGTCTCGTCCTCCTCTGCTTCCCACCCTCCATCCCTGTCTCTATCTTCAGCTACCCTCCCTACCTACAGCTTGAACCACCCTCCCTCTTTATATTGCTACTCCCCCTCCCTCAGTCTTTTACCCATCACTCACAATCCCTCAGTGGTCTCACTCCTCTCCTTCATCTGGTACTCTCCATGCATAAGGATTTTCGTGTCTAATGAGGCTCCCTGCTCTCACTCCATCTTGTAAACAGAGTACCTAGCATGTACACGATACACACTCAAACATTATATATATATATATATATATATATATATATATATATATATATATATATATATATATATATATATATATATATGAATATATATATATATATATATATATATATCTTCTTTCTTTCAACACACCGGCCGTATCCCACCGAGGCGGGGTGGCCCAAAAGGAAAAACGAAAGTTTCTCCTTTTACATTTAGTAATATATACAGGAGAAGAGGTTACTAGCCCCTTGCCCCCGGCATTTTAGTTGCCTCTTACAACACGCATGGCTTACGGAGGAAGAATTCTGTTCCACTTCCCCATGGAGATAAGAGGAAATAAACAAGAATAAGAACTAGAAAGAAAATAGAAGAAAACCCAGAGGGGTGTGTATATATGTGCTTGTACATGTATGTGTAGTGTGACCTAAGTGTAAGTAGAAGTAGCAAGACGTACCTGAAATCTTGCATGTTCATGAGACAGAAAAAAGGACACCAGCAATCCTACCATCATGTAAAACAATTACAGGCTTTCGTTTTACACTCACTTGGCAGGACGGTAGTACCTCCCTGGGCGGTTGCTGTCTACCAACCTACTACCTTGAATATATATATATATATATATATATATATATATATATATATGTATATATATATATATATTTCTTTCAACGCACCAGCCGTATCCCACTGAGGTGGGGTGGCCCAAAAAGACAAACGAAAGTTTCTCCTTTTAAATTTAGTAATATATACAGGAGAAGGGTTTGTTAGCCCCTTGCTCCCGGCATTTTAGTAGCCTCTTACGAAGAACGAGTCTCATCATGGAATATATATATATATATATATATATATATATATATATATATATATATATATATATATATATATATATATATATATATATATATATATATATATATTTATATATATATATATATATATATATATATATATATATATATATATATATATATATATATATTTATATATATATATATAAATATATATATATATATATATATATATATATATATGTATATATATATATATATTACTGAAACACCGAGATTCACGTACTTTAAAATATTCCACGCTGATGCTGCCTGGGATCTGGGCTAGGCAGGACGCTTATGCATAACCTATAAGGATTTGCCTGCAAAAATATCATGATAAACCCTGGCAAGCTAGTGGCCCTCCCATGCCAGTATTTGGAGAGTAACTTCCAACCTTATTTCGTAAAAGAGCCTGTACACACTATATGTTTTTCATCGTTATATATATATATATATATATATATATATATATATATATATATATATATATATATATATATATATATATATATATATATATATATATATATATATATATATATATATATATATATATATATATGTGTGTGTGTGTGTGTGTACTCACCTAGTTGTACTCACCTAGTTGAGGTTGCGGGGGTCGAGTCCGAGCTCCTGGCCCCGCCTCTTCACTGATCGCTACTAGGTCACTCTCCCTGAGCCGTGAGCTTTATCATACCTCTGCTTAAAGCTATGTATGGATCCTGCCTCCACTACATCGCTTCCCAAACTATTCCACTTACTGACTACTCTGTGGCTGAAGAAATACTTCCTAACATCCCTGTGATTCATCTGTGTCTTCAGCTTCCAACTGTGTGTGTGTGTGTGTGTGTGTGTGTGTAGTACAAGAAAGGTATACAATACCGACAAGATGAAATTGAGACACATGTGCAACATCTGGGTATCTTTATTGTAGACCTTTCGCCATCCAGTGGCTTTATCAATACAAATTCTAGGACATAACTTGAAGACAGGAGAACTATGTACAGAAGATGAGGTAATCAGTCCCTCAACCTAGCAGTAGGTGCGAAGAGCACTATAGTCGTGGAGATTCTGAAGCGGAAGCAAGGCGCCTGACGCTTATAAAGTAACGTCAGGTGAAAATGGGACGGGTAGCAGACGAGGGCATAGTCACTGGTAGGCGGGATTCCCTAGTGGAAGTAGGTCCTACCCAAAGAGATGGGTTAGTTGTAGTAGTAGTTGTCGTAGTCGTGAAGGTTATGTACATGTCCTCAGAATCAAGATTCCATGATGTTGCAGTGTCTGACAGGTTGTACAAGAAGATAAGATAAGATAAGATAACATTTCGTTCGGATTTTTAACCCCGGAGGATTAGCCACCCAGGATAACCCAAGAAAGTCAGTGCGTCATCGAGGACTGTCTAACTTATTTCCATTGGGGTCCTTAATCTTGTCCCCCAGGATGCGACCCACACCAGTCGACTAACACCCAGGTACCTATTTGCTGCTAGGTGAACAGGACAACAGGTGTAAGGAAACGTGTCGAAATGTTTCCACTCGCCGGGAATCGAACCCGGGCCCTCCGTGTGTGAAGCGGGAGCTTTAGCCACCAGGCCACCGGGCCACCAAGATGTTGCACATGTGTCTCAATTTTATATATATATATATATATATATATATATATATATATATATATATATATATATATATATATATATATATATATATATATATATATATATATATATATATATATATATATATATATATTGTTTCCAAGTGTTTTCTCCTTTCATCTCTCACTCATATCCTATTGTATTTTTTCCTAGTTATGACTACCATTATTTACCTGTCTATATCCCTACCTACCTGTTTATCTGCATTTCTTCTTAAATTTCTACTTGCCTGGTTGTACCCCTACCTACAAAGGTACTGAATCTCTTCTTACCTACACATTTGTATCTTTTTTCCCTGTCTCTTTATTTCTTTTCCCTCTCTCATTATTTCCCCCTCCCTCTCTCCTCTCCCTATCTTTCTTCTCTTCTTCCTTCCATTTATCTTCTCCCTACTCCTCTTCCTCCCACTCTCCCCCTCTTCCTTTTCCTCTCACTCTCCTCTTCTTCTCACTCTTTTCTTCCTCCCACTCACCTCCTTTATCTCAATAAATTATCTTCCCCCCCTCCCTCTCCATTCCTCTCCAGCCGTCTTCCTGCTCCCTCCTCTTCCTCTCTTCCTGTTTACCCTCTCTCCACTAAACAAGAAATTATCCTTCCTCTTTTTCTCCCTCCCTCCATCACCTATCCATTACCTCCCTCTCTACCTCACTCCTTCCCTCCCTACTTCCCTCTCTACTTCACTCCTTCCCTCCCTCACTACCTCAATATCTCCCGCCCTTTTACAGGAATAATTAATGATATTCTCATTGCCCTACAGAAGTCTCCTAACTCAGGCTGACACTACTGAAGTGTCCCAGCTCAGGCTGACACTATTAAGGTCTCTCAGCTCAGGTTGACACTACTAAGGTCCCCCAGTTCAGGCTGACACTACTGAAGTGTCCCAGCTCAGGCTGACACTATTAAGGTCTCTCAGCTCAGGTTGACACTACTAAGGTTCCCCAGTTCAGGCTGACACTACTGAAGTGTCCCATCTCAGGCTGACACTACTAAGGTCCCCCAGTTCAGGCTGACACTACTGAAATGTCCCAACTCAGGCTGACAGATTTCCACACTTCGTATGAGCGTGACGGAATAAGACAGGAGAAACAGAGCAAGATGTGTGGTTATCGGATAGAATGTCAAGTATATACACTGCTGATGTATATACTTGACTGAGAACTCCGTATCTACCTACCTCCCTCATTCTTTGACTCCCTCCCTCATTCTTTGAATACCTCCCTCATTCTTTGACTCCCTCCCTCATTCTTTGACTCCCTCCCTCATTCTTTGACTCCCTCCCTCATTCTTTGACTCCCTCCCTCATTCTTTGACTCCCTCCCTCATTCTTTGACTACCTCCCTCATTCTTTGACTCCCTCCCTCATTCTTTGACTCCCTCCCTCATTTCTTGCCTCCCTCCCTCACGTAAGGTAAAAAAAACTTAATTAAATCTATTGTGAAGGCGCAAATTAAGGTCCCCCAGCTAGGAGGCTCCCACCCAGGGGGCCCCCACCCAAGAGGGCCCACAACCTAGTGGCCCCCACACGAGGGGGACCCTCCGCACTAAATTAAGATTATAATTACCTCCCATATAAAATTTTTTTATAGGGTTTAAATTAAGTTAATAAGCAGAGGATCTCAGTCAAAAAAAGAACTGAATTATTTGAGAAATTATTTTCACGATTACTGAGCGTCTCGCCTTATTTAGTTCTCAATTTTTTTTTTTTTGAGGGGGGTTCGTCACGTGTTTGATATTATTATTGTTACTTATTTGGGTGTATATTTTTTTCAGTGTTGTGAGTGAGCAATTACTATTATCATTACTACTATTATTATTACTATTATTAATTTTATTATTATTATTATTATTATTATTATTTTTTTTATTGATTTTACTATTATTACTATAATTTTTATTATTATTACTACTATTATTATTATTATTATTTTTATCAATATTTTATTATT
>NC_091319.1:11480669-11493169 GCF_038502225.1 Cherax quadricarinatus | reverse complement strand
CTGTAATGCGGGGGTTGTTGAAGGCTGAGGCTGTGAGGCGGGGGTTGTTGAAGGCTGAGGCTGTCATGCGGGGGTTGTTGAAGGCTGAGGCTGTGAGGCGGGGGTTGTTGAAGGCTGAGGCTGTAATGCGGGGGTTGTTGAAGGCTGAGGCTGTAATGCGGGGGTTGTTGAAGGCTGAGGCTGTGATGCGGGGGTTGTTGAAGGCTGAGGCTGTGAGGAACAGCTGAAGACAGAACTGTCAGACTAATCGTAGTGTTAGTCACCGATATCTGCTCATGACGACGTTTCGGTCCAACTGGGACCATTAACTAGCCACACTAGTGAATGGCCCAAGTTGGACTTAAACGTCGTCATAAGTTTGGACATCTGCTCCTTTACACTGCGCTGCAACAGCACCACAAAGCACGTAGTCGAAAATTTGTCGTTTCAGAGTAGAAGAATCAGAAACTAATTTTTACACTTTCAAATGTTCAACAAACTTTTAAATACTGAGTACTGTTTAAAACTTTTTTAAACTCGGCCCCAAACATCTGTTGTTTGGTGATATCGTGCTAAGATATCTAAAATGGAGGAATGAAGTTAAGATTGCAATAATAATAAAAATCCTGGAGTTAATTTGGATGAAGAGTCTCGCACAATCGGATTATTAAGTATCTGTAATAAATTCGCCTTAAATAAGCAGTTAGTGAAAGGGGTCAGACTACGCAATGCTCTTGGTCTTATTATTCCCGAAGAATAAGGACTTGATCAGGGACACAATGGAATTTATGATAGCAAATTCTGACCACAGCTTAATCGAGTTGCATACGCAGTGGACTGGAACAGTGAAGCTCAATCAGTCAAGAAAGGGAATTTAACAATTTCAACTTCAAGAGTAAGAACATCAACTGGGACCCAAATCAGTCGTGACCTTACTGAAACTTGCTGGGTAGAGTGAAATCAGGGGCTGGCACAGTGAAATCAGGGGCTGCTACAGCGAAATCAGGGGCTGCTACAGTGAAATCAGGGGCTGGCACAGTGAAATGCTCTGTTCCTCAGTACTCGTCCTACATTTCTTCCTCATTCTTATATTCGAGATAGAGAAAAACATAAATCATAACATCTCGAGACATCCATCGAAGACACGACTCACCTTCAAACATATATAAATGAGGATATTCAGTGTGTCACTTACAAAAATACAATGTTCAACGAGGACAATGTTCAGCTACTCTGCTACGGAAGAAATGCTGAATTAAAGACTGAAAAGGAGTACACGAAAAACCGGAATAATTCAACTGAACGGAAGCGATATGTGAAAGACTTGGGAGTGACAATGTCAGAGAATCTTCGAATTTGAGAATGACAACAATGCTGTTAAGGGAGCTTCGAGGAAAATTCCTGACTAGATAAATGGAATATTTAAATATAGAAATGCCGAGACACCAATGATACTCTTCAAGTCACTTGCACTCTCTAGACTGAAATATTGTTGTATACTAACGACCCCCATCAAGGCAGAAGAAACTGCTGAACTTAAAAATTATTGTTATTAATATTATTATTATTATTACTATTATTATCATTGTTATTATTACTGTTTGTATTTTTTTATTTGATAGTAAGAATGGAAAATTATTATATTTTCCTGGAAAATCGGTTAACCATAACGGTTATACAGTGCAACGTAATCATGGTTTGATCCGAGAAAATGATTGGGAGCTCCAGACCCTTGGACCACAAGCCATTCACTGGTATCAAGGCCACCAGCCACTCTCTCTCTATGATCAAGTGAAGAAGAATGTACCTAGGTAGCCGCAGTTAACATTCACAGTCACTCTTGACAAGTTCTCTGATCACTGGACAGCGCTCGTAAAAATGTTTATTACTGTTCAGTGCTAATTTTAATCTTGGATTTTGCAATTCTAATATTAATTAATGTTGATTACTTGACATTATCGTAGGCCATTGAGCACCACCAATATATATATATATATATATATATATATATATATATATATATATATATATATATATATATATATATATATATATATATATATATATATATATATATATATATATATATATATATATATATATATATATATATATATATATATATATATATATATATATATATATATATATATATATATATATATATATGCAATAAGATCACAGTAAACAGGTGATTTTAAAATATGCAAAACAACAACTGTGAAAGAGTAGTAAAATTCCAAGCGCTTTCGTGACTACTCACATTGTCAAGGAACTATGAAAGTAATACATTAAAGGAAGGCAATTAAAGGGCTTAGACCACACCTCACAGTCAACTCCCACAACAAAGAAACTCCTGACGCGCGACAATACCGGACCCATAAGAAAAGAGGAACACTGCAGTAGGTCCGCTGGTCCAACTAGACTTGGACTTGCTTGATACAACTTCCTCAACTTTTTGAGATTTTAACCATCCAATTGATTTTAAAAAAGTTGAGAAAGTTGTATCAAGCAAGTCCATGGTTGACAGAAATATAATTGAATCTTGTTTCATAAAAAGCAGTTTTGAAAATAATATGAATATGTCCTTATGTTTATATAAATTAGATTCATTTATAATTAATAAAATTTGGTTAGAGTTTAATAATACATTGGACAAATAATAAACCTTATTTCTTGGGTAGAATAATTTGTTAGTGGGATGTCGTGAGGACCTGTCTAGTTGGACCAGCGGACCTACTGCAGTGTTCCTCTTTTCTTCTGAGTCCGGTATTGTCGCGCGTCAGGTGTTTCTTAGTTGTGGGAGTTGACTGTCGACAATGTGAGTAGTCACGAAAGCGCTTGGAATTTCACTACTCTTTCACAGTGGTTGTTTTGCATATATATATATATATATATATATATATATATATATATATATATATATATATATATATATATATATATATATATATATATATATATATATATATATATATATATATATATATATATATGGCGTGCCGAATATGTAAAACTTGTCAATTAGTAAGAATTCATTTAAAATTAAGCCCTTTCTATAAAATTTTCTTATACGTTTAAAGATATGTTTTTTCATTAATGTTAATGTAAAAATTTATAATTGTGCACTAAAAGAATCTTAGAAAACTTACCTAACCTTATTATAACAAGACTAATTTATTTTAGCGTAACCCAACTAAATATATTTTAGATTTGTTTACAATAATTTAATACTAAACAAACACAGTGAAATATATTTTTTTCGTTAGGTTAAGAGCGATTTTGGCGAAATTATTCCATACACAAATTTTCGCTTGTTCTATATGACAAAATGAGCGTTGCTATTTATGCCAAGATCGCAAGTTCTGCCTATTCGGCACAATAATAAGCGTGTATGCACCTGGAGAAGAGAGGAATGCAGAGGAGAGAGAGAGATTTTGGGAGATGTTAAGTGAATGTATAGGAGCCTTTGAACCAAGTGAGAGAGTAATTGTGGTAGGGGACTTGAATGCTAAAGTAGGAGAAACTTTTAGAGAGGGTGTGGTAGGTAAGTTTGGGGTGCCAGGTGTAAATGATAATGGGAGCCCTTTGATTGAACTTTGTATAGAAAGGGGTTTAGTTATAGGTAATACATATTTTAAGAAAAAGAGGATAAATAAGTATACACGATATGATGTAGGGCGAAATGACAGTAGTTTGTTGGATTATGTATTGGTAGATAAAAGACTGTTGAGTAGACTTCAGGATGTACATGTTTATAGAGGGGCCACAGATATATCAGATCACTTTCTAGTTGTAGCTACACTGAGAGTAAAAGGTAGATGGGATACAAGGAGAATAGAAGCATCAGGGAAGAGAGAGGTAAAGGTTTATAAACTAAAAGAGGAGGCAGTTAGGGTAAGATATAAACAGCTATTGGAGGATAGATGGGCTAATGAGAGCATAGGCAATGGGGTCGAAGAGGTATGGGGTAGGTTTAAAAATGTAGTGTTAGAGTGTTCAGCAGAAGTTTGTGGTTACAGGAAAGTGGGTGCAGGAGGGAAGAGGAGCGATTGGTGGAATGATGATGTAAAGAGAGTAGTAAGGGAGAAAAAGTTAGCATATGAGAAGTTTTTACAAAGTAGAAGTGATGCAAGGAGGGAAGAGTATATGGAGAAAAAGAGAGAAGTTAAGAGAGTGGTGAAGCAATGTAAAAAGAGAGCAAATGAGAGAGTGGGTGAGATGTTATCAACAAATTTTGTTGAAAATAAGAAAAAGTTTTGGAGTGAGATTAACAAGTTAAGAAAGCCTAGAGAACAAATGGATTTGTCAGTTAAAAATAGGAGAGGAGAGTTATTAAATGGAGAGTTAGAGGTATTGGGAAGATGGAAGGAATATTTTGAGGAATTGTTAAATGTTGATGAAGATAGGGAAGCTGTGATTTCGTGTATAGGGCAAGGAGGAATAACATCTTGTAGGAGTGAGGAAGAGTCAGTTGTGAGTGTGGGGGAAGTTCGTGAGGCAGTAGGTAAAATGAAAGGGGGTAAGGCAGCCGGGATTGATGGGATAAAGATAGAAATGTTAAAAGCAGGTGGGGATATAGTTTTGGAGTGGTTGGTGCAATTATTTAATAAATGTATGGAAGAGGGTAAGGTACCTAGGGATTGGCAGAGAGCATGCATAGTTCCTTTGTATAAAGGCAAAGGGGATAAAAGAGAGTGCAAAAATTATAGGGGGATAAGTCTGTTGAGTGTACCTGGTAAAGTGTATGGTAGAGTTATAATTGAAAGAATTAAGAGTAAGACGGAGAATAGGATAGCAGATGAACAAGGAGGCTTTAGGAAAGGTAGGGGGTGTGTGGACCAGGTGTTTACAGTGAAACATATAAGTGAACAGTATTTAGATAAGGCTAAAGAGGTCTTTGTGGCATTTATGGATTTGGAAAAGGCGTATGACAGGGTGGATAGGGGGGCAATGTGGCAGATGTTGCAAGTGTATGGTGTAGGAGGTAGGTTACTGAAAGCAGTGAAGAGTTTTTACGAGGATAGTGAGGCTCAAGTTAGAGTATGTAGGAAAGAGGGGAATTTTTTCCCAGTAAAAGTAGGCCTTAGACAAGGATGTGTGATGTCACCGTGGTTGTTTAATATATTTATAGATGGGGTTGTAAGAGAAGTAAATGCGAGGGTCTTGGCAAGAGGCGTGGAGTTAAAAGATAAAGAATCACACACAAAGTGGGAGTTGTCACAGCTGCTCTTTGCTGATGACACTGTGCTCTTGGGAGATTCTGAAGAGAAGTTGCAGAGATTGGTGGATGAATTTGGTAGGGTGTGCAAAAGAAGAAAATTAAAGGTGAATACAGGAAAGAGTAAGGTTATGAGGATAACAAAAAGATTAGGTGATGAAAGATTGAATATCAGATTGGAGGGAGAGAGTATGGAGGAGGTGAACGTATTCAGATATTTGGGAGTGGACGTGTCAGCGGATGGGTCTATGAAAGATGAGGTGAATCATAGAATTGATGAGGGAAAAAGAGTGAGTGGTGCACTTAGGAGTCTGTGGAGACAAAGAACTTTGTCCTTGGAGGCAAAGAGGGGAATGTATGAGAGTATAGTTTTACCAACGCTCTTATATGGGTGTGAAGCGTGGGTGATGAATGTTGCAGCGAGGAGAAGGCTGGAGGCAGTGGAGATGTCATGTCTGAGGGCAATGTGTGGTGTGAATATAATGCAGAGAATTCGTAGTTTGGAAGTTAGGAGGAGGTGCGGGATTACCAAAACTGTTGTCCAGAGGGCTGAGGAAGGGTTGTTGAGGTGGTTCGGACATGTAGAGAGAATGGAGCGAAACAGAATGACTTCAAGAGTGTATCAGTCTGTAGTGGAAGGAAGGCGGGGTAGGGGTCGGCCTAGGAAAGGTTGGAGGGAGGGGGTAAAGGAGGTTTTGTGTGCGAGGGGCTTGGACTTCCAGCAGGCATGCGTGAGCGTGTTTGATAGGAGTGAATGGAGACAAATGGTTTTTAATACTTGACGTGCTGTTGGAGTGTGAGCAAAGTAACATTTATGAAGGGATTCAGGGAAACCGGCAGGCCGGACTTGAGTCCTGGAGATGGGAAGTACAGTGCCTGCACTCTGAAGGAGGGGTGTTAATGTTGCAGTTTAAAAACTGTAGTGTAAAGCACCCTTCTGGCAAGACAGTGATGGAGTGAATGATGGTGAAAGTTTTTCTTTTTCGGGCCACCCTGCCTTGGTGGGAATCGGCCGGTGTGATAATAAAAAAAAATAAAAAATATATATATATATATATATATATATATATATATACATATATATATATACATATATATATATACATATATATATATATATATATATATATATATGTCGTGCCGAATATGTAAAACTGGTCAATTAGCAAGAACTCATTTAAAATTAAGTCCTTTCTAAAATTTTCTCTTATACGTTTAAAGATATATTTTTTTCATTAATGTTAATGTAAAAAATTTTAATTTTGCTCCAAAAGAATCTTAGAAAACTTACCTAACCTTATTATAACAAAACAATTTATTTTATCCTAACCCAACTAAATATATTTTAGATTTGTTTTCAGTAATTTAATACTAAACAAACACAGTGAAATATATTTTTCTCGGTAGGTTCAGAATGATTTTGGCGAAATTATTGCATACACAAATTTTCACTTGTCTTACATGGCAAGATGAGCGCTGCTATTTAATCCAAGATCGCAAGTTCTGCCTATTCGGCACGACATATATATATATATATGTATATATATATATATATATATATATATATATATATATATATATATATATATATATATATATATATATATATATATATATATATATATATATATATATATATAGTCGTAAGAAACTTGGTGCTTTTTTTTTTAATTTAATTTTTATTATAAACTTTTATCATTCTGTCATAAATGAGTTAGATAAAGAACACTTATTTTGTATCTGAGAGTTTTTTAGATGTGTCTCACTGAACTCTTTGATGGGTAAGTTGGCACAAACTGAGATTGCATCTTACTTACAATACACTCGTATGTTTGTCAATAAACCTTCGTAAAGACCCAAGAAAATATACTACATGACTACAGCCAAAAGAGAATAAATGCTTCAGAATGTGTAAGTGTTGCTATAGAATGATAACTTCTATTATCTCTGTCTCACATCTTATAAATAATTTCTACGGATTGTTTTCTGAAACGAGAAACATTAAAATATAATTTAATAGAAGCTCTCCTAAAGTGTCACTTGGATGTATTTATTTAGTTCGCTGCCAAACTTGTGGTAACTTTTATATACAGCAAATTGGAAAACTTCTCGAGACCAGATTGAAACGGCATATACATTCTGTAACTTCAAGAGAAAAGCCTCAAGATTCCTGTTCATCTTAGTGACTCAGGTCATTGTGTGGGCTAGATAATTCCGAAGAATTAATTCTTGTATTTCTGTTCAGTATGGTATTAATGAGATTTCTCTTAGTTCTGCATCATGTGGTGGCGAGGATGTGTTCCTTTTCAATACTGGTTCAGTTCTGACGCTGTTGCTGTTCGAACCTTTTCGAGGAAATCTTAATTTTTAAAACGGTGATTCCTGGCGACTGTATCTGAAAGGTGGTGTTTCTTCCGGATGCCCGAGGTGAACTTTAATCTCAGGTTCAAGGCTTCAATCTCGGTGGTTGAGGAATCTAGCCGAAAAACAGCAATACCATCGTTATCACGGTGGATAAAGAAGGCACGGTAGTGTTCCTAGACTCAATGACGCACCTTACTAAGCGACACCAACATGTGTCAACCCATTACTAAACCCCAATTTGCTAGTAGCACCAAGGGTTGCCTTCAAAAAGCTCGATGCATCTTACAGAGGGTTGAACAAGATGCGAAACTCGTATACCTTCTAACAGGACAACCTTAACTTTGCGTATTGCCCATAATACACAACCCAATGTCTCTCTTCAATCTATCACCTCCGGTGTCGAGTGTACCTCACACCAACTAGTGGGACTCCTCGCCAAACATCTATTTACATTCCAGGGATCTATCAGCCCAGCTTCAGCCGAAGCACTCGGAGGTCCTGTCGCGCTTTTCCGTTATCAACATCAAGACACAATACACAACTAACCTGCATGACTTCTTTTAGAAGCCACCCGTCTCTTCACCAGCATTCCTACTGACTCTTACCAACACACTTAGAGGATTAAGAGGGGCACTAACTTCCCTATACCTCGTCAGGATTTTCTAAAATAAGTTGACCTGTGCGTCAATTTTCAGTGTTTTACATACGAAGACAGTTGCTTCGAACACTTGTTTCGACACGGCAATGTGCAGATCGCTCAGCACAGTGTTAGGATATATCTACATAGAAAGTTAGTAACACAGAGATTCCGATACGGCATTCCCACTTCTGAAATATGGCGGGTATATAGACCACGTCCTGTACGATATCCACGTCATTTTAACGTACACAGTCTCCTTCACCAGATCAATACAGCAGAGTCTACCATAAAATTTACCATGGAATTCGAGAGGGACAGACGACTCTCTCTCTATCTTGGACATTCTTTTCTCACGTTCCAAGACCGCGATACTCTCGAAGTGTATAGAAAACCCACCAACAATGCCGATCTCATACATTCCTACTTTCACGGCGACACGCAAACCGAGAGGGGAGTAGTGACAGGTCTCTTTTTGAGTCTTCCATACTTCCAGTGTTGCTTTCCCCGAGGAGGGATGCACTTACATACTACAATCCTTTACTCAACTTCATTTTCCTGCCTCACATACATGACCGTAGATCATGTATGTGACCGTAGATCATGTATGTGACCGTAGACCATGTATGATCAAGTATCATCCTCGGCGCTACACCTGTGGCGCACACCGCTAAGAGGTACGTGATTCTCCCCTGTAACTTTACCAATAATAACATGTGTAAACTTGCCAGTGACTTATTTATCTTATTTTGAAAGCTCCCATTAACCCCGACCCCCTAACCCCGGTGTAATTTTTCTGGTCTATACCTTATTTTCATCAAGGTGTTTTCTGAATGGTAGGTCATACAATATTTTGATTCCCAAATCTTCTCCATGTTCTTTTCGATGTATAAGATCTTCCACTGTGACATGTTCAGTGTTCATTCTGAGTTCATTCTTTCCATAACTAAGCAGCTGACATCCGTCACTATCAAGCATCGTGTAATTCTTACATCTCCAACAGTAGGATTTTGTTGATATCTGATTGTAGGTTTCGTGGGTTTTCTACAGCGGCGACTCTCATGTTTATGTTGGATATTATCACCAGCGACAGATGACACAAAGTTATGAGTGGTGGTTTCATCTCTGTCTGTTAAGAGGCTGAGAAACAATCCAGGTGTCAGGACAGGATCTGGGGAAATGTAATGTTTACTTTGCTAAAGCAGAACTGTTTTCTTTACTAATATTCTCTATTTTTTTTTTTTTTTAGAAAACTTAATGCTCGTCGTCCAAAATTTTATGTACTATAAGACCACCGTAGTATTTACCAAATGCTTTGTTCATTCCTTTAAAAGCTACTGTCCTAGTAAAAAATGTTTTTCCTAGTATTAATAGAAATCTGTCTGAAGATATTCTTGTTCATCTTGTTAAAATGAACAGTCAAAATAACATAATATTTATCTTGGAATAAATGAAGAGTTGTCTACAAATGTTCTCGTACCTCCTGTAAAAAGAATATGCCCTCCGACGCACATGATCGCGGATATATTTACAATAGTGTTATTACGACTTCCTGAGTCAGTAATAAACATGATGTTTTCTCAGGATGAAAATGACCTCGTCCGTTGTCATCACACGATCTTCTCCGTCCTGGATAAAAGCTGAGCATTACCCATCTCCGTATCTCTCCCTCTTCCAACGAGCCAACAACCTGCCCACCAAAACGCCACCATCCCTATTCCCTCAATCCCGCCCATCACTCTCCCTCAGCATAACCACCCTCTCCCCTTAGCACCGCCAACCGCCCCCAGAACGCCGCCACATCCCAGAACTCAATTCGAAGTTTCTTTTTTCCGCTTCCTGAAGACCCGAGGAAATGCTACCAATCTCACGAGCTCATAAAAGGAAGTTTGAGCCCGGCGCCTTCAGGGACCTGTGGCTCAGTGGACTTGGTCACCAGGGTAGTGCCCTATTATTGTAGTGGGTAGTGATCTGTCATGTTAGTGGTGGGGGTGGAGTGGGAGTAGACTGTCATGTTATTGGGGTACTCGTCACTCTGTCGTATTAGTGGAGTAGTTGTCTCTTTGGTTGTAAATGAGCAATGGTCTGTTGTTTAATAAGATTATTCCTCTATTGCCTCTGCGGTGCAGGTGTTGGGGTGTCTTCCTGGCATCTTCCTGACATCTTCCTGGCATCTTCCTGATATCTTCCTGGAATCTTCCTGATATCTTCCTGACATCTTTTTGGGGTATCTTCCTGGTGTTTCCCAGACTGCAGATCATTTCTCCAGTGAGGTTCATCTTTTTTTCACAATGGGAAACACATATCAGCCACCAGGGGTCTGGCTCCGTGGTAAAGTATTATGAATTCTGATACAGAATTTGCAGGTTCGAGTCCTGCCGTGGACGTAGAGACAACGTTTATAAATAATTTCGCCTGTTTACGAATTGTTAAGCATATATATATGCATATATATATATATAATCAGTATTGATATATATATCTTGAATAGAATATATCAGCGGAGAAGCAGCTTATATATGGCAGGAGAGGTGCAGCAGTCATATCGTGTCATATGTGGAAGTATAAGAATTATTCCTATACTGCTGCACCTCTCCTGCCATACGGTTTATATATATATATAAGATTGATATATATCAAGGTATATTATATATATATGGATGATGAAGCCACTGTGTGGCGAAGTAAAGATATATAATACGAATATATATATATATATATATATATATATATATATATATATATATATATATATATATATATATATATATATATCCTCTCTCCCTTCCACTTCTGATGCATCTCTCTCTCTCTCTCACTCAATCTCATGTGTTCTGTTTAATCCTTCGTTCTCCTACACGCTTATTTTCCAGCCGCTTATCTTTCATCATTAATTTTCCTCTCCACTTCTCCTCCTCTCCCTCCTCCAATGCCTTGCTTCACAGAGATCATCCTTACAAGCATTTATCTTGCATCAGCTCATTTCAGAGCCTCGCTCTAACTATGATATACTGCTCCTTGCCTCCCAGGACGACCTACTAACACCCAAGTACCTATTTCCTGTTAATGATTCAAACGGATTTAGCGCTTAAAATTATTATTATAATTAGTGTTGGGTGAACAGGGCAAAAATGATCCTTAACCTTGTCAAACCCTGTGTAAAAAAAAAACAGATGGAAGGAGATTTGCCTTTATGTTGTACCTTGTTCTGAAAATTAATTCAGAGGTGACTTGAACACAAGCGAGTCGCAGTGCTTGCTCATTCTGTCTCTCTGTCTCTGTCTTTGTCTCTGTCTGTCTCTGTCTCTGTCTGTTTGTCTGTCTGTCTGTCTGTCTCTCTCTCTGTCTGTCTCTCTCTCTGTCTGTCTCTCTCTCTGTCTGTCTGTCTGTCTGTCTCTCTCTCTCTCTCTCTCTCTCTCTCTCTCTCTTTCACGATTCTCCTTCCCTCCTCACAACTCAACGCGCTCCACCTGTCAGCCATCAGTGTCATCATAACTCCATCAAAGATCCTCCTCCTCCCTTTCGCCTCCTCTCCTTTCCCTCCTCCTCTTCTTCCTCCTCCTCCTCCCATTTCCTCCTTCACTTACCTTAGATCCTCTCCCTCTCTCTCATTTTCAGGTTCCTTACTCACTGTAACGTCCATCATTTTCACATGTTGACAATATCTTTGCATGCTTATGTTTGTGGGATTTCTGAGCATGAGTAGTCTTTAAATATCTGACAACACACACACACACACACACACACACACACACACACACACACACACACACACACACACACACACACACACACACACACACACACACACACACACACACACTTGCCGGGGTTGTAATGGGACGTCACCCATCACAGCTAGGAGAAAGGGCGTCTCTACCTGTGTATAGTGAAGAAATTAGATCTATATATGTGAGCGGTGCTCCAAAATATGCAGAAGAAAGTAAATCAACCACTCCCACGAGCCTTCTTAGGGCGGGGATGGCGCCAGAGCTAGAGCTTGCTACCACCTGCAGCGTACAAGAATGTAAGATTACTGAGGTAAGAAGAAGTCAGATGCAACTTAAGATATATTACCGAAAAACATGAGAAGCCTTTTATTGGCATGACGGCAGACTTCTGTAGATCGAAAGAACAGTTACACTCGTCATGGATTCAAGTTCCTCCCGTGTTTTGTTTTTTTGGATGGATGGATGGATTGGATTTCTGGATGGATGGATAAACAGAGCTTCCTGCCTCGAGACTTAATCAGAAATACTCACTTCAGAGAACGTTGGGAAACGAAATATTAATTTGCGT
>NC_091319.1:11465669-11478169 GCF_038502225.1 Cherax quadricarinatus | reverse complement strand
TCAAAGTACCACACTTGGATCCACTTCGAGGACAGCGTGAAACAAGCCACAAGACGGGCAGAAAGCAGCAACTTCACTCTGGCTGTACCCTTCGCCAGAACATCACTCCATCTGAGATCATATATACCCAGGATGACTCGAGTATGGAACACATTCGTACAGCATAATGATGTCAACGAGATAAAGTCAGTTGATCAAATGAAAATGCTGGCCTACAGATGGCCCCAACTTCATCCTGTTCCCTACTTGCATGTCTCATAACAATAAAAATGCTTTCAAATGAGCTGATGTAGGTAACAGCTCTGAGCTTGCCAATAAAGCTAGGGATCCTTTACCTTGTCAAACCATGTGTAAAAAAAAAAAAAAAAAACTGAAAGTCAAGGACATGGTGATACCGACAAGACGTGGAAAAAAAAGACACGTACATAAGTGCCTTTTTCACAACATCCAAATTTGAATAGCGCGTAGAAAGGGCTTTCATATTACGCGCTATCCAATTTCCGGCGTACTTTTTCAACCCTCACTTACGAAAAATAAAAAAAGTTACTGTATAGAGAGAGCTGCAAAAGAGAGCTGACTCTAATCTTTATAATTACTTAAAAATACCGATGTAATTATCGTTGTTTTACAATCCAGAAGCCTACGATACGGATTCGTAAACAGTCGAATGTTAATCGCATTATTTTTTTAACCTAGTACCGTTGATACAGCGTTGTGGTACGTTAAATTTTTCTTGGAGTGGTTAGTAACCCGGCGCCTTGCAGTGGATTCTTATGGTTAAATTGTTATTTGCTGTGTACAAAGGTCTGTTATACTAATGCCAAGATGATGTGCTTTAGCTATGACACTGCGTGACTTTGTTGGTGATGCTGGTGAGGGGAGAGAGACAAGGGGGTTTACTGTACCAGTGGTTGTGATGTTACGATCATATGGCGGCTGTATTTTGGTCTCTCTCTCTCTCTCTCTCTCTCTCTCTCTCTCTCTCTCTCTCTCTCTCTCTCTCTCTCGCCCTTTGGCCTACAGCTAGCAGGTACATCTTCCCATTACGTTGTCTCTCAGGAAGCATGATGTCTCTCCCAGCAGCACTTACGACGGGAAATATACTGCCTCTTTCAAATTTCTTGAGGCATTGTTGTTCCCTCAAGTAATTCCTGAGAAAGGGGGTGAAAATGTATGTTATAATGAATGTAACAAGTAGTAGTAATAATAATGATAATAATGATAGTAATAATAATAATAATAATAATAATAATAATAATAATAATAATAATAATAATAATAATAATAATAATAATAATAATAATAATAATAACAAAAAGTTAATAATAATAATAATATACCTCATTCACAGACACCTTCAACTCTCCACTCGAACACGTATCAGTTTCCATCTCTATGCTGGTCAGCTATGTCTTCAATATATTTATATATATATATATATATATATATATATATATATATATATATATATATAAATATATATATATAGATATATATATATAAATATATATAGAAATATATATAGAGATATATATATATATATATATATATATATATATATATATATATATATATATATATATATATATATATATATATATATATATATACTATGCTTTTTCATTCTCATACACACACAAAGTTACTATACAACCACATCAGATGGCAGACAACTGTGAAAGACCAAGTAATGAGGGTGAGCAAGTTAGGAGGGGAGCTCAAAGCATGACCAGGAAGTCTGCGAGGAGCTGAACAAAAAATTTAGGGAGATATTTACAGTGAAAACAGAAGAGTTTGAGAGGCAGAATGCGCCAACAGGTATAGGACCCAATACACGCAACAGGAGGAGAGATGAAGAAACTATTGAGAGAGCTAGATTTCGATGGAATCAGACATCTCTGCTTAGAATCTAGCAGCGATCTTCTACAAGGGCAACTATAAGAGGTCTGGAAAACACCAAATGTTGTCCCAATGTGTAAAAAAGGGACATACAGGTAGCGTTAAACTACATGTCAGTGTTAAGGGCGTGCATAATGTGTACAGTCATGGAGATAATCAAAACAGTACTGGAGCAGTTGGAAGGACCGGACTTACAAGCCAAATCCAGCACGATTTTAGAAATGGTAAATCCTGTCTCAGATATGTTCTAGTTTATTTCGACAAAGCACTAAAAATTAGTGAGATGAAAGAGGAGCGGGTGAGCTGTATATTTTTGGGATTAAGGTTTGAAGGGCAGAGAGGGATACCTGGGAAAGCACTACACAGGAAATGTTTAACAAGAAGGAATATGCGAGTTATCTGGGGAGGAGGTGTTAGAATGGGCTAGTGTGACGAGAGGTGTGCCACGAGGGTCATTACCTGGAACAGTACTGTTTCTTGTGTAGATGAATGGTTCGTAGATGAATGGTTCAGAGAACCGACATGTTGATAAATCAGACACATATGCAACTCTTGGGTATCTTTATTGAGGAAACGTTTCGCCACACAGTGGCTTCATCAGTCCATACGTAGGAGAAACTTGAAGAACAGGAGGAGAATGAGGTAATCAGTCTCTCAACCTTGAGTCAATCAGTCCATCAATCTATTCAAGATTGATGGACTGAACACATCGACTCAAGGTTGAGGGACTGATTACCTCATTCTTCTCCTGTTCTTCAAGTTTCTCCTACGTATGGACTGATGAAGCCACTGTGTGGCGAAACGTTTCCTCAATAAAGATACCCAAGAGTTGCACATGTGTCTAATTTATCAACATGGAAATATAAACACATATACAGTATAATGTGGGCGAAACGTTGTCAATAAAGGATCACATTATACTGTATATGTGTTTATATTTCCATTGTGTCGGTATTTTATACCATTTATTTCCTTCTTGTGTACATCAAAGACATGACAGAAGAAATTGAGTCAGAGGTGTCCCTGCTCGCAGATGACGTAAAACTAATAATAATGCAAACAGGAACATTCCAGGAAAGACTTCAAATGGATTTGGACAAACTACAGAATTATTCTGACAAGTAGCTATTAAAATTTAATCCCAGCAAATGCAAAATTGTGAAAATCGGGGAAGGGCACAGGCGATCGGAATAAGTACAGGCTTTGGAGACAAAGACTGCAACCTCTCTGAAAGAGAAAGACCTCGGGGTGAGCATAGTTCCGAACATTTTACCTGAAACATACCGAATAACCGCTGCAACAGATGCGATACTTTGCAAATTTTAAGAATATTTTTCAGAAACACTAACGAGGACCATCTTAGAGTATGCAGCGCCAGTATGGAACCTGTACCTGACAATGCATTTAAAGAAGCTGAAAAATGTGAAGAGATTTGCAACGAAAATAATCTCAGAGATGAGAGGGTCTGAGCAAGGAGAGGCTAGAGAAAATAAACTTGGCGACATTAGAGTACAGAACGACCAGGAGAGATATGATTACGACGTACAAAATGCCGATATTAATTGACAGAGTGGACAGACATGATCTAGACACACTAGACCTGGTCTGGACCACGGTATACCTGGTCTGGACACATTAGTCCTTGTCTGGACCATACTAGACTTGGTCTGGACACACTAGACCTGGTCTGGATACACTAAACCTGGTCTGGGCACACTAGACCTGGTCTGGATACACTAGACCTGGTCTGGACACACTAGATCTGGTCTGGACACAATAGACTTGGTCTGGACACACTAAATTTGGTCTGAACACACTAGACTTAGTCTAGACACGCTAGACTTGGTCTGAACACGCTAGACCTGGTCTGGACACACTAGACCTGGTCTGGACACACTAGTCCTGGTCTGGACACACTAGACCTGGTCTGGACACACTAGACCTGGTCTGGACACACTAGACCTGGTCTGGACACACTAGACCTGGTCTGGACACACTAGACATGGTCTGGACACACTAGACATGGTCTGGACACACTAGACATGGTCTGGACACAAGACCTGGTCTGGACACACTAGACCTGGTCTGGACACACTAGACCTGGTCTGGACACACTAGACCTGGTCTGGACACACTAGACCTGGTCTGGACACACTAGACCTGGTCTGGACACACTAGACCTGGTCTGGACACACTAGACATGGTCTGGACACACTAGACCTGGTCTGGACACACTAGACCTGGTCTGGACACACTAGACCTGGTCTGGACACACTAGACCTGGTCTGGACACACTAGACCTGGTCTGGACACACTAGACATGGTCTGGACACACTAGACATGGTCTGGACACACTAGACCTGGTCTGGACACACTAGACCTGGACACACTAGACATGGTCTGGACACACTAGACATGGTCTGGACACACTAGACATGGTCTGGACACACTAGACCTGGTCTGGACACACTAGACCTGGTCTGGACACACTAGACCTGGTCTGGACACACTAGACCTGGTCTGGACACACTAGACCTGGTCTGGACACACTAGACCTGGTCTGGACACACTAGACCTGGTCTGGACACACTAGACATGGTCTGGACACACTAGACCTGGTCTGGACACACTAGACCTAGTCTGGACACAAGACCTGGTCTGGACACACTAGACATGGTCTGGACACACTAGACCTGGTCTGGACACACTAGACATGGTCTGGACACACTAGACCTGGTCTGGACACACTAGACATGGTCTGGACACACTAGACTGGACACACTAGACATGGTCTGGACACACTAGACCTGGTCTGGTCTGGACACACTAGACCTGGTCTGGACACACTAGACCTGGTCTGGACACACTAGACCTGGTCTGGACACACTGGTCTGGACACACTAGACCTGGTCTGGACACACTAGACCTGGTCTGGACACACTAGACCTGGTCTGGACACACTAGACCTGGTCTGGACACACTAGACCTGGTCTGGACACACTAGACCTGGTCTGGACACACTAGACCTGGTCTGGACACACTAGACATGGTCTGGACACACTAGACCTGGTCTGGACACACTAGACCTGGTCTGGACACACTAGACATGGTCTGGACACACTAGACCTGGTCTGGACACACTAGACCTGGTCTGGACACACTAGACCTGGTCTGGACACACTAGACCTGGTCTGGACACACTAGACCTGGTCTGGACACACTAGACCTGGTCTGGACACACTAGACCTGGTCTGGACACACTAGACCTGGTCTGGACACACTAGACCTGGTCTGGACACACTAGACCTGGTCTGGACACACTAGACCTGGTCTGGACACACTAGACCTGGTCTGGACACACTAGACCTGGTCTGGACACACTAGACCTGGTCTGGACACACTAGACCTGGTCTGGACACACTAGACCTGGTCTGGACACACTAGACCTGGTCTGGACACACTAGACCTGGTCTGGACACACTAGACCTGGTCTGGACACACTAGACCTGGCCTGGACACACTGGTCTGGACACACTAGACCTGGTCTGGACACACTAGACCTGGTCTGGACACACTAGACCTGGTCTGGACACACTAGACCTGGTCTGGACACACTAGACCTGGTCTGGACACACTAGACCTGGTCTGGACACACTAGACCTGGTCTGGACACACTAGACCTGGTCTGGACACACTAGACCTGGTCTGGACACACTAGACATGGTCTGGACACACTAGACCTGGTCTGGACACACTAGACCTGGTCTGGACACACTAGACCTGGTCTGGACACACTAGACCTGGTCTGGACACACTAGACCTGGACACACTAGACTGGTCTGGACACACTAGACATGGTCTGGACACACTAGACCTGGTCTGGACACACTAGACCTGGTCTGGACACACTAGACCTGGTCTGGACACACTAGACATGGTCTGGACACACTAGACCTGGTCTGGACACACTAGACACACTAGACCTGGTCTGGACACACTAGACCTGGTCTGGACACACTGACCTGTCTGGACACACTAGACATGGTCTGGACACACTAGACCTGGTCTGGACACACTAGACATGGTCTGGACACACTAGACCTGGTCTGGACACACTAGACCTGGTCTGGACACACTAGACCTGGTCTGGACACACTAGACATGGTCTGGACACACTAGACATGGTCTGGACACACTAGACCTGGTCTGGACACACTAGACATGGTCTGGACACACTAGACATGGTCTGGACACACTAGACCTGGTCTGGACACACTAGACCTGGTCTGGACACACTAGACCTGGTCTGGACACACTAGACCTGGTCTGGACACACTAGACCTGGTCTGGACACACTAGACCTGGTCTGGACACACTAGACCTGGTCTGGACACACTAGACATGGTCTGGACACACTAGACCTGGTCTGGACACACTAGACATGGTCTGGACACACTAGACCTGGTCTGGACACACTAGACCTGGTCTGGACACACTAGACCTGGTCTGGACACACTGGTCTGGACACACTAGACCTGGTCTGGACACACTAGACCTGGTCTGGACACACTAGACATGGTCTGGACACACTAGACATGGTCTGGACACACTAGACATGGTCTGGACACACTAGACATGGTCTGGACACACTAGACATGGTCTGGACACACTAGACATGGTCTGGACACACTAGACATGGTCTGGACACACTAGACATGGTCTGGACACACTAGACATGGTCTGGACACACTAGACATGGTCTGGACACACTAGACCTGGTCTGGACACACTAGACCTGGTCTGGACACACTAGACATGGTCTGGACACACTAGACATGGTCTGGACACACTAGACCTGGTCTGGACACACTAGACCTGGTCTGGACACACTAGACATGGTCTGGACACACTAGACCTGGTCTGGACACACTAGACCTGGTCTGGACACACTAGACCTGGTCTGGACACACTAGACCTGGTCTGGACACACTAGACCTGGTCTGGACACACTAGACCTGGTCTGGACACACTAGACCTGGTCTGGACACACTAGACCTGGTCTGGACACACTAGACCTGGTCTGGACACACTAGACCTGGTCTGGACACACTAGACCTGGTCTGGACACACTAGACCTGGTCTGGACACACTAGACCTGGTCTGGACACACTAGACCTGGTCTGGACACACTAGACCTGGTCTGGACACACTAGACCTGGTCTGGACACACTAGACCTGGTCTGGACACACTAGACCTGGTCTGGACACACTAGACATGGTCTGGACACACTAGACATGGTCTGGACACACTAGACCTGGTCTGGACACACTAGACCTGGTCTGGACACACTAGACATGGTCTGGACACACTAGACCTGGTCTGGACACACTAGACCTGGTCTGGACACACTAGACCTGGTCTGGACACACTAGACCTGGTCTGGACACACTAGACCTGGTCTGGACACACTAGACATGGTCTGGACACACTAGACCTGGTCTGGACACACTAGACATGGTCTGGACACACTAGACATGGTCTGGACACACTAGACATGGTCTGGACACACTAGACCTGGTCTGGACACACTAGACCTGGTCTGGACACACTAGACCTGGTCTGGACACACTAGACCTGGTCTGGACACACTAGACCTGGTCTGGACACACTAGACATGGTCTGGACACACTAGACATGGTCTGGACACACTAGACCTGGTCTGGACACACTAGACCTGGTCTGGACACACTAGACCTGGTCTGGACACACTAGACCTGGTCTGGACACACTAGACCTGGTCTGGACACACTAGACATGGTCTGGACACACTAGACCTGGTCTGGACACACTAGACCTGGTCTGGACACACTAGACCTGGTCTGGACACACTAGACATGGTCTGGACACACTAGACCTGGTCTGGACACACTAGACCTGGTCTGGACACACTAGACCTGGTCTGGACACACTAGACCTGGTCTGGACACACTAGACCTGGTCAAAATCAACTCGACTGAAGTCTCGAACATTATAATGTACCTGAAAAAATATAACAATTCTTTTCTTTTCCTCCGTTTACTCCTTTTCTCCTCCTTTTTCTTCAGCCTTTCTTCTCCTCCTATTGTCTCCTAATCCTCCTCCTCCTCTTCTTCTTCCTGTTCCCTCCTCTTCCTCCTCCTCCCTGCGCTGGTGTGCTACGGTTCAGCATCTCCTGAGAGGTAGCCGAAACTGCCTAAGCTTCTTATTTAGGCCGCTTCACTGCCCCTTCTACTAATCTTCTTCTCACCCTCGGTGCTCCATCCAGGAGAGAGAGAGAGAGAGAGAGAGAGAGAGAGAGAGAAGGAGAGAATGTCGCCGGCAATAAAATTTCTAATATGTAAATTAGCATTTTTGGTACTCACAGCCTCCAAGTAGATAAAAAAAATGGCTTCGAGGAAAAATATTTGAATTCCTTTCCACTTTTCCCTACCACTCTATCTTTCTCTTTTATTTCACCAGTAGGTGTCTTTTATTACGTAATACGGCACACGACTTCAAAAGTGCATTGATGACACAGATATGGGCATTATACACTTGCATTTGTAATATATATATTTTATTTCTGTCGAATATGGGCTGAGAAAGCGTAAATAATTCTAGGAAAGACGGCTGAGTCTCTGTGTTGACTCACTTCTTGCCAAAGTCTCCCGTTGTTGACGCTTTAAATTTCTTAGAACGTAAACAGGTGCGCTGGCGAGAGTACTCGCCTCTTGATATTACTCCCCAAGAATATTTGATTACATTATGTTGTGCGTTTCTTGCCATGAGTTTTCGTCCAGCGATGAAGGTTTTAGCAAAATTATTATTATTATTATTATTATTATTATTATTATTATTATTATTATTATTATTATTATTATTATTATTATTATTATTATTTTGGAGAATGAGAAGGGAGAGGGCAGGACTGATGGGGAGGAAGGGAGATGGAAGGAAAGAGAGGGAGTGAGACGGGGGCAAGGGAGAAAAAGAGAAGATCGAAAGAAGGGAGAAGGGAGAGGAGTGGAACGGAAAGAAGAGAAGAGATGGGCACAGCAGGAACTGACTTTAGGTGTCAATCAAATTTCCTTCTGAAGACAGCCAGACGTTTGTTGGTGATTCCCTTTCTGCAAGACAAGGTGTTGAACTGTCTTGGTCCCTCTACACTTCCTGAACCTTCTTGTAGTGTGCCCATCACTCTCCTGTTTTTCACTGAGATTATTTCGCTGCATCTGCCAGACCCATCGACTCCATACTGACTAATTTCGGTGTGAAGGTTAGGGACTAATCCCTATAAAAGTTTTGATGAATCTTTCTCGCCTCCTCTGCAAGGAGTACATTTCAACTGCCTTCATGCATTCCCTGTAGTGCAGTTTGTCCCCCGTGTGATGTACTTTCTAATCCTCGCCAGACCTGCGTATTGTGCGTTCTCTCTCCCTCTCATCAGTATTCTCTTTCCCTTCCTTTCCGTCTCCATCCCCTTCTTTTTCTCCTGTGTTATGCTTCATCCCTCCCACTCATCATTACTCTCCCTCCCTCTCCCCCTCTCTCATGCCCACCATGCGAAGGAACTCGTAAATTTGAGGCTGCAATTTGGCCCGGTAAAAATGACAATTAATGAGTGTTTGCGATTGATGAGATTTGGCGCGTTGAAACCACGCTGGAGAGGACTAAGTGAGTCTCCCCTTCTTCCCCTGCCTTCCCTGTCTACCCTGCTTCTCCGCAGTCAACCCTGCCTTTCTTCCTTCCCTGTCTCCCCGACCTTCTTTGCTTCTTCCCTGCCTTCCCTGCTTCTTCCCTGCCTTCCCTGCTTCTTTCCTGCCTTTCCTGCTTCTCCCCTGCTTTCCCTGGCTTCCCTGCTTCTCCCCTGCCTCTCTCTCTATTGTCTCCCTCCTCTTCCTGCCTCTCCATCTCTCTCTCTCTCTCTCTCTCTCTCTCTCTCTCTCTCTCTCTCTCTCTCTCTCTCTCTCTCTCTCTCTCTCTCTCTCTCTACTGCCTCCCCTGGCCCTCTCTGCCTATCTCCCCCCTTGCTCTCTCCCTGCCTCCTTCCTCTACCCCTCCTCTCCCATCCCTCCTCCTACCTCTCCTTCCTATATTTCCCTCTCTCTCCCTCCTACTTTTCTTCCCCTTTTCTCTCTCACCAATCAATCACCTCCCTTTATCTCTCACTCTCTCTCTTGCTCCTCTATTCGTTGACGTAATTACTCATCTCTATTCTCTGCTCATTTCACATCTTCCATTCTACCTTCCCCGACTCATTCCTTCCTTCCTTCTCTCATTTTCTAGTTCTTTTCTACTTCTCTTTTCTGTCCCTCATCCATCCAACAGGAAAGATCAGACCGAGGAAAGGGAAGAGAAGAGAGGATTGCGGTACAGTACGCTGGAGGTTCTGAAGTGTGGACTTCCGGTGTCCTTGGGGCTGGAAGAATTTTTGGAACCTGGAAGTCCACAGACTGGAATATCTTTTGTGAACTGGAATTTGTACTGAAGACTGGAATTTGAACTGAAGACAGGAATATGCACTGAAGACTGGAATATGCACTGAAGACTGGAATATGCACTGAAGACTGGAATATGCACTGAAGACTGGAATATACACTTAAGACTGGAATATGCACTGAAGACTGGAATATGCACTGAAGACTGGAATTTGTACCAAAGATTGGAATTTGTACTGAAGATTGGTATTTGTAGAAAAACTGGAATTTGTAGAATGATTAGAATTTGTAGAATGATTGAAATTTGTGAAAAGACTGGAATCTGTAGAATGATTGGAATTTGTATAAAGACTGGAATTTTTACTGAAGACTGGAATATGTTACGAGAGGTAGAATGTCTCTTGAAGATCAGAAGAGGCCCTGAAGATTGAGCAGGATTACGTTAAGGTTGGAACATGTTCTGCGAGTTGGAATATTTTCTGAAGGCTGGAATATGGTCTGAAAACCGGAATAGGAAAAATGAAAGACCGGAATATTACAGTATGTCTTGATGGCTCGAATCCGTCCTAAAGATATGAAAGATATTCTGCTGGAAGAAATCCTCTAAGCAAAGTATATTCTGGATACTGCAAAAAAAAAAAAATATTTGAAAGTTCATAGAATGCTCGGAGGCCGGTCGAAAAAACTGGATCCTGAAATTGATTCTTAACGATCGAAAAGATAACTGGAAACAGCCCTGGAGGCTCCCTGTTGAGTGTCCTTGCGGCCGAAACTTTTAATGGTTTTATGATTTTGCTGCTGAAACTCCCCACAAAAATTTTGTTATATATGTATATGGATAATTAGTGTAATGGACACTTGTCAACGTTCATTAATAACCCATATGAAGACAGAAACTCAGAAGATTAACTGGTCTGTATATTTCGATCTCCTTTTAGGATCCTCTTCAGCAGAGGATCCCAGAAGGGAATTGAAATATACAGACCAATTACTCCTCTGTATTTCTGTCACCATGTGGGTTATTATTGAGCATGTACATATATATTCTTACGTAAACACCCAGCTGTTGGCTGCTCGACCGCAGTGTTTACGTCTTCATAGGCGTGGAGATCTACTCTTCACGGTAGGTAACTCCTATTCCATGTAGTCTATTGCCGGAGTCGTTTGAGACATCATATTAACGACACCTCCCATGTTTGTGTTGTGTTTCCATTGTGTCGTCCTCACAGTTTATTATGCTGTAGGAATTGTTTATTCAACAGCCTGAATTGCTCGAGACATTTTCCTAATGACGCCCTTTAATGGTTTATTCTGCTATTTGAACCGTGTTACGAACTTGCCCTAATAATTTGTCATGCTGTTTGTTCTATTTTGCCATTGTTCCGCCCTAAGGATTTATTCTACAGCCTGAATTGTTTGAGTCATTCTACGAACGAGAACTTTAAAACAGACTGCCTGTACACCCGCTGTAAAGTTACAAATCAGTTTTGCGGCAGTTTTAATTACTTTCCGAGCAGTGTATGGGTTGTTGGTAGTCACCAGCGCTCAAACTTCGGCCATCACTCGCTGAACTCGATGAAATACTCCGCGAATCCTGGCTAGCAGCGACCCGCATGTAATAACTTTGGTATGCTGGCCCAGCGCGAGGAAGTGTGGCACTGACGGTGTCTCCTAGCATTGCGCCGAGGGCCTTAACAGCCAATTACGACTTGTTGGGCGGTGAGTTGATGCACACGTCCCCTTGTTGCTCCCTCCTCGACAACCCAAACATTTCCATCACCATACGAGAGATCACATGGTCGTCCGTTCGACCTTTTTTTTCAGGAAAGGGAGGCAAAGGGTTTCCAGGGAAAGCGAGCAGAGAGAGAGAGAGAGAGAGAGAGAGAGAGAAGGATTTTCATGGAGCGGGGATATCTAGGGTTTTCAGGGATTAAGGGCAAGGGAATAGGCAAATTATCATTATAGAGTTAAAAGTGAGTGCTGATCGGGGTTTCTAAGCTTAGTGAGTTTATATAAATTTTTTCTCTCTCTCAGTGAGGATAATTTCTTCTCATAGGGGAATGATGCTGGGGATAACACAACAGTATTTAAGGTCTAGGTCTAAGAATCACAATACAGAGTCTGGCCGTATCAGTCAATACGTA
>NC_091319.1:11445669-11460669 GCF_038502225.1 Cherax quadricarinatus | reverse complement strand
GTCCCTTTTGTCCCCTTATCACGCCCCATCAGACTCTCCCCTCATTCACTCCTTCTCTTTCCCCTCTCTTCCCCTTCCTTTTATATTTCCTTCTCCCCTTGGCTTTCCCCTCTCATACCTTCTCTTGAGTTTCTACCTGCATTCACCTTTCTCCTCTCAACCTCTATATTTCCCCGTTCCCCTCATCACTTCCCCTCCCAACCCTCCCCCTTGCTACCTTCCCCTCCTCACTTCCCCTCCTTTCTTCCTCTGACTCACACTAATTAATGATAGGTCAGGATTTGTAGGGCGTCGCTGTGGCCAGAAATATTTGCTGTGAATTTTCCTGTGAAGCAAAGTGAGTGAGGAGTGAGTGAGGGGGTGGGTGAGGGGTAGAGGGTGGGAATGAGGAAGTGAGGAGGGGTGGAAGGGATGTGAGAGAGGATGAGAGAGAGGAGAGAGGAGAGAGAGAGAGAGAGACAGAGACACAGAGAGAGAGAGAGAGAGAGAGAGAGAGAGAGAGAGAGAGAGGAGGAGGAGGAGGAGGAGGAGGAGGAGGAGTTGGGCAAAGGAGAAAGGAACGAAGATTAATTGGCAGGAAGGCGATAAAGCAGAGATGAGAGAGTATAGAGCTGTTGAGTGATGTTAGAGTGTAAGAGAGCGAGAGAGCGAGGAAAGAGAGCGAGAGAGAGAGTGAGGGAGAGAGAGAGATAACAGAAGCCTTGACCATCTAGACAGAGTTTATCAGCCAACAACAACATAGAAACTACTTTCCCTATCTCAGCAGATGAGACCAGGACGGTACAGCAGATGGTCCTTGGAGAGAGAGAGAGAGAAAGTAAAGACAGTGAAACGACAGTACATGAGGAAAACACATATACATCCTTTTGCTCTGTGTCGAGGCTGTCTCCTGGAAGAGAAAAAGTGTCTAACTACGGCTGTATCTGTCTAGATAGAGAAAGTCGGCATAATAATAAAGCAGAAGGCTCTCTTCCCATCCTCTGTACTAGATTTTAATGGGAAAAAATGGCTTTTAGACAATTAACCTTGACTCTCATTGTACTGCTGCTACGATTGTTACTACTACTACTACTACTATTACTACTACTACTACTACTACTACTACTACTACTACTACTACTACTACTACTACTACTACTACTACTACTACTACCAATAATAATGATGTTTATAATATTACTGTTGTTATTATTATTATTATTATTATTATTATTATTATTATTATTATTATTATTATTATTATTATTATTTTATTATTATTATTATTATTATTATTATTATTATTATTATTATTATTATTATTATTATTATTATTATTATTATTATTATATTTGCATCTTCAAGTTGTCAACATGAACCATCGAACTTTCAACTTGATCCACTGCGGCCTGAATTTAAAGCAAGTGTAACTTCTATGTCAAAGACGCGAGATGTTCACTTTCTGGCTTCGTTATGTTGAACACGGACGCGAGATGTTCACTTTCTGGCTTCGTTATGTTGAACACGGACGCAAGACCTTCACTTTCCGGCTTCGTTATGTTCAACACAGTCCCATTAGCTGGGGAAGTTAGCATCTGATAATTAGGAGCGACGAGGCTTGTTGTTAGCCAGAGTTGTACGAAGATACATCACTCGCAGGAACTGCGACGCATTACCTCTGTAAATCAAGTTTAAGATCCCCTTCTCTAAGGTGTTTCATGGGCGTGGTGGTAATGGATGGTGGTGATGGTGGTAGTGGTGGTGGTGGTGGTGGATGGTGGTGGTGACGGTAGTGCTGGTGGCTCTTGTGGTTGGTGGTAATGGATGGTAGGGGAAAAGTGGGCGTTGTCAGTGGTAGTGGGGTGGTTGCAAAGGGCAGTGTGTGGCCCAGGTATGCAGCTCATTTCAACCCCTCTCCCCCAGGATGCCACTCGAAAGGCTAACTTGTAAGTTGTTACTTGATTTTTTTTTCCTTTCTCATGCTTTTCGATTTTATTTCGCTCATTACTCGACAACGCCTTATCCGATCGGATACAAATTTTGAACACTTGTGTAGTGTAACAGAGTACCTGGCTAGCACCCAGGTACCTATTTACTACAAGGTGAGCAGGGGCGACGAGGTATTAGAGACCATGGCCAGACACCCTCAACCCTCCAGGGACTAAAACCGCTACCACGGGACGTTCGCGGTTCGGAGGGTCCCTGCAGGGAACCCACTACCAAGGGCGCCCGCGGTTTTTGCACCCGCGGTTTGGGCGCCCGTGGTAGCGCCTGAACCACGGGCGCTACCCGGTGCAAAGAGCCACTTTAAAAAATCTTTTCGCGAGAGAGAATTTACGGAGGTTACTTTATCACCAACATTAACTTTTAACTAATCAGTAAATGAAAGCAAAGTGCCAAGGGGTGAGTGCCGCCTAATGATGCAGTAATTGAAGGCATTTGCCCTCAATTACCGCCTCATTAGCCTGATATTAATTGTGAGAAAACTAATGGAACTCCAAATTAGGGAGATCGCGAAATTTCCGGAAGGTAGGCTCATTTACGCGAAATGAACTTTAAATTTCGCAAAAAAGGCAGTGTCTGACGGTATTTTCGTTACCGTCAGCGGTACGCTGAGTTTATGCAAAGTTTACATTCGTCTCTGATTGTCTGGTAGCTCAGGAAGAACTGGACGTTCTGACGCATCGGTCGGAGACACAGGTGCGTTTCAGTATTACCAAGTGAACGGTAATGCGCTCTGGATGCGTCGATGCCAGATACAAGTATAAAAATATTAGCAAATCCGCTAGTGGAAACCAAAAAAAGTCAACCCAGGGAACGGGTGGGGGTTGAACCCACTCACAGGTCAGTGCGCTAACCACCTGGCCAGTTTACAATCTTGTCATTACGATTTCTTGAGTCATAGAGGAGATAAAAGGAAAGAAATGTAACTAAAATATTACTAAACCATGAATAACTTTGGGCAACAAGGTCAACAGAGATTTAGGTTTCAGAGCAATAACATTTCGAGCACAAAATGTTCGAAACGATGATTAAATTTGCGAGCAGGAGATGGGAGACCTCACATAAGAGATGTGAATCCACCCATAATTATATTAATTATACATGTTTTAAATTGATGGACGCAATTTTAAAACACTATACATTACAATCGGGTCCATATTTTAAAACACCCTACGTTTCCCACGCTGATACATAGAATTATGTGAAGTATTAGAGGCAGTATTTTTTTGTGTTAGATATCAATATCCTACTTCCAAATTTCCCGTTAAATGGCAAGGTAGGTTCATCACTTCAGTCTGGTTATGTCTGAAAAAATATTTATTTTGAAGAATGGAGTGTAGCTGGAGGGGAGGATGGGAAGAGAGCCTTTTTCTCTACTATTCTTGACTGAACTAGATGAACGTAGAGGTTCTGGTTTGTGTATGCCATTGTATACATTATATCTTTCTCTCTCTCTCTCTCTCTCTCTCTCTCTCTCTCTCTCTCTCTCTCTCTCTCTCTCTCTCTCTCTCTCTCTCTTTCTCTCTCTCCAACTCTCGTGAAAGAAAAAATGTGCGTCTGTATTCTTCTATGTTTTACGTGGAAAGCTTCACCAATTGAAGTCAGTAGCAGCCCCATATTTCAGACCTGACTAAAAGTGTTCCATCGGGCTACAGTTGTCATTAATTTGAGCTATATTTGGCCTGCAGCACGCCAGATAACCTCATCAACTCGGCTAATGAGGCGATTATTCACTAAAACGATAATATCCGATCGCTTTATTTTTAACATTGGATAGCTAGATAGTGATTCATTATTTGGACTGTGTGTGTGTGTGTGTGTGTGTGTGTGTGTGTGTGTGTGTGTGTGTGTGTGTGTGTGTGTATTTGTGCACTTGTTGACCCTTCAGAATCTGTAAAAAGTCTTCCTGATATCCCTTTAACTCGTCTGTTTCTTTGACTTCCAGCTGTGCCCTTGTGTACCTTTTTTGTCTATGAAACAGTCTATCCCTGTCCACCATATCAGTTTCTCTTAGTATTAAGTTACTGCCATGTTTTCTCTGGGTTTTTTGTCCTGTAATGTCGTCGGGATTAGTTCCCATAGCCACTCCTCACATCTCAACTCTCTTATTTCCGGAGCAACTTTTTTGCATACCTCTGCACTCTCTCTAATTTCTTACCATACATTATCATGTGTAGTTTCCACGTTGTTGTTGTTGAATACTCTAGGATGAATCTCGGGTAAGTTGTAATAATATTGGCAGAATTACCGACAATATGTTAGGTAAAACGACGCAATTGCAACTGATGCGACATTTTATTGTGGCAACATTTCGCTCTCCAGGAGCTTTGTCAAGGCTTGACAAAGCTCCTGGAGAGCGAAACGTTACATCATGGTCCATAAATGACTCTGCTGAGATTCCTGAAAGCAGTTCTTAGATTTATGAAAAGCGCATTGGCTGCCGAGGTTATACTCGGGTCGTGGGTCCCTCTGACACATCACTCTTCAAAACTTCGCATATAACTTTCTGCTGTGCACTCGTGTTAATGTATCTCAGTGTCTGCCCTTCGATCCCTCTGGGTATTTTGCATGTCGTTATCGTGTCTGCCCACTTCTTTTTGTTCTATAATGTCAGGCCACGCACACACACACACACACACACACACACACACACACACACACACACACACACACACACACACACACACACACACACACACTGGTCGTTCTGGCTCGCTCGCTGTTACAAAGTGAGTTACCATCCCGGAACTCCGATCCTTTTGTACATGATATATCTGATCCATAAAAAGAGTGGTCAAGCTTTCGTGAGATAGTTCTTACGGTGCAAAACGATAGAGAGAGAGAGAGAGAGAGAGAGAGAGAGAGAGAGAGAGAGAGAGAGAGAGAGAGAGAGAGAGAGAGAGAGAGAGAAAGAGAGAGAGAGAAAAGCTTCGCCTCTCATGAGTAAATGGGGCGGTCAGCCCTCGGGGAAAGCAGATAATGGAAGAATGAAGAAGAAAAGGAGAGATAATACCCAAGAAGAGAAGGAGGAGGAGGAGGCGGCGGCGGAAGATGAGAAGGTGATGATGCATGAACACAATCAAGGCAGGAAGAGAAGGAGGAGAGCAAGATGGGAGAAGAGATGGGAAATTCAGATAACAGAAGACCTTACAGCCTCTTATCAAGGTTATCTGCTGAGGAAGACTGCATTACCGTCTGGCTATTGCTACTTAAGTCTAGAAGGATGAGATCAGCAGAGTAAAGCACAAGGCTCTCTCCCCAGTTTCCAATTTTTTTTTTAGTTCCACAGCATCAGAGAGGGTAGGAAAAAGTGGGTGAATTGAATGATATTTCTGAAATGAGAATTAAGGAATGGGAATTTGATACAGAAAGAGAAAGTAGTCTTATTACTATTACTAAAGTTATTATTACTATTTCGACTACTAACGTTACTGCTACTACTGCTACAATTAGTGTTATTAATACTACTACTACTATTACTTTTAGGACTACTATATATACGACTATGGTTGTTAATACTGCTAGTAGTACGACTGCTGCTACTACTACTAACACTACTTTTACTACCACCAACCTCCTGACACATCTCTGACAGTATCAGATCATGCTTCAACTGTTACATCATTAAGACATCAATACCTACAGAAATTATCATTAAAAATACGCAGTATTTACAGTAATTTAGTATACAATTATTCAGCCCATCTAGCCCTCATATTTGTACCTGCCTCTGTTCAGTAAGATGCTGCATCTTAGAATTCTCTGGAGAAAATAGATTCCCACTACCAGTATTCCTGCTACTTGTATTTATTATCATGTTAATTCAGCTTAGAGTTTTATGGAGGAACGAGATTCCTACTACTAATAGCGTGAATTTGCATTTATTGTCATGTTAATTCAAGCTTAATAAGATCCTACAAGTCGACAGTGAGCTCTTAGATAGACTTTCTCGAATAAGTCCAAAAAATCTGAAGAGCATTGTAGTTGGTTTGTAGATTAGCTGTTCTCTGTAGCTCACCTTAAAGTTCCCACTTTTCTGTATATCTATGGATGTGAATAAGGTGGAAAGATATAGCTAACCCAAAGGGAATTTAGACCAAAGCTATAAATAAAGGAGATACAAATGAGTTACTGATTGATTTCTGGAAAAGAAACAAGGGATTCATTTTGGATAAATTCTTATCTAGAAAGCAAATTGGAAAGTAGTAGTTTGGCTATGGATTTGTAAAGTAATGAGAAAAATGAAAACAGCTTCACGTTAGGCTGTTTTGTAGGAAAAAGTATTGAAAAAGGCATATAGGAATTGTTGGGTGTGAGTAAGTTTACCGCATTCGTTCTCTATTCCTATGTTCCTGCGTCCAGAGCAACCGGACACTGGTAGTAGGACTTCGTGTTTCCTGGTTGATCATCGTATTATGTGAAACTGAATTCGATTTTGCAAAGTATCTGTCAAATCGTAGAATTACCGACAAAATGTTAGGTCAAAGAACAGAGGACAAAGATCCTGGAGAGCGAAACGTTGCCACACAAATAATGTCACATTAGTCGCATCTAAGTCCTTTTTATATATATATATATATATATATATATATATATATATATATATATATATATATATATATATATATATATATATATATATATATATATGTATGTATGTATATACATATATATATATATATATATATATATATATATATATATATATATATATATATATATATATATATATATATATATATATATATATATGTGTGTGTGTGTGTGTGTGTGTGTCAAAGTGAATATGTAAAACTGGTCAATTAGCAAGAACTCATTTAAAATTAAGTCCTTTCTAAAATTTTCTCTTATACGTTTAAAGATATATTTTTTTCATTAATGTTGATGTAAAAATTTATAATTTTGCACCAAAAGGAACTTAGAAAACTTACCTAACCTTATAATAACAAGAACAACTTATTTTAGCCTAACCCAACTAAATATATTTTTGATTTGTTATAATAATTTAATACTAAACAAACACAGTGAAATATATTTTTTTCGTTAGGTTCAGAATTATTTTGGCGAAATTATTGCATACACAAATTTTCACTTGTCTAATATGGCAAGATGAACGTTGCTATTTAAGCCAAGATCGCAAGTTCTGCCTATTCGGCACGACATATATATATATGAGAGAGAGAAACACAAAAACAACGAGTGAGGAAGTTGGAATTCCTGAACAGCGTAATTAGCGATGAAAAGAAATGGGGAGAGATAAAGAAGAAGAGGAGGGAGGGAAGTGGAAAGGAAACACGGAGCACTAGACTACAAGAAGGAATAAAAAAAGTTTCTAAAGAAGAATAGAAGTGAGTGAGAGAAAGTGAAGAAGACAGGCATGTCAATTTCACCTCAGAGGAGCTGGTAATTCCTGAGCTGAGGAACCCAGAGGAGAGACACCGGAGGTAACGCCTGTACCTTCTTCTTCTTCTTCTTCTTCTTCTTCTTCTTCTTCTTCTTCTTCTTCTTCTTCTTCTTCTTCTTCTTCTTCTTCTCCTACATTTTCCTCTGATTATAATTATTATTATTATTATTATTATTATTATTATTATTATTATTATTATTATTATTATTATTATTATTATTATTATTACCGTCATCATCATCGTCATCTTGATAATTTTACAAGAGAGCGAAAGTGAACGATACTAAAACCGGTATGAAGAAAATTTAGAGCTATCTCAATGGTCCTCTTCAGCTGAAGTGGTCACGTGACCAGACTTAAGTGCTTTGAGATTAGGGTCCAGGACATTTTTTTTTTTTTTTGCTTAGAGATATCTCAACTTTCTGCATTGCCTAAATTTACTCTAAGGGATTAAAATCAGGTGAGGTGGAGACAGTCAGACCTGTGGTTAATCTGTGTAGGAAAGGATAGGGATAGTGTCAGGCTCTATCCTCCGTCTTGAAGCGTGAGGCAGATTCGATGCCGAGCTGTGCTGATTTCTTTTTGAGTGGTTGAAGCCAAGCAGAAGAGAGTTTTGGAAGTTATCTAAGTTATTTATTTCCGGAGGCTGGGAGTGAGTTCTGCCACTATTGGTCGTATAGCGCCTCTACACGCCAGTTGTTGCAAGAATGTTGCCCTAGTTGCCGTCCACCAGCGTTGAAACTTTGAAGTCAGGAAGAGGGAGAAAAGAAATAGGAATGAAGATGGTTCGTCCAAGATCAGGTGGTGTGGAGGCGAGGCGGAAGAATTTAAACGCTACGAGAAAAATGTCTGCCTTAAATTTGTAGACAGTGAGAGAGAGAGAGAGAGAGAGAGAGAGAGAGAGAGAGAGAGAGAGAGAGAGAGAGAGAGAGAGAGAGAGAGAGAGAGAGTGAGTGAGAGTGAGAGTGAGAGAGAGAGATAGAGATAGAGATAGAGATAGAGATAGAGATAGATAGAGATAGATAGATAGATAGAGAGAGAGAGAGAGAGTGTGTGAGAGAGAGAGAGAGAGAGAGAGAGAGAGAGAGAGACAGACAGAGAGAGAGAGTGAGAGAGAGATTGTAATTGCTGGTTCACAGATTGCTTCAACTTCATTCTGTTCCATATTTATTTGCCTCGTAGCAATAAAAAGGCTTTAAAATGAGCTGATGAAGGTAACAGCTGTTAGCCTGTAAATAAAGTTAGAAACCTTTACCCTAACCTTGTAAAACCCTATGTATAAAAGAGAGAGGGGAAGAGAGAGAGAGAGAGAGAGAGAGAGAGAGAGAGAGAGAGAGAGAGAGAGAGAGAGAGAGAGAGAGAGAGAGAGAGAGAGAGAGAGAGAGGAGAGTGAGAGAGAGTTGCTTGTGTATGTGTGTGGTGGGTTGGGTCTGGACGTGACCCTCTCAGTCTACTTTACTTTTCTGCCGGTGGACAGATAGATGGTGAGATGGGTCGCTTCTGTCTTCTCTTCCTCCCCTCCGCTCCTCTCCTCCATTCTTTTCCTCTTTACGCTTACCAGTCTGCTCTTTACCGGCTTCTCTCCGTCTCTCTCTCTCTCTCTCTCTCTCTCTCTCTCTCAATCTCTCTCTCTCTATCTCTGTCTCTCTCTCTCCAGCTTCTTGTTCTGCAACGCCAAATTCTTAAAGATGTTTGATGGTTCCATACCAGAAGGACACAACTCACAGCGTTGAAAACTTTTTTTAAGTGAAATTTGAACTCATTTTACACTATCCAAGACTGCCAGATGATCTTAGACACCATTACAAAGATCTAAATAGGTGTGGGGTCGTTCAGAAGACTGAGCGGTGAAGGCTCGAGCCTCCTGTCATCCAGTAGCGGAGAAGACGTGGTACAAACATGAATAGGTAAGGACACACACACGCACACACACACACATGCACACACACACACACACACACACACACAGACACGCACACACACACACACAAACACACACACACACACACACACACACACACACACTGAGTAAGACATCACTAATTCATCTTCTCCCAGACATGTGTTCCCGATGGCTTCCCGAGTACAAATTTAATCGCTGCTTCATGAGGTCTGGCGAGCCTCTGTGAGAGAGAATCTGTCCCACCACACACCATCACCAGCTTCGAAATGTAATATGAATTTCCGTTTGGAATCTCTGTATTTTGTACTTCTTGATCAAATCTCCCCTGTCCCTTTGCTCCTCCAGCGACATTAATCTCAGTCCTTCGTAGCGTATTTCCCTCAGGTCAGGGACTAATCCAGTTGCAAAGTTTTGCATCCTTCCGTGTTCTGGAGTTGGCAGGGTCTGTCTGGATTATATTACAGGAAGAATCGTGCCTCACCGCTCATTTTGTTCAGTGACTCAGTGTTGGGAGACCGACAGTTGGAGGACTTCAGTATGAGATGGAACTAAGATTCCAGTAATACTTGTTGTAATTTTTGATGGCAGCTGCTTAACGCAAGCGCGAGAATGTACACATATACACACACACACTCACACACACACACACACACACACACACACACACACACACACACACACACACACACACACACACACACACACACACACACACACACACACACACACACACACACACACACCCATGCCACATCCAATGCCCCCCACTCCTAACTACATTACAAACTCCACCCCCACAGCAACAACCCTATAGTTCCTTACCAGGTCTCCCCACTTCCCCAACCCCAATATACCTCCCAGACCACAGTCTTAGAAAAGAAGTTGAAGGTGTGGTATACAAATGCAGATGGAATAACAAACAAGTATGAGGAGTTTCACGAAAGAATCAAAGAGACATCCCCAGACATAATAGCACCCTACAGAAACAAAACTCACCAGAATAATAACAGATTCATTCTTTCCATCCGATATCAAACCCTCAGGAAAGACAGAGGGGAGGAGAGGGGGAGGAGGAGTTGCACTGCTCATTAAAAACCAGTGAGGTTTTGAGAAAATGGAAGGAATGGATGGCACGGGAAGAAAGGGACTACTTAGTAGGAACAATCCAGTCTGAGGGACATAAGGTGATAATTGCTGTAATGTACCCAACCCACCACAGAACTGCAGGAGGCCAAGAGAAGAATACGATGAGAGCAACAGAGCAATGATCGACACATTAGCCGAGGTAGGTGGAGAGCACACATGGGGGAGCAAAGTTACTAGTTATGGGTGATTTCAATCACAAGGAGATTGACTGGGAAAACCTGAGCCCCATGGGGGTCCTGAAACATGGAGAGCCAAGATGATGGATGGGTACTGGAAAACCTCATGCATCAACATGTTAGAGACACTACCAGAGAGAGAGGAGAGGATGAACCAGCAAGGCTGGACCTTGTATTCACCATGAATAGTTCGGACATCGAGGGTATCATGTATGAAAGGCCCCTGGGAGCTAGTGATCATATGGTTCTGTGCTTCGACTACATAGTTGAGCTCCAAGTGGAGAGAGTAGCAGGAATAGGCTGGGAAAAACAAAACTACAAAAGGGGGAACTACTCAGGCATGAGGAACTTCCTTCAAGACATTCAGTGGGAGAGGGAACTGACAGCAAAACCAGTACAAGAAATGATGGACTATGTAGCAACAAAATGCAAGGAGGCAGAGGTGAAGTTTGTTCCCAAGGGAAACAGAAGTAATGGGAAGAACAGAACGAGTCCTTAAAGAGGGAGCAGAGATATTGTGTGAGCCATTAACAAAGATCTTCAACACATCATTTGAAACTGGGCAACTCCCTGAGGTATGGAAGATGGCAAATGTAGTCCCAATTTTTAAAAAGGGAGACAGACATGAGGCACTAAACTACAGACCTGTATCACTAACGTGTATAGTATGCAAGGTCATGGAGAAGATCATCAGGAGGAGAGTGGTGGGGCACCTGGAAAGAAACAAGTGTATAATTGACAACCAGCACAGTTTCAGGGAAGGAAAATCCTGTGTCACAAACCTACTAGAGTTTTATGACAAGGTGACAGAATTAAGACAAGAGAGAGAGGGGTGGATCGACTGCATATTTTTGGACTGCAAGAAGGCCTCTAGCAAAAGCTAGAGGATCAGGCACACATAACAGGAAAGGCACTGCAATGGATCAGAGAATACCTGACAGGGAGGCAACAACGAGTCATGGTACGCGACGAGGTGTCAGAGTGGGCGCCTGTGACAAGCGGGGTTCCACAGGGGTCAGTCCTAGGACCTGTTCTGTTCTTGGTATATGTGAACGACATAACGGAAGGGATAGACTCAGGAGTGTTCTTGTTTGCAGATGATGCGAAGTTAATGAGAAGAATCAAATCGGACGAGGATCAGGCAGGACTATAAAGCAGACCTGGACAGGCTACAAGCCTGGTCCAGCAACTGGCTCCTTGAATTTAACCTGCAAATGCAAAGTCATGATTATTGGGGAAGGGCAAAGAAGACCGCAGACACAATATAGTTTAGATGGCCAAAGACTGCAAACCCCACTCAAGGAAAAAGATCTGGGGTGAGTATAACACCTGAGCATATCTCCTGAGGCGCACATCAATCACATAACTGCTGCAGCATACGGGCGCCTGGCAAACCTACGGATAGTGTTCCGATACCTCAGTAAGGATTCGTTTAAGACTGTATACCATCTACGTCAGCCCATACTGGAGTATGCAGCACCAGTTTGGAATCCACACCTAGTCAAGCACGTCCAAGAAATTAGGAGAAAGTGCAAAGGTTTGCAACAAGACTAGTCCCAGAGCTACGGGGATTGTCCTACGAAGAAAGGTTGAGGGAAATCGGCCTGACGACACTGGAGGACAGAGGGTCAGGGGAGACATGATAATGACATATAAAATACTGTGGAATAGACAAGGTGGACAAAGACGGGATGTTCCAGAAGAAGGGACACAGACACAAGAGGTCACAATTGGAAGTTGAAGACTCAGATGATTCAAAGGGATGTTAGGAAGTATTTCTTCAGTCATAGAGTAGTCAGGCCATGGAATAGCCTAGAAAGTGATGTAGTGGAGGCAGGAACCATACATAGTTTTAAGGCGAGGTATGATAGAGCTCATGGGGCAGGGAGAGAGAGGACCTAGTAGCAATCAGCGAAGAGGCGGGGCCAGGAGCTGTGACTCGACCCCTGCAACCACAAATAGGTGAGTACAAATAGGTGAGTACACACACACACACACACACACTCACACACACACAAGATATACAATATCTCCACTCCAGTCCTCACTCCACCTCGGTTCTACCGCTGCATTCGTCACTGTAACAAAGGCAGGTGTTGTAAAATGTAAACTTTACAAGAGTATACACACTCGCCCAGAGGTGTGTATCTCAAAATGTACAGACACTCAGAAGTATATATCTGTCAGTGAAAGTTGTGTGTCTCTCAGTATGACTGGTGGAGTACAGGTGACCTGCGGCATTAATGACCCTCATATAGTTGAAAGGTTTTAAGCCCAGTAAACCATCCAACTAAACCAGACTTCAAACCCTTTCGTCTCCTTAAGGGATTAAATGATATATATATTTTTTTCCACAAATTTCTGGCGAATCTTTTAGTTTTGTTCATGTTGTGATTTGTTTTTTGAGTGGATGCCTGATATGTCTCTAGGTTAACTTGCATCAACTGCATGCGATGTTTGAATGTTTCTTTATGAGGATGGATTTAATAATCTTGGTTCGTTTTACTGGTGAATGTGTGTGTGTGTGTTCGAGAAATATATATATATATATATATATATATATATATATATATATATATATATATATATATATATATATATATATGTATATGTATATATATATATATATATATATATATATATATATATATATATATATATATATATATATATATATATATATATATATATATATATATATATATATATATTAAAGATATAAAGAGAGAGAGAGAGAGAGAGAGAGAGAGAGAGAGAGAGAAAGAGAGTGAGCATTTCATTTGCTCTGAGAGGTTCCAGACATACGTAACTTGCCAATTAGTGGAGGAAGGGAAGTGAAGATATAACAAACAGGATGAGCCGCAGGTCCTTCAATATCTCTACATTATTCGGTCAGAACCGGCGAGTCATCTGTATAATACACAGGCCAATAATATACGTGCTTTAATCCCCTCTCTGTGCAATATTTTTTTTTGTGACGTGGATGAAGAGAGAGAAACAGATAGAGGAAGAGAGAGGTGCTAGCTGGCTGCTATTGAGCGTTCCGATCAATACCTTGGTTATTAAACGTTGCATTTGATCTCAACGTGTTGGGGATATTGGCGACAAGTACACAGAATAACGCGTCCGTCCGTGAGTGTGTGTGTGTGTGTGTGTGTGTGTGTGTGTGTGTGTGTGTGTGTGTGTGTGTGTGTGTGTGTGTGTCTGTGTGTCTGTGTGAGTGTTTTCAAACACACACACACACACACATACAGTCGTATTTATACATATTGCTCTATTAGGGTCCTCATTGTTTAAATTACCCGGGGATTTCGCTGGTACAGTCGCTCTTCTGACATGCAAATTATTTAATATTGCATTATTACTACTGTTGCCATCATGCTTCCACGGTAGTATACCCTCAGTCAGTCAGTGTCAGTATAGAGTATACTGTCACCATCAGTGCCATCATAGAGTATACTGTTAGCATCAGTGTCATCATAGAGTATACTGTTAGCATCAGTGTCATCATAGAGTATACTGTTAGCATCAGTGTCATCATAGAGTATACTGTTAGCATCAGTCAGTGTCAGTATAGAGTATACTGTCACCATCAGTGCCATCATAGAGTATACTGTCAGCATCAGTCAGTGTCAGTATAGAGCATACTGTCACCATCAGTGTCAGTATAGAGTATACTGTCAGCATCAGTGTCAGCATCAGTCAGTGTAAGTATACAGTATACTGTCAGCATCAGTGTGCAATAGTCACGTAGTACATATACCGTCAGATCATGCAAGAGAGTATACGTCAGCATCAGTAGTAGCATACAGTATACGTCAGCATCAGTGTCAGCATACAGTATACTGTCAGCATCAGTGTCAATAGAGAGTATACTGTCTGCATCAGTGTCAGTATACAGTATACTGTCAGCATCAGTGTCAGCATCAGTGTCAGCATACAGTATACTGTCAGCATCAGTGTCAATAGAGAGTATACTGTCAGCATCAGTGTCAGTATACAGTATACTGTCAGCATCAGTGTCAGCATCAGTGTCAGCATACAGTATACTGTCAGCATCAGTGTCAATAGAGAGTATACTGTCAGCATCAGTGTCAGTATACAGTATACTGTCAGCATCAGTGTCAGCATCAGTATCAGCATACAGTATACTGTCAGCATAAGTGTCAGTATACAGTATACTGTCAGCATCAATCAGTGTTAGTAGAGAGTATACTGTCAGCATCAGTGTCAGAATACAGTATACCGTCAGCATCAATCAGTGTTAGTGCAGAGTTTACTGTCAGCAGCAGTCAGTGTCAGTATACAGTTTACTGTCAGCATCAGTCTGTGTCAGTATACAGCAGAATTTATACGCCGTAAGAAATCGAAAAATATTAAAGAGATTT
>NC_091319.1:11388169-11433169 GCF_038502225.1 Cherax quadricarinatus | reverse complement strand
AAAATGTTATTTGAGTGAGTACTTTATTTTTTTTATAAGATTCTAATGTTTAAATACATTTTTGTTTATTAATTTTGATGACATGCAGAAATAAATAAAAAAGCATTTATATAATTTTTTGTGGGGGGAGGGGGGACACAAATAAAAATTTAAGTAGAGTTTTGGATTTGTATGAAGAAATGTCACGTGGCAAAATATGGAGATTAAAAGTGAGGTCAAACATAAACACACATACACACACACACACACACACATATATTAAAAAAAACTTACACAAAAATAAAACAAGTCCAAATGTACAGTAGAGTTTTATATTTCTAAAATTTCGTTTTTTTTTCGGGGGTTTAACTAACATAAACGTATTTGAAGAATTATGTCAGAAATATTATATGTTTAAAGTGCACGCAGACACACACACGCACACACACACACACAGACACACACAGACACACACAGACACACACACACACAGACACACACACACACACACACACACACACACACACACACACACACAGTCACTAGCTGTGACTTGACCCCTGCAACCACAAATAGGTGAGTACACACACACACACACACACACACACACACAGACACACACACACACACACACACACACACACACACACACACACACACACACACACAAACACACAGACACACTCACACACACGCACACACACACACACACACACACACACACTCACACACACACACACACACACACACACACACACACACACACACACACACACACACACACACACACACACACACACACACACGCGCGCGCGCGCGCGAGCGCGAGCGCAGGCACACACATATATATATATGTGTGTGTGTACTCACCTAATTGTACTCACCTAATTATGGTTGCAGGGGACGAGACTCAGCTCCTGGCCCCGCCTCTTCACTGATCGCTACTGGGTCCTCTCTCTCTCTCTGCTTCCTGAGCTTTGTCATACCTCTTCTTAAAACTATGTATGGTTCCTGCCTCCACTACTTCACTTGCTAGGCTATTCCACTTGCTGACAACTCTATGACTGAAGAAATACTTCTTAACGTCCCTGTGACTCGTCTGAGTCTTCAGCTTCCAGTTGTGACCCCTTGTCCCTGTGTCCCCTCTCTGGAACATCCTGTCTCTGTCCACCTTGTCTATTCCCCGCAGTATCTTGTATGTCGGTATCATGTCTTCCCTGACCCTTCTGTCCTCCAGTGTCGTCAGTCCGATTTCCCTTAACCTTTCCTCGTACGACATTCCCTTGAGCTCTGGGACTAGATTTGTTGCAAACCTTTGTACTTTCTCTAACTTCTTGACGTGCTTGACCAGGTGTGGGTTCCAGACTGGTGCTGCATACTCCAGTATGGGCCTAACATACACAGTGTACAGTGTCTTGAACGATTCCTTATTGAGGTATCGGAACGCTATTCTCAGGTTTGCCAGGCGCCCGTATGCTGCAGCGGTTATTTGGTTGATGTGTGCCTCCGGTGATGTGCTCTTGATGTGTGTGTGTGTGTGTGTGTGTGTGTGTGTGTGTGTGTGTGTGTGTGTGTGTGTGTGTGTGTGTGTGTGTGTGTGTGTGTGTGTGTATGTGTGTGTATGTGTGGTGGTTGTAACGGATCTGTAGTGATAGTAGGTCTGGTAGTCAGGTGTGGCGATGGTCGCACATATAGGGATAGTAGCAGATGTTGTGGTGGTGGTGGTAGCAAGTGTAGTGGTAGCAGGTTTGGTGGTGGTAGCAGGTGTGGTAGTCAAGTATAGTGATGGTAGCAGGTGCAGCCATTTTAACAGGTGTGGGTTGGTAGCAGGTGTGATGATTGTAACAGGTGTGGGGATGGTAGTAGGTGTGGTGATGGTATCAGGTTTGGTGGTGGTAGCAGGTGTGGTGGTGGTAGTAGCAAGTGTGGTGGTGGTAGTAGCAGGTGTGGTGGTGGTGGTAGCAGGTATGGTTGTGGTGGTAGCAGGTGTAGTGGTGGTAGTAGCAGGTGTGGTGGTAGCAGGTATGGTGGTGGTAGTAACAGGTGTGGTTGTGTTGGTAGTAGCAGGTGTGGTGGAGGTGGTGGTAGCAGGTGTGGTGGTGGTGGTAGCAGGTGTGGTGGTGGTAGCAAGTGTGGTTGTCGTAGTAGCAGGTGCGGTGGTGGTGGTAGTAGCAGGTGTGGTGGTGGTGGTAGCAGGTGTGGTGGTGGTGGTAGCAGGTGTGCAATATCCTTAGAGATCATGCTACGCCTGGAGAATGGGGAGGCAGATTCGTTAATCCAAGGAAGAGAAGATTGGCTCCAGTTTCTTGCATCAGTAGCCCGTCACTAACATCCAGGTAAATTCCTTGAAAGTGGCAAGTGAATAATAATAGTAATAATAATAATAATAATAATAATAATAATAATAATAATAATAATAATAATAATAATAATAATAATAATAATAACAACAATAATAATATAATTATTATTATTATTATTATTATTATTATTATTATTTTTATTAATTTTCATAATATTAAAAGTATTTCTCTTGGTGTCAAGGAGCACCCCTGTTACTATGGGTGCCAGGGTGGGGGGCGAGCTGCCTCACTCCGCAGCCCTTTAGTCGTGCCTGAACCGCGGTGCCGGCAGGATCTCCGTCTCTTGCTCCTCCCTGTGAAGGTCACTCAAACTTTTACTGACGTCGTTAACTGAAGTGAAGTGAGAGCATTACGTATTACGGTGGCCCGGCCTAGTTATTCCTCAACGGTAAGCCACTCTCCATTCATACTGCACAATTTTTTTCTATAATAACCACATATTTGACACATGTGTTTTTCTAAAAATTGCAACATTATTATTGTTTTCAGCTGATTAAAAATTTCATTCCTCGACTTCTGGTAAGCAGTATTGTGATTGTAAGGACATGAGGCGGAGGGGCGAACCTTGGTAGTGAAACGTGGATCTAATTCTCCGTAGAGTTAATTAATGCATTAGGCTCTTGTCCAAGGCTCTCAGCCAAGGTGTCACAAGACTGGAATATATTGTTTTACCTCTTATGGTATAATTCGTTGGTATTATTCATTGAAGTGCTAAATGATGCAGCCAAGCTAAGCTCTTAGCAATAGTAATAGTAATTGCGCTACGCACGCAATCGTAATAACGCAATCCCATTAACAATAAAGTCTTGCAAGCATTACAGCTTCAGAGCTTCTAGTTGAGTGATATCATCGCAAAATATTTTGTATTCTTGCAGGTGGATCTAATTTATTTTAAGCATATACCAGCCTGGACGAAAATTGCATGTCTGCAAGGCTCTGAATTATTCAGACGGGTTTATGACTTTCCTTGAATATTCTACAAATACTAACGCTACATCTACTCCTACTACTATAACCACACACTCACACACACACACAGACACACACACACACACACACACACACACACACACACACACACACACACACACACACACATATATATATATATATACATACACATATATATATATATATACATATATATATATATATATATATATATATATATATATATATATATGTGTGTGTGTGTGTGTGTGTGTGTGTGTGTGTGTGTGTGTGTGTGTGTGTGTGTGTATAAAAGGCTTCCTAGTCTGAAACTGATGTCGAGGTAGAAATAAAGACTGACTAGAAAAAATAGTGCCCAGCAGAAATTTATAATTATAAAAGGGTGGGATCAAGAAGAACGAGGAATGATTGGTGGAATGATGACGTAACACAAAACGGTGGGAAAGAGGGACAGAGACTTATTGAAATGTACTGAAAAAGCTGTGAGAAAGACAAAGTAAGACTGCAAAATAAAAAGGCGGACATATTATTTAGATAAGGGAAGGATCTGTTTGTTGCCTTTTTGGATTTGGAGAATGAGTACTATTCGATAGATAGGGAAATAATGCTGCTTAAGTTACAAATGTTGGCAATAAATGGCATGCTATTAAAGGCTGAAAAGAGTTTCTATGACGAGAGTAAATATGAATGGAACTATTCGCCGATGTAATTAGGCTTTGAACAGGGATGAGAGATGTATCCATGGTTGTTTAATGTCTCTGCTGATGAGGCTGTGAAATTAGTGAGTGCTGGATTACTAAAGATGATAAATCTGATTTAAAGTGAGTACTGAGAAAAGATGATAAACCTGATTTAAAGTGAGCACTGAGAAAAGAAAAAGACTGTAAGAGTAAGAACTATGTAGAATGAATATACATAGATATTTCGGGGGTTGGAATAATGAGGTAAATCACAGAAGAGACGTGGGTAAGAAAGAAGTACGACTGCAAAAAAAAAAAATGGAATTTACCTGAATAAAGTGATGCCCAAAATTTTTGTACGAATGTGCAAAATGATCTTGAAGTTTTGCACCGCAGAAGGTTGGAGGTAATGATGTTGTGTCTAAAGTCTTTGTTTTATGTGAACATTATTTAGCCAATAATGAGGGAAAGTTTTTGTTAGATTACTCTACGGTGCGATAGCTGTAATTCAGGGACCAGTAATGAGGCTGCTGAGACAGTGTGGTCACTTAATTGAAATGATAGAGAAAGATAGGAATCTGGACTGGGTAGAAAGAGGTGTTGGGGACATTCATTGTAGAGCATAGGAAGAAGGGGTAAAAGAGGTTAATTGATGTATATAGGTTTTCTAAGATTTGATGTGTTCTTGGGAGTGAAAATATATTAATATCTTCGAGAGTATCCAGAAAAACTAATTAAACTTTGAGGCGTTGGTGGATGTATTGGGAGTTCAACGGTCATTGGATCATAATGTATGTCAGCACTACAGACATATCGCTCGGCAGCGAATGATCACGAATATTTTTTCTTCGTCTATGTATCACACTTCTTTGGTGAGATAAACTCAAATGGTTTAAATTCAGTGTTTAAAAAAATGAGCAATGGAGGAAATCAGGAAGTATAACCAAAATTTTCAAATAAAATACGAACTGCTATGCAGGCCAATAGAGAATAGTTTCCAGGAGCACTAAGACACGCTGTCTTCCAGTTAATAAAAGGGAACCGTCGCTTGGTTCCAGGCTGGACCGCCACAACATGGATCCAGATGTCGTACAGTCGACAATAGTGAAAAAAGACACGTTGAAAAGCAAGCTTTTATTTGACCATTTCACTCTATGCAGAGTTTCATCAACTCATGACTTCGTAAATCTTTACTCAGAGTAAAACTTCGTCCCAATAGAAGCTTGTTCTGCAGAATTTGTCTTTTCTTCACATGGCAGATGATGTCAGTAGAAGAAAGAGTTTAAAAACGTTGTTTCTCAACAAGTTTAATCTAATGAGAATGCATAACGGGACCTTACCTAATGCGCCACAGGGAATGTGTTGATTATTTTCAAGAGAAATCTGCCAATAGTTCTTATATTTTTATCAAAAATTTAAGAAGTTAGGAGGAGGTGCGGGATCACCAAAACTGTTGTCCAGAGGGCTGAGGAAGGGTTGTTGAGGTGGTTTGGACATGTAGAGAGAATGGAGCGAAACAGAGTGACTTCAAGAGTGTATCAGTCTGTAGTGGAAGGAAGGCGGGGTAGGGGTCGGCCTAGGAAAGGTTGGAGGGAGGGGGTAAAGGAGGTTTTGTGTGCGAGGGGCTTGGACTTCCAGCAGGCATGGGTGAGCGTGTTTGATAGGAGTGAATGGAGACAAATGGTTTTTAATACTTGACGTGCTGTTGGAGTGTGAGCAAAGTAACATTTATGAAGGGGTTCAGGGAAACCGGCAGGCCGGACTTGAGTCCTGGAGATGGGAAGTACAGTCCCTGCACTCTGAAGGAGGGGTGTTAATGTTGCAGTTTAAAAACTGTAGTGTAAAGCACCCTTCTGGCAAGACAGTGATGGAGTGAATGATGATGAAAGTTTTTCTTTTTCGGGCCACCCTGCCTTGGTGGGAATCGGCCAGTGTGCTAATAATAAATAAATATATATATATATATATATATATATATATATATATATATATATATATATATATATATATATATATATATATATATATATATATATATATATATATATATATATATGTCGGATTTTTATCAATAGATAAAATACAGAATTGATATGCAATTTGAAAGATAAAAGGGAACATGGAATACGTAATACTTTCAACCTAACTTTCCTTTAAGGAGGGAGGTAAATTGATGCCGGTGAAGAGCTCTTCATCCATGAAAACAGAGCTAAAGAAAGTTAACAAATATGTGGTCCTCTATAGTATTTAAACAATCAGATACGAGACAATGAGTGTGTATTTTATTGTGTTTTTAAGTGTTTATTGCATTTAAGCAAAATTTTAAGGTGAATTTAAGAATATGTTGACCCTGTTTTTGAGAAATTGTTTCAATACCTCACAATTAAAAAAAAATATTTCAAAAGAAGCCTTATAAAATCAAAGTCACTGCAAAGCATCAGGGAAAAGTCCCCCCAGAGTATGTAAACATGAATATTTTCGGTACCACGTGAGGAATGTGGAAAATTGTACATAGGGCACACAAAAAAGTGAACTTTATTGTAGCTAGAGTTCAGGACTATAAATATGAAATATGGTCTCAGCTCAGGAGGCGAGTGCACTCTTTTTACAGTTGCGACCAGAGAGAACACCCAGCTGACGTTATTTTTTTCATGGAAGACGAAGTATTGAGTATTTTTGAAGCTATTCCTTTCATTATATAAGTTAGACATATTTATGGTGGGAAACATTCTACAGTTTAATAGGGGATGTCTTCCATCACAAGAGCCACTGTGAGCTAAGAACGAGTAAAACAGTGAAAACAAGACGTGGTAAAGCAATTTATGTAGGACGTGTCAGATACTCTTTGAAGCAACAAACGTTTAGAATAGTCTAGAGAGAAAACTTTACTTAAGAATCATTATTATTATTATTGCTATTATTATTATTATCATCATCATCATCATCATCATCATCATCAGCATCATCATCATCAAAAACGAAGCGATAAACCCACTAGGATCATACAGCTTAAGAATCCTGAACCTATGATAGCTTTTGCAGGTCATAAGATTGTCACTGAGGTGTTAACCTGGTGTAAATACAAATGATATCACTATCTTTTTACCGTATATTCTGTTAGTACTGATACATCCGGCCATGATATTATGATTCCAGAGAGAGAGGGAAAAATAACATTTTTCGTGTCATTGTCTTTTAATTAATGTCTATATCAGGAAATTCATTACGTAATTTTGCCTTAATTCTTCACTTCCCTTTCCATGAATCCATCAATTTTGATTAGTTGAGGGTTTCCCTCAGTTGTCAATTATGTTGAACTCATCCAGAGGTACAATTTAGTGGAGTCCCCTCCAAAGATTGCCGTGTTCAGAGACTCTCGTTCTCTTTTATTTGTTTATGGTAAACCATCTTTTACAGATCTCTTCGATCCAAAATTATTGTTGTTAGTAATTGAGTTCTATATAAAGATAACTGTACAAAAATGTTTAAATGATCATAAAAAATTAATAAAAAATAATCGAAGAAAATGTGCAAGAAAGACAAGGGATTCTTTTCTATATGGCCAACGTATTAACAATTGCCAAGAGTAGCAGGTCATTTTATACTGTATACTGAATATCGTATGGGATTTTGATTCAATCCCAGTCATGTCAGTCTAGGCCTTTCCTGTTGCCAAAGTAACACTTCTTTAGGAGCAACGCAATAAGGAAATTGCTATTTTGTCTCCCATAGCTTAAACGAGCAGACTGTTGCATAATGGTTGTACGCCTTAGGTGTTACACGTTCGTCTGTTCCATATTGCCTCTGCTGTGGGACTGCTTTCCTTGTTCCTTGCCGTTCGTTTCTGTTTTCCGTTGCGAAGTTCTAAGCCAACTGTATGAATGTACGAAAAGTTGTACAAACGTATGTACACGACAGACGGTCACGTTGTTTTGAATTAACATGGTGGTATAAGCGCTCCAATTTTAGTTTAGTCTACCCAGATATAGAAAGTTCCATCCTCTGTGAAGCTCCCATCTTCTGTGAGATGGCTTCATATTCCACAAGTTTATGTTTGTTTTTTAATCTATATGGTTTCATCCGTTGAATAAGATTATTACTGAAAAAATATGGTAACGTTTAGAAAAATTAATTTTGAAAAGAGATTAGTGTAACGATGGAAAAATTCCCGTAACATAATAGTAATATCACTGAATGAGTCCTGGAATGAACGCCATTTGATTATTAAAAAGGTTCTGGACTTCCTTGGTTTTATTAAGTAAATAAGCCATTACTAGTCAATAGTGAAGGATATACGAGCCTGAGCATTTATATATGTGAAATGGAAAAGTCCCCAGAGCATGGTGGTGTCGGTTTGAAAAGTGCCGAAAACATGGGAAAAATTGCCTATTGGTCTTTTAATCAAAACGGGAAAACATTCTTCGGCACAATGATGATTGTTGACAGGTTATACGGGCTATATACTGTTTATTACCACGCCTATGACGAATATGTTCTTATCTGTTGTCTTCTTCATTTCTTAAAATATTTTCCTTGACTTCTGGCAATAAGGATCGCCGTTTGGCTGATGTTTGGGCCAAGTGACTCCTGCCTCTCCTGAGTGGACTGTGCATTGCTCATGAAGAAGTCTTGCTTTTTCAAAACGAAAGGCCTCGAGTAATATCATTCTTCCCCTGTGGTTGTCTTGCATTGCTCATTGTTTGTCGGGGATTGTTGCAATACACGTGTGTGTGTGTGTGTGTGTGTGTGTGTGTGTGTGTGTGTGTGTGTGTGTGTGTGTGTGTGTGTGTGTGTGTGTGTGTGTGTGTGTGTCTGTCTGTCTGTCTGTCTATCTGTATGTGAGTAAAATTACCGTAATAAACAGTCGTAACTTTTCTTAAAGTTAATTGGAGGCTGCTGGCGTATTTTCATTTGCCTCGTTCCAGCCTGTTACGTGCTCTGAGTGCGTATGTATTTAATTGGCATGTACAGGAATACCCATCATTCTTGTAGTCATCTTTGCCAGCTGTAGGCCGGGTGACCAGAGTCATCTCGTCTTCGATTACAACCGTAGATCGTCTGATGAACTCTTGAAGTGCTGTGACATTCTGACTTTTCAGGGAGGATTTGGTGAACGATAGTTAGATTACTTCGACCTAAATAATCGTTCCATCCAGGTTGACCCTTTCAAGCCATCAGCTGGTACTTTTTCACTTGTATATATACTTGAACACGTCTTAACCTGGCATGAGTTAAGTCATTTTACGCTTTGTAACTGTTGTACATTGTGATTTAGTGAAGAGAGATTGCATATTAATCACATAAGGAATTTCTGCTCTCTGTTTTTTCCTTCTTCTTTCCCTTTTTTTTTGTAACTGTAACTGGTTGTTGTTTGAAGCACAATTCGTTACTGCAGGCTTGCAAAAGCAGTACTTGAGTTCGTGAAATATGGGTCTGTCCTTGTTTTGTGTATTGTGCTTTGTTGCTAGTTTCTGCGTTGTTGTTGTACAGATGTTCGTTCTGGTGACACTTCGAACATTGTTGACATTTCTGGCTATGCATAGTTGGTTTTATTTATTGTTTCATTGTTGATGGTGTGTAACCTTGGAAAACATGACAACGAAGTTTAGGATACTCAAGGGAATTAATGGGATGCACAGGTATAGACTGTACTCGAGGCGAGAAACTAGAACGCGAGGACATAGAAGGATGTTAAATGCCCAGATGAATCACAGAGCTTTCAGGAAGTATTTCTTCGGCATCATGGTGGTCAGGGAGTGGACGAAGAAATGGTGGAGGCAAACATCAGGCTCCTCATGGGCTCGGAGGGAGTAAATCCGGCAAGCCGGAAAGTTACGAGGGAGGGCCTGGAGCTGAGATTCGAACCACAAAAAAGTGAGTAAAAACACACACACACACACGCACACACACACACACACACACACACACACAAACACACACACACACACACACACACACACACACACACACACACACACACTATCACCGGAACCCAGGTAATCTATTTCTTTTTTTACATATTGCTTGTAAACAATGAAAGCAGTCAGCATGTTTTTATGTTTTGCGGCGGTGTAGACATACTTATAATTTTTTTTTTCATTAACGAACAACATTAGCGAATCAGTCATACATAAAGAGTTGATTTTTGTTTCCCCAATGGGCTATAAATTACACACTAATATTCTACATATTATAGTCAAGTGGTAGCAATGAATCAACAATGCTTATGTTATGTGATTGTGAAATAAATCACTTTGTTTCAAAGAGAACAAACGCCGGTTGGTTCCTCCTATTTCCTCACGAGATTCTGCCTCACCTGGTTCATTCACTGATAGATCAAACTCCTGAAGAAGTCCGTCTTGAAAAGGTTGAAATTAATGTAATATTTCCACCTATGAGTTTTTGTCATGTTAATAACTTGTGTGTTGCGACTGACATATATAATAAGTATATGTATGCATATATATATATATATATATATATATATATATATATATATATATATATATATATATATATATATATATATATATATATATATATATATATATATATATATATATATATTTATATATATATATGTATATATGATATATATATGTATATATATATATATATATATATATATATATATATATATATATATATATATATATATATATATATATATATATATATATATATATAGATATATATATATATATATATATATATATATATATATATATATATATATATATATATATATATATATATATATATATATATATATATATATATATATATATATATATATATATATATATATATATATATATATATATATCGTGCCGAATAGGCAGAACTTGCCATCTTGGCTTAAATAGCAACTCTCATCCTGCCATATAGGAAAAGTGAAAATTTGTGTATGCAATAATTTCGCCAAAATCATTCTGAACCTAACGAAAAAAATATATTTCACTGTGTTTGTTTAGTATTAAATTATTATAAACAAATCTAAAATATATTTAGTTAGGTTAGGCTAAAATAAATTGTTCTTGTTATGATAAGGTTAGGTAAGTTTTCTAAGATTCTTTTGGTGCAAAATTAAAAATTTTTACATTAACATTAATGTAAAAAAATATATCTTTAAACGTATAAGAGAAAGTTTTTGAGAGGACTTAATTTTAAATGAGTTCTTGCTCACTGACCAGTTTTACATATTCGGCACGACATATGTATATATATATATATATATATATATATATATATATATATATATATATATATATATATATATATATATATATACATATATATATATATATATATATATATATAATGTATATAAAGCAGTATATGGTTATATATATTCTTTATATTATATACCCACGTATACACACACACATGAACACACACATACACAGACACACACACAGACACACACACATAACTAGGGAAGGGACTGAAGGAAGGAACACTCCACGGGAAGGAACTAAAACACATCAGAGGATGCAATGGGAGTCACAGTGGGAGGTGGAAAGGGAGAGATCCGTGTTTGTCTATGGGCTAGACGAAGCTAAAGGGGAAACTTATGATGAAAGAAAGCAGGAGGAGAAAAAAGCGATTGAAGATATCATGAAGGTGATAGGCGAGGGGGACATGACCCAGGTGGCAAATTTTCTGAGAATTGGGTGGTTCACAAAGAAAAGGAATCGGCCTCTCAAAGTAATTTTCAAGGCAGAATCAACCCGAACCATGATCCTGCAGTAGAAAGCACGGCTGAGAGGCAAGCAGGAGTTCCGGAGTGTGTACCTCGATCGAGAAAGAACACAGGACGAAAGGAAGACAATGAAAGAGAGAGTTCAAAAACGAAAGGAGAAATGGGAGGAAATGAAAAAGGAGAGCAGAATAACCCAGGATCAAATGGAAGGACAAGCACCCTCCCCCCCCCAGAAACACCTGCAGAAGGACTCCAGCCACGACACCCCAAGGCAACTGAACAATCCAAACCAACCATCACACACACGATCCCTCTGTTTCCACCCCCCGCACAACAGTTACAGTATTAGAATAGAAGTTGAAGGTTTGGTACACAAATGCAGATGGATTAACGAATAAACATGAGAAATGGCAAGAAAGAATCAATGAGAAGTCCCCAGATATCATAGCAGTTACAGAAACAAAACTCACGGAGACAATAACAGATGCAATCTTCCCACCAGGATACCAGATCATGAGGAAAGATAGAAGGGGAAGGGGGGGGAGGTGGGGTTGCTCTGCTCGTAAAAAACAGATGGAAATTCGAGAAAATGGAAGGCATAGATGAAACGGGAGAAAGAGTCTACATAGCAGGTACACTTCAGTCTGGGGAACACAAAGTGGTCATTGCAGTGATATATAATCCACCACAGAACTGCAGGAGGCCAAGAGAGGAATATGAAGAGAGCAACAGAGCAATGGTGGACACACTTGCTGAGGTGGCAAGAAGAGCTCACTCCAGCAGAGCAAAGTTGCTGGTTATGGGGGATTTCAACCACAGGGAAATTGACTGGGAAAACCTGGAGCCACATGGGGGTCCCGAAACATGGAGAGCCAGGATGTTGGACGTGGTGCTGGAAAACCTCATGCACCAACATGTTAAGGACACTACAAGAGTGAGAGGGGAGGATGAACCAGCAAGATTGGACCTTGTGTTCACCCTGGGCAGCTCAGACATTGAGGACATCAAGTATGAGAGTCCCCTAGGAGCTAGCGACCACGTGGTTCTGTGCTTTGAATACGTAGTAGAGCTGCAAGTGGAGAGAATAACAGAAGTTGAATGGGAAAAGCCTGACTATAAAAGAGGGGACTACATAGGGTTCAAGAACTTACTGCGGGAGGTCCAGTGGGACAGAGAACTGGCAGGAAAGCCAGCAAATGAAATGATGGAATATGTAACAACAAAATGCAAGGAGGCAGTGGAAAGGTTTATTTCCAAGGGCAACAGTAACAACGGGAAGACCAGCACGAGCCCCTGGTTTACCCGACGGTGTAAGGAGGCAAAAACACAGTGCAATAGAGAATGGAAAAAGTACAGAAGGCAGAGAACACACTAAAATAGGGAGATCAGTCGCAGAGCCAGGAATGAGTATGCACAGGTAAGGAGGGAGGCCCAGCGCCAGTATGAAAATGATATAGCATCGAGAATCAAGACTGACCCGAAACTGTTGTATAGCCACATCAGGAGGAAGACAACAGTCAAAGACCAGGTGATCAGATTAAGGACAGAAGGTGGAGAACTCACAAGAAATGATCAGGAGGTATGTGAGGAGCTGAACAGGAGATTTAAGGAAGTTTTTACAGTAGAGACAGGAAGGGCTGTGGGAAGACAGCACAGAAGGGAACATCAAGAGAGAATATACCAACAAGTGTTAGATGACATACGAACAACTGAGGAGGAGGTGAAGAAGCTCCTAAGTGACCTTGACACCTCAAAGGCGATGGGACCGGACAACATCTCCCCATGGGTCCTTAGAGAAGGAGCAGAGATGCTGTGCGTGCCTCTAACCACAATCTTCAACACATCCCTTGAAACTGGGCAACTACCTGAGAAATGGAAGACAGCTAATGTAGTCCCCATAATTAAGAAAGGAAACAGAAACGAAGCGCTAAACTACAGACCTGTCTCTCTGACATGTATTGTGTGCAAAGTCATGGAGAAGATTATCAGGAGGAGAGTGGTCGAACACCTGGAAAGGAACAAGATTATAAATGAAAACCAGCATGGGTTCAGGGAAGGCAAATCTTGTATCACAAACCTCCTGGAGTTTTATGACAAGGTAACAGAAGTAAGACACGAGAGAGAGGGGTGGGTAGGTTGCGTTTTCCTAGACTGCAGGAAGGCCTTTGACACAGTTTCCCACAAGAGATTAGTGCAGCAGCTGGAGGATCAGGCGCATGTAAAAGGGAGGGCACTGCAATGGATCAGGGAATACCTGACAGGAGGCAGCAACGAGTCATGGTACGTGAAGAGGTATCAGAGTGGGCGTCTGTTACGAGCGGGGTCCCACAGGGGTCAGTTCTAGGACCAGTGCTATTTTTGATATATGTGAACGACATGATGGAAGGAATAGACTCTGAAGTGTCCCTGTTCACAGATGATGTGAAGTTGATGAGAAGAATTAAATCGGACGAGGATGAGGCAGGACTGCAAAGAGACCTGGACAGGCTGGACATGTGGTCCAGTAACTGGCTTCTCGAATTCAACCCAGCCAAATGCAAAGCCATGAAGAGTGGGGAGGGGCAAAGAAGACCGCAGACAGAGTATAGGCTAGGTGGACAAAGACTACAGACCTCACTCAGGGAGAAAGACCTTGGGGTGACCATAACACCGAGCACATCACCGGAGGCACATATCAACCAAATAACTGCTGCAGCATACGGGCGCCTGGCAAACCTGAGAATAGCGTTCCGATACCTTAATAAGGAATCGTTCAAGACACTGTACACTGTGTATGTTAGGCCCATACTGGAGTATGCAGCACCAGTCTGGAACCCACACCTGGTCAAGCACGTCAAGAAGTTAGAGAAAGTACAAAGGTTTGCAACAAGGCTAGTCTCAGAGCTCAAGGGAATGTCGTACGAGGAAAGGTTAAGGGAAATCGGACTGACGACACTGGAGGACAGAAGGGTCAGGGGAGACATGATAACGACATACAAGGACAAGGGGTCACAACTGGAAGCTGAAGACTCAGACGAGTCACAGGGACGTTAGGAAGTATTTCTTCAGTCATAGAGTTGTCAGGAAGTGGAATAGCCTAGCAAGTGAATTAGTGAAGGCAGAAACCATACATAGTTTTAAGAAGAGGTATGATACAGCTCAGGAAGCAGAGAGAGAGAGGAGCTAGTAGCGATCAGTGAAGAGGCGGGGCCAGGAGCTGAGTCTCGACCCCTGCAACCACAATTAGGTGAGTACAATTAGGTGAATACACGCACGCACACACACACACACGCACACATACACACACACACACACATACACACACACACACACACACACACACACACACACACACACACACACACACACACACACACACACACACACATACACACACACACACATACACACACACACACACACACACACACACACCACACTCTCTGATATGAGACATTCCTTCACAACTCTGGAAAATGTCACCTATGTGGGATATTTTGAATATTAAATGTCACCTCAGATCCATCACCTTTCATTTTTATTTCTCTTGAATTAAATAATTATAACTGACTGCTACGTATATATATATATATATATATATATATATATATATATATATATATATATATATATATATATATATATATATATATATATATATATATATATATTTGTATGAATATATTTCGTGAGCCGGTTGAATGCCACTTATGTGAGAGAGATTCTTGGTAATCAACAGCATTAAACCCGTTTCAAACCCATTTAAAAACCGTATTAAAGTCTTATTAAATCCTGTCACTGAGTCATATCTTTCCCACACGTCGCTCTGCCTCCCTGCCTCTATTCTCCCTTCACTCCTTCCTTCCCTACCTCCCTCCCTCCATAATTCCCTCCCTTCTCCATCATCCCCCGTCACCCTTTCATCCCGTTCACCCTCATTTCCACCTCACCTCCTCATTCCATCTCGCAAGACACCGAGAGTGACATTCTCTTCTCCGGGGAATGAATTATGTTAACGAAATTCCACCGCTGACAAACTTTTTTGACTCTCCGTGTTCTCTACTTTTTTCCTCGTATGAAGTTAAGAGTCATGTATTAAAAATTTACTACCATTTTCACACCATACTGCCATTATTATATATATTTCATATTGTTTTTTTTAAGGAGATGTACGTATACATATATTTTTTTGAGGAGATGAGAAATGTAATGAAAATCTATTTATGGCTGAAAAACTGATGAAAGATGTTATTGCAGATGGGATGATAGAGAGAAAGTAGGGAGTGAAGCAGGGGAGAAAGGAAGGGGAGAAGGGGAAAGCGGAAGAGAGTAGGGAGAGGGCAAACAAAACCGGTTGGGAGATGAGAAAGATGAGGAGAGAGGAAAGAGGGAAGGAGGGAGGGGAGGAAGAGAGAGTGAGAGAAAGGTTGGGAGATGGTAAAAGTGAGGAGGGAGAAAAGAGGGAAGGAGGAGGAGGGAGGGAGGGAGGGAGAGAGACAGAGAGAGAGAGAGGGAAGAGAAGCGGGAGAAGGGGTGATGATTAATATTTTTTCAAGGCTACCTCTTCATATCTTGATATAATTAAATTTTTGGGACACTTCCTGAATGAATTAATAGACCTGAAGCTTCCATATACACACACACACACACACACACACACACACACACACACACACACACACACACATGATAACGACATACAAAATACTGAGGGGAATTGACAAGGTGGACAAAGACAGGATGTTCCAGAGTTTGGACACAGCAACAAGGGGACACAGTTGGAAGCTAAAGACACAGATGAATCACAGGGATGTTAGGAAGTATTTCTTCAGCCACAGAGTAGTCAGTAAGTGGAATAGTTTGGGAAGCGATGTAGTGGAGGCAGGATCCATACATAGCTTTAAGCAGAGGTATGATAAAGCTCACGGCTCGGGGAGAGTGACCTAGTAGCGATCAGTGAAGGGGCGGGGCCAGGAGCTCGGACTCGACCCCCGCAACCTCAACTAGGTGAGTACAACTAGGTGAGTACACACACGCACACACACACACACAGCACAGGGCAGTGAGAGCTGTGACTACAGAGGCAAACCAGCAGAGGCGATCCTCTGCTGTTTTGCACAGGAAAGCGATACAAAAAAAATATCTTAATTGGATTTCGATGTTGGCACCCTGGTGTAAAATGTTGGATTACTGAGAGAATCCTCCCCGAAAATCTAAAAGAACTTGTCGGGATGCAAGGACAAAGCTCTTAGAAACGTTTAATTACTGGAACCGGTAATACTGTCAGAAACGTTTGATTAGGAAAGCGAATGATACTGTTAGAAACGTTTGGTTAGGGAAGCGAATAATACTGTTAAAATCGTTTGATTACCGTATGTTGTCATACTGACACAAAAGTTTCGTTAAGCAAAGTATCTGATCAGAAATGCTGAAATGGGGAATGTCGGCCCACAATCGATGGGATCGTAGTTCGATTCACAGGCGGGAGGTGTTACATAGGCCGGTCTCCTTACACTTCACCTACTCGCTTAGCAGTAAATAGGTAGGTGGGTGTTCGTCGCCTGCTGTGAGTGGTATCTTGGAGATGGGGCAGTGTGCCATAGATACCTCCATTCTGATAGGCACTTCCTACCACGGTACCACACTTCTCAGTGGTACCTCTTTTCAGGGTTACATCACTACCCACGACAGTATCTCAGTATTCGCACGCCAAAACGACAATACTTCACCTCTCAGCGACACACTCGACGGTGGCCCTCCCCGCGACAGTGGCACTCCTCTCGACAGTGGCACTTCCCCCAATAGCTATACGCTTTTCACATCATAGTGCAGAAATTAATCCTTGTGGGAAATTCACTGTTATTCTGACAGTGACTTTCCTCAGACGATTACTGTACTGACGTAATATGAAATCTATTCTGCTGAAAGGTAACCAAGGTAATCCTGCTGAGTGGTAACAAAGGTAATTCTGTTGACTGGTAAATATGGTAATTCTCTTGATTGGTAACGAAGGTATTTCTATTGATAGGTATAATGAAGATAATTGTGCTGTGGACTGAGGTAATTCTGTTGACTGGTTACCAAGGTAATTTTGTTGAATTGGGTAAGGTAATTCGGTATTGGTAAAGAAGGTAATTCTGTTGACTGACAACTAAGGTAATTATGTTGGCTGATACCTAAGGTAATTCTGTTGAACTGATAACGAAGTTAATTCTGTTGACTGTTAACTAAGGTAATTATGCTAAGTAACAACGACCATAATTATATTGACTGTTAACTGAGGTAATTCAGTAATTATTTTGTGTTAGTAATGAAGGTAATTTTGTTGAATGGTAACTAAGGTAATTCTACTGATTGAAAATAGAGGGAATTATGGTGACTGGTAACTAAGGTAATTCTACTCATTGATAATAAAGGGAATTATGTTGACTGGTAATTAATTTAATTCTGCTGATTCATAAACTAAATGTTTTTAATTATCTAATAGCGATTATTTTTCATTTATTAAATGTAATTCTGTTGACTTATGACTCATGTAAGTCTTTTTTTTAAACATGTCGACGAATAGAATTAAGCAAAGTAATCCATGTAAAGTAACCTTCTTGAAGGTTACTTTACATGGGTTAAATGGGTTACTAGCAATACTCATAAAGACCTATTCAAGGTATCACTTTCTAGAATAACTCAACAGGGAACACACTCCAAGGTAACTGCATAAAAGTCACTCTCTAAAGTAACTGTACGAGAGGGATCACTCCCAATGTAACTCTGCCAAGGGTCACTCTTCTACAGAAACTTCACAATTAGTCACCCTCTAAAGTAATTTTACAAGGGCTTACTCTCCGAAGTAACTATACGACGGGCCCACTCTCTAAAGTAACTACACAAGAAGTAACTCTCCAAGGTAACTCCACAAGAGTAACTCTCCCTACTGGAAAGGCTCGGGAACCGGAATTCATCCCAGAAAAAAGTAATTAATATGCGTCACTAAATTACATTATTAATCAAGTATGTTTAAATTGCTCTGTATTGACACGCCTACTGAGGCCTTTCATCTCGCGTGCAGATTGTGCTAAAAATTATATAAACACATTAATTTGGCATATATTTATTAAGTAATTTGGTATTTTTCTTTAATATATATATATATATATATATATATATATATATATATATATATATATATATATATATATATATATATATATATATATATATATATATATATATATATATATATATATATATATATGTTTGCTCTGAGAGTTAGACAAATTGTTGTGGCTGATATGTTAAAAAAAGGGAGAGCGAGAGAGAGAGAGAGAGAGAGAGAGAGAGAACGAGGAATTGATGATGGGGAGGAGGGTGGTAGGTAGGGAGAGGGAGGGAGGGAGAAGTGGGAAACAGGATGATGGAAAGAAAGGCAGGATGGATGCAGATAAGAGCAGCGAGGGTAAAAACTAAGAAAGGATGGAACGTATGAGAGAAAATTGTGGGAAGAGAGAAAGTAAAGAAGAAAGGAGGATAGAATCAAAAGTTTGGAATGAGATAAAAGAATTATTTATAAGAAAGAAACGAGGAAGAAAATAAAGAAAGAAGTGAGAAGTGGAGTAAAGATGGATGAAGGAGAAAGATGAGATAAAGCTTTTGGAAAACATGATATATAAAGACGATAATTTCTTATTGTATTCAAGGGGTTTGATTCGAAGACAGGGATTGCAACTCGAATTTCTTGGATGGAAAACTCTTCTCCATTGGTGCTTCTTAGCCCCGACCATCTCACTCTTCTTATCTCTTCCTTCTCTCTGCTTCCTTCTCCCCCTTCTCGTCTCGCTCCTCTGTTTCTTCACTATTGACTCACAATTAGGAGAGAAATCTTCAGACGACGTTTCACTCCCTGCTGAACTATCACGTCAGGAAGGAACGAAATCTTGTTGAGAGTTTTTTTTTCATCTCTCTCTCTCTCTCTCTCTCTCTCTCTCTCTCTCTCTCTCTCTCTCTCTCTCTCTCTCTCTCTCTCTCTCTCTCTCTCTCTCTCTCTCTCTCTCTCTTTATCTTCCGTATTTCTTCATTCTTTTTTTAAAGGTTATTTTTTCTTTGTCTTTTTTTTTTATTTTTTTTTCTTTGTCGTATTTTTAAAGTTTTGTTTTTGTCGTCTTTTTAAAGGCTTTTCCTTACTTTCTCAAATTTCAAAAGTGTTTCTTTGTCGTATTTTTTCCAAAAAAAGTTCTTTGGCGTATTTACCCCCCCTCTCTCCCCCCCCAAAAAAAATATTTATCGAATTTTCCTATTCTGAAAAAGACAGGCAAAACATTTGTAACATATTTGCCAAGTTGCGGTTCACTGAACCTTCCTTGTTACTGTTGTTGTTTGCGTTTTATCTCTGAACCTTGCTTGCTACTGTTCTTATGTTTCATTTCTGAATCTTCCTTGTTACTCTTCTTGTGTTCCAACTCTGAACCTTCCTTGTTACTTCTCTTGTGTTCCATCTCTGAACCTTCCTTGTTACTTCTCTTGTGTTCCATCTCTGAACCTTCCTTGTTACTTCTCTTGTGTTCCATCTATGAACCTTCCTTGTTACTTCTCTTGCGTTCCATTTCTGAACCTTCCTTGTTACTTCTCTTGTGTTCCATCTCTGAACCTTCCTTGTTACTTCTCTTGTGTTCCATCTCTGAACCTTCCATGTTACTTCTCTTGTGTTCCATTTCTGAACCTTCCTTGTTACTCTTCTTGTGTTCCATCTCTGAACCTTAATTGCTACTTCTCTTGTGTTCCATCTCTGAACCTTCCTTGTTACTCTTCTTGTGTTCCATCTCTGAACCTTAATTGCTACTTCTCTTGTGTTCCATCTCTGAACCTTCCTTGTTACTCTTCTTGTGTTCCATCTCTGAACCTTCCTTGTTACTCTTCTTGTGTTCCGTCTTTGAACCTTCCTCCTTACTTTTCTTGTGTTCCATCTCTGAACCTTCCTTGTTACTCTTTTTATGTTCCATCTCTGAACCTTCCTTGTTACTCTTCTTGTGTTCCATCTCTGAACCTTCCTTCTTACTCTTCTTGTGTTCCATCTCTGAACCTTCCTTGTTACTCTTCTTGTGTTCCATCTCTGAACCTTCCTTGTTACTCTTCTTGTGTTCCATCTCTGAACCTTCTTTGTTACTCTTCTTGTGTTCCATCTCTGAACCTTCCTTGTTACTTTTCTTGTGTTCCATCTCTGAAAATTCCTTGTTACTCTTCTTGTGTTCCATCTCTGAACCTTCCTTGTTACTCTTCTTGTGTTCCGTCTCTGAACCTTCCTTGTTACTCTTCTTGTGTTCCATCTCTGAACCTTCCTTGTTACTCTTCTTGTGTTCCATCTCTGAACCTTCTTTGTTACTCTTCTTGTGATCCGTCTCTGAACCTTCCTTGTTACTCTTCTTGTGTTCCATCTCTGAACATTCCTTATTACTCTTCTTGTGTTCCATCTCTGAACCTTCCTTGTTACTTCTCTTGTGTTCCATCTCTGAACCTTCCTTGTTACTTCTCTTGTGTTCCGTCTCTGAACCTTCCTTGTTACTTCTCTTGTGTTCCATCTCTGAACCTTCCTTGCTACTTCTCTTGTGTTCCATCTCTGAACCTTCCTTGTTACTCTTCTTGTGTTCCATCTCTGAGCCTTCCTTGTTACTCTTTTTGTGTTCCATCTCTGGACCTTCCTTGTTACTCTTCTTGTGTTCCATCTCTGAACCATCCTTGTTGCTCTTTTTGTGTTCCATCTCTGAACCTTCCTTGTTACTCTTCTTGTGTTCCATCTCTGAACCTTCCTTGTTACTCTTCTTGTGTTCCATCTCTGAACCTTCCTTGTTACTCTTCTTGTGTTCCATCTCTGAACCTTCCTTGTTACTCCTCTTGTGTTCCATCTCTGAACCTTCCTTGTTACTCTTCTTGTGTTCCATCTCTGAACCTTCCTTGTTACTCTTCTTGTGTTCCATCTCTGAGCCTTCCTTGTTACTCTTCTTTTGTTCCATCTCTGAACCTTCCTTGTTACTCTTCTTGTGTTCCATCTCTGAACCTTCCTTGTTGCTCTTCTTGTGTTCCATCTCTGAACCTTCCTCATTACTCTTCTTGTGTTCCATCTCTGAACCTTCCTTGTTACTCTTCTTGTGTTCCATCTCTGAACCTTCCTTGTTACTCTTCTTGTGTTCCGTCTCTGAACCTTCCTTGTTACTCTTCTTGTGTTCCATCACTGAACCTTCCTTGTTACTCTTCTTGTGTTCTATCTCTGAACCTTCCTTGTTACTCTTCTTGTGTTCCATCTCTGAACCTTCCTTGTTACTCTTCTTGTGTTCCATCTCTGAACCTTCCTTGTTACTCTTCTTGTGTTCCACCACTGAAGCTTCCTTGTTACTCTTCTTGTGTTCCATCTCTGAACCTTCCTTGTTACTCTTCTTGTGTTCCGTCTCTGAACCTTCCTTTTTACTCTTCTTGTGTTCCATCTCTGAACCTTCCTTATTACTCTTCTTGTGTTCCATCTCTGAACCTTCCTTGTTACTTCTCTTGTGTTCCATCTCTGAACCTTCCTTGTTACTTCTCTTGTGTTCCATCTCTGAACCTTCCTTGTTACTTCTCTTGTGTTCCATCTCTGAACCTTCCTTGCTACTTCTCTTGTGTTCCATCTCTGAACCTTCCTTGTTACTCTTCTTGTGTTCCATCTCTGAGCCTTCCTTGTTACTCTTTTTGTGTTCCATCTCTGAACCTTCCTTGTTACTCTTTTTGTGTTCCATCTCTGAACCTTCCTTGTTACTCTTCTTGTGTTCCATCTCTGAACCTTCCTTGTTACTCTTTTTTTGTTCCATCTCTGAACCTTCCTTGTTACTCTTCTTGTGTTCCATCTCTGAACCTTCCTTGTTACTCTTCTTGTGTTCCATCTCTGAACCTTCCTTGTTACTCTTCTTGTGTTCCATCTCTGAACCTTCCTTGTTACTCTTCTTGTGTTCCATCTCTGACCCTTCCCTGTTACTCTTCTTGTGTTCCATCTCTGAACCTTCCTTGTTACTCTTCTTGTGTTCCATCTCTGAACCTTCCTTGTTACTCTTCTTGTGTTCCATCTCTGAACCTTCCTCATTACTCTTCTTGTGTTCCATCTGTGAACCTTCCTTGTTACTCTTCTTGTGTTCCATCTCTGAACCTTCCTTGTTACTCTTCTTGTGTTCCATCACTGAACCTTCCTTGTTACTCTTCTTGTGTTCTATCTCTGAACCTTCCTTGTTACTCTTCTTGTGTTCCATCTCTGAACCTTCCTTGTTACTCTTCTTGTGTTCCATCTCTGAACATTCCTTGTTACTCTTCTTGTGTTCCACCACTGAACCTTCCTTGTTATTCTTCTTGTGTTCCGTCTCTGAACCTTCCTTGTTACACTTCTTGTGTTCCATCTCTGAACCTTCCTTGTTACTCTTCTTGTGTTCCGTCTCTGAACCTTCCTTTTTACTCTTCTTGTGTTCCATCTCTGAACCTTCCTTAATTACTTCTTCTTGTGTTCCATCTCTGAACCTTCCTTATTGTTACTTCTTGTTACTTCTCCTTGTGTCCATCTCCTGACCTTCCTTGAACCTTCCTTGCTACTTCTCTTGTGTTCCATCTCTGAACCTTCCTTGTTACTCTTCTTGTGTTCCATCTCTGAGCCTTCCTTGTTACTCTTTTTGTGTTCCATCTCTGAACCTTCCTTGTTACTCTTCTTGTGTTCCATCTCTGAACCTTCCTTGTTACTCTTTTTTTGTTCCATCTCTGAACCTTCCTTGTTACTCTTCTTGTGTTCCATCTCTGAACCTTCCTTGTTACCCTTTTTTTGTTCCATCTCTGAACCTTCCTTGTTACTCTTCTTGTGTTCCATCTCTGAACCTTCCTTGTTACTCTTCTTGTGTTCCATCTCTGAACCTTCCTTGTTACTCTTCTTGTGTTCCATCTCTGAACCTTCCTTGTTACTCTTCTTGTGTTCCATCTCTGAACCTTCCTTGTTACTCTTCTTGTGTTCCATCTCTGAACCTTCCTCATTACTCTTCTTGTGTTCCATCTCTGAACCTTCCTTGTTACTCTTCTTGTGTTCCATCTCTGAACCTTCCTCATTACTCTTCTTGTGTTCCATCTCTGAACCTTCCTCATTACTCTTCTTGTGTTCCATCTCTGAACCTTCCTTGTTACTCTTCTTGTGTTCCATCTCTGAACCTTCCTTGTTACTCTTCTTGTGTTCCGTCTCTGAACCTTCCTTGTTACTCTTCTTGTGTTCCATCTCTGAACCTTCCTTGTTACTCTTCTTGTGTTCCATCTCTGAACCTTCTTTGTTACTCTTCTTGTGTTCCATCTCTGAACCTTCCTTGTTACTCTTCTTGTGTTCCGTCTCTGAACCTTCCTTGTTACTCTTCTTGTGTTCCATCTCTGAACCTTCCTCATTACTCTTCTTGTGTTCCATCTCTGAACCTTCTTCATTACTCTTCTTGTGTTCCATCTCTGAACCTTCCTCATTACTCTTCTTGTGTTCTATCTCTGAACCTTCCTTGTTACTCTTCTTGTGTTCCATCTCTGAACCTTCCTTGATACTCTTCTTGTGTTCCATCTCTGAACCTTCATTGTTACTCTTCTTGTGTTCCATCTCTGAACCTTCCTTGTTACTCTTCTTGTGTTCCATCTCTGAACCTTCCTTGTTACTCTTCTTGTGTTCCATCTCTGAACCTTCCTTGTTACTCTTCTTGTGTTCCATCTCTGAACCTTCCTTGTTACTCTTCTTGTCTTCCATCTATGAACCTTCCTTGTTACTCTTCATGTGTTCCGTCTCTGAACCTTCCTTGTTACTCTTCTTGTGTTCCATCTCTGAACCTTCCTCATTACTCTTCTTGTGTTCCATCTCTGAACCTTCCTCATTACTCTTCTTGTGTTCCATCTCTGAACCTTCCTCATTACTCTTCTTGTGTTCCATCTCTGAACCTTCCTTGTTACTCTTCTTGTGTTCCATCTCTGAACCTTCCTTGTTAGTCTTCTTGTGTTCCGTCTCTGAACCTTCCTTGTTACTCTTCTTGTGTTCCATCTCTGAACCTTCCTTGTTACTCTTCTTGTGTTCCATCTCTGAACCTTCCTTGTTACTCTTCTTGTGTTCCATCTCTGAACCTTGTGAAAGTTAAGACACATGTGCAACATCTGGATATCTTTATTGTAGACGTTTCGCCATCCAGTGGCTTTATCAATACAGATTCTAGGACATAATAGGAAGACAGTAGAACTATATACAAAAGATGAGGTAATCAGTCCCTCAGCCTTGGAGTTAGTGTTTACAGCATCGTGGTGGAGGAGAATCTGGAGCAAAGACAAGAAGACTGGCGGTTATATAGGCGTCAGTGGATAAGGACATGCAGCAGACGAGGGCATAGTCACTGGTAGGCTGGATTCCCCAGTGGAAGTAGGTCCTTCCCAAAGAGATGGGTTAGTTGCAGCAGCCGTGAAGAAGGTCTTGTAGATGTCCTCTGAACCAAGATTCCATGATGTTGCAGTGTCTGACAAGTTGTGCAAGAAAGGTATAAAATACCAACAATGTGAAAGTTAATTATATAACAATAGTTATAAATGACCATAATTTTTAAAGGGGTGGACCGGTAAGCCAGCGGAAGGCCTCGGTCAGATGACCAAAAGCTCCAAAGGCGGGTCATCATCTGACTAAGACCCGCGTCAGGAAACATTTGTCCTGTTTCCTGACGAACCTTACCTAACCTAACCTGTGAAAGTTAAGACACATGTGCAACATCTGGATATCTTTATTGTAGACGTTTCGCCATCCACACACACACACAAAGTGTGTGTGTGTGTGTGTGTGTGTGTGTGTGTGTGAGTGAGTGTGTGTGAGTGTGTGTGTGTATAAGTGCCTTTTCTCTCTCTCTAAATACGAAATAAGCAAAATTGAAAGTAAAGTAGAAAGATAAATAAATCAAAAAATAGCGAACAAAAGAATAATAATAATAATAATAATAATAATAATAATAATAATAATAATAATAATAATAATGATGATGATGATTATTATTATTATTATAATAATTATAATAAAATACCATTATTACCGACAGGTAGTGACGCAGCAGCGACTCACTTTACTGACAGTAAAACCGGAAGTAAAAAATAATAATCCAATCTGAAAATGTTTTCAAAAATTATCGTCCGAAATGGAAAGAAAATATCGTAGGTGGGAAGAAAATGCAAAAAGAAATTCTCAATAATACTGTCATCCAAATTCTCAGAATTACTTAATAAAGGTGAGATTAACTTAAATAGAATATGCTGACAGGTAGGTTGAGGGGAGATAGGGATCTTGATCCAAGGAATTGGAACTGTTCTCTTTTTTCCCCATAGACTGAAAATTTGAATGATTATTCTATTACTGAAGGCGATTTATATCCTCATCCTACCCCACCCCACCCCCACCCCCACCCCCACCCCCACCCCCGCCCCCACCCCCACCCCCACCCCCACCCCCACCCCCACCCCCACCCCCCACCCCACCCCCCACCCCCCCCCCACCCCCCCCCACCCCCCCACCCCCACCCCCCCCACCCCCACCCCACCCCACCCCACCCCACCCCACCCCACCCCACCCCCACCCCCCCCCCCCCCACCCCCCCCCCCCCCACCCCCACCCCCCCCCCCCATGCCCCCATCCCCCACCCCCACCCCCTACCTACCCCACCCCCCCCCCCCCACCCCAACCCCCTCCTCCCCCCTGATCTTGCCTGGGCCATTACTTTCAAGAATAATAAGAATAATTAATAACAATAATCATAATAATTAACAATAAAAATAATAATAATGTTATTATTATTATTATTATTATTATTATTATTATTATTATTATTATTGCAATAATTAATTTTTTTTATTTTTTTTATTATTATTATTATAATAATAACATTATTTTTATTATTATTATTTACTTTTATTTTTCCTTATGTGAGTCATATTCTTCATTCTCATAAATGTCATTCTTATCATTATCACCACAATCTTCTTCTTCATCATCATTATCATCTTCTTCTTCATCTTCTTCTTCTTCTTCTTCTTCTTCTTCTTCTTCTTCTTCTTCTTCTTCTTCTTCTTCTTCTTCTTCATCTTCTTCTTCTTCGTCTTCTTCTTCTTCTTCTTCTTCTTCCTCTTCATCTTATTCATCTTCTTCTTCTCCTTCTTCTTCTTCTTCTTCTTCTTCTTCTTCTTCTTCTTCTTCTTCTTCTTCTTCTTCTTCTTCTTCTTCTTCTTTATCTTCTTCTTCATCTTCTTCTTCTTCTTCTTCTTCTTCTTCTTCTTCTTCTTCTTCTTCTTCTTCTTCTTCTTCTTCTTCTTCTTCTTCATCTTCTTCATCTTCTTCTTCTTCTTCTTCCTCTTTATCTTCTTCTTCATCTTCTTCTTCTTCTTCTTCTTCTTCTTCTTCTTCTTCTTCTTCTTCTTCTTCTTCTTCTTCTTCTTCTTCTTCATCTTCTTCATCTTCTTCTTCTCCTTCTTCTTCTTCTTCTTCTTCTTCTTCTTCTTCTTCTTCTTCTTCTTCTTCTTCTTCTTCTTCTTCTTCTTCTTCTTCATCTTCTTCATCTTCTTCTTCTTCTTCTTTATCTTCTTCTTCATCATCTTCTTCTTCTTCTTCTTCTTCTTCTTCTTCTTCTTCTTCTTCTTCTTCTTCTTCTTCTTCTTCTTCTTCTTCTTCTTCTTCTTCTTCTTCTCCGTCTCCTCCTCCTCCTTCCTGTACATTTTTTCATACATGTGAGTGACAGAATCCATCTAATCATCAGCTGAACTTCTGTGTGAGTTTAATAACCTGGTCATAGACCGGGTCGCGGGGGCGTTGACCCCCGAAACTCCCCCAGGTATACTCCCTACAGGTATACACCCTCCAGGTATACACCCTCCAGGTATACACCCTCCAGGTATACACTCTCCAGGTATACACCCTCCAGGTATACATCCTCCAGGTATACACCCTCCAGGTACACATCCTCAAGGTATACATCCTCCAGGTATGCACCCTCTAGGCATACACCCTCCAGGTATACACCCTCCAGGTATACACCCTCCAGGTGTACATCCTCCAGGTATACACCCTCCAGGTATATACCCTCCAGGTATACACCCTCCAGGCATACACCCTCCAGGTATACACCCTCCAGGTATACATCCTCCAAGTATACATCCTCCGGGTATACACCCTCCAGGCATACACCCTCCAGGTATACACCCTCCAGGTATACATCCTCCAGGTATACACCCTCCAGGTATACACCTTCCAGGTATACACCATCCAGGTATACACCCTCCAGGTGTACATCCTCCAGGTATACACCCTCCAGGTATATACCCTCCAGGTATACACCCTCCTCCATGGCATACACCCTCCAGGTATACACCCTCCAGGTATACATCCTCCAAGTATACATCCTCCGGGTATACACCCTCCAGGCATACACCCTCCAGGTATACACCCTCCAGGTATACATCCTCCAGGTATACACCCTCCAGGTATACACCTTCCAGGTATACACCCTCCAGGTATACACCCTCCAGGTATACACTCTCCAGGTATACACCCTCCAGGTATACATCCTCCAGGTATACACCCTCCAGGTACACATCCTCAAGGTATACACCCTCCAGGTATACACCCTCCAGGCATACACCCTCCAGGTATACACCCTCCAGGTATACATCCTCCAGGTATACACCCTCTAGGTACACATCCTCAAGGTATACATCCTCCAGGTATACACCCTCCAGGCATACACCCTCCAGGTATACACCCTCCAGGTATACACCCTCCAGGTGTACATCCTCCAGGTTTACACCCTCCAGGTATATACCCTCCAGGTATACACCCTCCAGGCATACACCCTCCAGGTATACACCCTCCAGGTATACATCCTCCAGGTATACACCCTCCAGGTATACACCTTCCAGGTATACACCCTCCAGGTATACACTCTCCAGGTAAACACTCTCTAGGTATACACTCTCCAGGCATGCACTCTCCAGGTATACACTCTCCAGGCATACACCCTCCAGGTATACACCCGCCAGATATACAGTCTCCAGGTATACACCCTCTAGGTATACACCCTCCAGTTACACACCCTCCAGATGTACACGCTGCAGGTATACACCCTCCAGGTATACACTCTCCAGGTATACATCCTGCGGGTACACACTCTCCAGGTATACACTCTCCAGGTATGCAGTCTCCTTGTACGCACCCTCCAGATGTACACGCTCCAGGTATGCACGCTCCAGGTACACACCCCCAGGTGCACATGATCCAAGGTATACACGCTCCAGGTATACACTCTCCAGGTACACACCCTCCAGGTACACACCCTCCAGGTATACACGCTCCAGCTATACACCTTCCAGGTGAGTTTAGTACACGTGGCCGGCTGCCCCGACCAATGGCAGTTTAAATCGTGAAAATATAATTGGACAGAGATTCAAATTCCCCTCCCACAGCTACTGGGATAGAGGTTCCAATTCGACTCTCCCTTTGCTTCCGGGATAAAGGTTTAAATACCTCAGCTACGAGGATAAAGGCTTTAAATACCTCTGCTTAGAGGCTTTAAATCTCTCTACAACCGGGACAAGGGCTTCAAATGTCTCTCTACTACCATGATAAAGGCTTCAAATCCCTCTACTACCAGGATTAAGGCTTCAAATGCCTCAACTACCAGAATAAAGGCTTCAAATGCCTTTCTACTGAGATGGAGATTCCTGATCTAACTCTGCTACCGGGATTTTTATTTAAAAAATCCTCAACTGGGAGAGATTAATCTACAATTCAATTAGAAGATTTTTATATGTATTAAATTGAATTACCGGGTATTTATAATTCAAAATTTTAGAGCTGAAAGATTTACAATCAGTTGCACATCTGAAAGATTTACAATCACAGTTTCACAGCTGGAAAATTTGCAATCACATACCCACAATTGGAAGATTTACAGTCACAATTCCACAGCTGGAAAATTTACAATTACACTCCCACAGCTGGAAGATATACAGTCACAATTCCACAGCTGGAAAATTTACAATTACACTCCCACAGCTGGAAGATTTACAGTCACAATTCCACAGCTGGAAGATTTACACCTGCAATTCCACCTCTGGAAGTCGACATTACAGTTCAATAAGAGAAACGCTGGTCCGAAACACTGTGTACGTCAATGAATGTTGAAGAATACCAGAGTCTGAAATTAAAAAAAAAAGATTTTGTTAAGCAGGCGAAGTTTCACGCCAGTTAAGATACAGTTAAGATACAGTTAAGATACAGTTAAGATACAGTTAAGATACAGTTAAGATACAGTTAAGATACAGTTAAGATACAGTTAAGATATAGTTAAGATACAGTTAAGATACAGTTAAGATACAGTTAAGATACAGTTAAGATGCAGTTAAGATACAATTAAGATACAGTTAAGATGCAGTTAAGATACAGTTAAGATACAGTTAAGATACAGTTAAGATATAGTTAAGATACAGTTAAGATACAGTTAAGATACATTTAAGATACAGTTAAGATACAGTTAAAATACAGTTAAGATACAGTTAAGATACAGTTAAGATACAGTTAAAATACAGTTAAGATACAGTTAAGATACATTTAAGATACAGTTAAGATACAGTTAAAATACAGTTAAGATACAGTAATATACAGTTAAGATACAGTTAAAATACAGTTAAGATACAGTTAAGATACAGTTAAGATACAGTTAAGATACACTTAATATACAGTTAAGATACAGTTAAAATACAGTTAAGATACAGTTAAGATACAGTTAAGATACAGTTAAGATACAGTTAAAATGCAGTTAAGATACAGTTAAGATACAGTTAAGATACACTTAATATACAGTTAAGATACAGTTAAAATACAGTTAAGATACAGTTAAGATACAGTTAAGATACAGTTAAGATACAGTTAAGATACAGTTAAGATACAGGTTTCTTACTTGTCGGTGTGGTGCTCTGTTAATATATTAGTACAATCATCATGACACTACCACTGCTGATACTAACACTACTACTACTGTTACTACTACTACTAGTACTTCTGCTACTACTACTTCTAACACTACTACTACTAACACTACTACTACCGATACTGCTACTTCTACTACTGCTACCGCTAATTCTACTACTGCTACTACTACTACTACTGCTAGTAGTAGTGGTAGTAGTACTACTACTACTGCTGCTAGTAGTACTGCTGCTACTATTACTCCTACTACTGCTAGTACTACTGCTGCTGCTACTACTACTAGAACTACTACTGCTAGTACTACTGCTGCTGCTGCTACTACGACTACTATTGCTATTACTAATACTATTACTACTACATCTGCTACTACAACTGCTACTACTCTTACTACTATTACTACTACTTCTGCTACTGCTATTGCTGCTGCTGCTGCTGCTGCTGATGCTCCCCCTAGTGTTACTACTGATATAATAATAATAATAATAATAATAATAATAATAATAATAATAATAATAATAATAATAATAATAATAATAATAATAATAATAATAATCATGACGGTGATAATAATTTTAATAACACAAAAAGAGAATGAAGAAGAATAAAGGATGAGGAAGACGAGGAAGACGATGAAGAAGAAGAAGAAGAAGAAGAAGAAGAAGAAGAAGAAGAAGAAGAAGAAGAAGAAGAAGAAGAAGAAGAAGAAGAAGAAGAAGAAGAAGAAAAGAAAATAGCAGAAAGAAAATAAAAGAGAAGTCTTACATTTGTTGTATAAAGTCGAAACTCATCACAAGTTTGAGAAAGAGAAGAACTTTTGGTAAACACTCGCATGTGCTTCCGTACCCTCCTTCTATCTGTTGAACAGTGTCTGTTGAACACCGTTGAATACTGTCTGTTGAACTTTGTTGAGCAGTGCCTTCTTAACAGTATTTGTTGAACGATGTCTGTTGAACAGAAACAGGTCAAGTAATACCAGCTAAAATCATTGGTCAGTAAGCGAAAGCTAAAATCAGTTTTTCAACTATCTTGGATTTTTAACGTTTCGCCCTCTGGGAGCAAAACGTTGCTACTCAACGTTTGTCCTACATTAAGAATTCATTCGAATTATTAATAATTAGTGAAAAGGCTCGTTTTGAAAGGTATTTTTTTTCCACGATGGGAAAGAGAAACTGATGACATATATCGACTTTTTTTTATCTTTTTTTTTTTTGTATTGGTTCCTGAGGTGAGTTACCTTTAACTGAGTTACCTTTAACTGAGTTACCTTTAACTGAGGCCATGAAGATGGATTATTGCTGCTCCTGGAACTGTTGATCTTAGTGGCCGACTGCAAGAGTGAAGTGGACTGTCGTTGTGCAGGGCACTGTTGATCTTACTGGCCGACTGTAGCAGTAAGGTGGACTGTCGTTGTGCAGGGCACTGTTGATCTTACTGACCGACTGTAGCAGTAAGGTGGACTGTCGTTGTTCAGGGCACTGTTGATCTTACTGACCGACTGTAGCAGTAAGGTGGACTGTCGTTGTCCAAGATACTGTTCATCTTACTGGCCGACTGTAGCAGTAAGGTGGACTGTCGTTGTTCAGGGCACTGTTGATCTTACTGACCGACTGTAGCAGTAAGGTGGACTGTCGTTGTCCAAGATACTGTTCATCTTACTGACCGACTGTAGCAGTAAGGTGGACTGTCGTTGTCCAAGATACTGTTCATCTTACTGGCCGACTGTAGCAGTAAGGTGGACTGTCGATGTTCAGGGCACTGTTGATCTTACTGACCGACTGTAGCAGTAAGGTGGACTGTCGTTGTCCAAGATACTGTTCATCTTACTGGCCGACTGTAGCAGTAAGGTGGACTGTCGTTGTTCAGGGCACTGTTGATCTTACTGACCGACTGTAGCAGTAAGGTGGACTGTCGTTGTCCAAGATACTGTTCATCTTACTGGCCGACTGTAGCAGTAAGGTGGACTGTCGTTGTTCAGGGCACTGTTGATCTTACTGACCGACTGTAGCAGTAAGGTGGACTGTCGTTGTCCAAGATACTGTTCATCTTACTGGCCGACTGTAGCAGTAAGGTGGACTGTCGTTGTTCAGGGCACTGTTGATCTTACTGGCCGACTGTAGCAGTAAGGTGGACTGTCGTTGTCCAAGATACTGTTCATCTTACTGGCCGACTGTAGCAGTAAGGTGGACTGTCGTTGTTCAGGGCACTGTTGATCTTACTGACCGACTGTAGCAGTAAGGTGGACTGTCGTTGTCCAAGATACTGTTCATCTTACTGGCCGACTGTAGCAGTAAGGTGGACTGTCGTTGTTCAGGGCACTGTTGATCTTACTGGCCGACTGTAGCAGTAAGGTGGACTGTCGCTGTCCAAGATACTGTTCATCTTACTGGCCGACTGTAGCAGTAAGGTGGACTGTCGTTGTTCAGGGCACTGTTGATCTTACTGACCGACTGTAGCAGTAAGGTGGACTGTCGTTGTGCAGGGCACTGTTGATCTTACTGGCCGACTGTAGCAGTAAGGTGGACTGTCGTTGTCCAAGATACTGTTGAGCTTACTGACCGACTGTAGCAGTAAGGTGGACTGTCGTTGTGCAGGGCACTGTTGATCTTACTGGCCGACTGTAGCAGTAAGGTGGACTGTCGTTGTGCAGGGCACTGTTGATCTTACTGGCCGACTGTAGCAGTAAGGTGGATTGTCGTTGTCCAAGATACTGTTGAGCTTACTGACCGACTGTAGCAGTAAGGTGGACTGTCGTTGTCCAAGATACTGTTGAGCTCACTGGCCGACTGTAGCAGTAAGGTGGACTGTCGTTGTCCAAGATACTGTTAATTTTACTGGCCGACTGTAGCAGTAAGGTGGACTGTTGTTGTCCAAGATACTGTTGAGCTTACTGGCCGATTGTAGCAGTAAGGTGGACTGTCGTTGTTCAGGGCACTGTTGATCTTACCGACTGCAACAGCAAGACACAACTATCGTCTCAAGGAGCACTGTTAATCTCATAGCCTCCCTGCAGCAGTAAGACGCAATACCAAGTAGGTGGTCAGCTGTCAAAGAGGAATTAGATACATGTGCAACATCTGGGTATCTTTATTTGTAGACATTTCGCCATCCAGTGGCTTTATAAGCTCCAGGCTGTGCTTCAATTCCTTCAAGACCACGGTGCTCTTCACCAACTACAAGACTGAGAGACTAATTACCTCATCTCTTTAATATAATTCTTCACATTATGTCCTTGCATTGTGTTGATAAAGCCATTAGTTGGCGAAACATCTACAGATAATGATACCCAGATACTTCACATGTGTCTAATTCTTCAACTATATAACATTTGTATATAACCTGTCACAGATCACTAATTGTCCGCACAGGGAAAATATCTGAGTCATCAATACTTCGATTACTGAAGAGAAACATGCAACATGATCAACTAACGACCATTATCGCTCAGAACTTTACCTGCTCATTAATGGATAACACATCAACCATCAAGTTGTGGAAAAGAGAGTTGGTTCCGAGAGGGGAGATTCTGTCTCACTAAACCTATCACATTTTCTGACGAAGCTGACAAATATCAGACAGGAAACAAGCATGAGCGGACTGCATATTCCTATACTGTCAGCGGGCATTTGCCAGGGTCACTCACATCAGATTACAATACTAACTAGAACATCAGGCTAAAGTGACTGCGTGAGTACTCCAGTGGATAGCAAGGAAGAGAATTGCAACAGGAAACTGAAGCAGTAGACTCCACCACTAGTGCGCAGTAAACACGACTGATGCGCAGTAAACACGACTGATGCGCAGTAAACACGACTGATGCGCAGTAAACACGACTGATGCGCAGTAAACACTACTGATGCGCAGTAAACACGACTGATGCGCAGTAAACACGACTGATGCGCAGTAAACACGACTGATGCGCAGTAAACACGACTGATGCGCAGTAAACACGACTGATGCGCAGTAAACACGACTGATGCGCAGTAAACACGACTGATGCGCAGTAAACACGACTGATGCGCAGTAAACACGACTGATGCGCAGTAAACACTACTGATGCGCAGTAAACACCCCTGGTGCGCAGTAAACACCCCTGGTGCGCAGTAGACGCCACTGGTACGCAGTAAATACCACTAGTACGCAGTAAACACCACTGGTACGCAGTAAATACCACTGGTACGCAGTAAACACTGGTACGCAGTAAATATCACTGATATGCAATAAACACCACTGGTACGGAATAAGCACCACTGGTACGAAGTAAACACCTCTGGTACACAATAAACACCACTGGTAAGCAATAAACACCATTGTACACAATAAACACCACTGCTAAGCAATAAACACCACTGGTAAGCAATAAACACCACTGGTAAGCAATAAACACCACTGGTACACAATAAACACCACTGGTAAGAAATAAACACCACTGGTTAGCAATAAACACCACTGGTAAACAATAAATATCACTGGTTCACAATAAACACCACTGGTACACAATAAACACCACTGGTAAGCAATAAACACCGCTGGTAAGCAATAAACACCACTGGTAAGCAATAAACACCACTGGTAAGCAATAAACACCACTGGTGCGCTGGTGTCGACTCACTGAATTTCTTTTCTTAAAACTCGACTTTATAAGAGTCGATTTTAAAATGAACATTTCCAAGAAATCTTTTCAATGATTCTGAAAGTTGAGATCAGGTTGTTGTGCCCATGTAGGGGAGAGAAGTGAGGAAGAGAAGGAAGAGGGAAGGAGGGCCGAGGGTGAGGAGAGGGAGAGGAGGAGAAAAGAGATAAGGAAAAAGGAGAGGAGTGGAAAAATGGAGAAAAGGAGGTGAAGGGAAGAGAGAGAGAGAGAGACAGAGAGAGAGAGGGTGAGGGGATCATAGAGAGGGGGAATAAGAAAAAGGGAGAAAATAGAAGGGAGGGGAGAAAGGGAGAGAAAATTCACAGGGAGAGGAAGAGGAGAGCTAGAATACAAATGAGCACTAGATGGAGAGCAGTAGAAAAAAAAGAGACAGAGAGAGAAAGAAGAGAGAGAAAGAAAGAACTAGGGAGAGGACGAAGGACAAAGGAGAGGCGAATGATAAATAGTTAAAAAAATAAGAGGCGATGATATGTATAAAGTGGGAAAGAGCAATGCAAATAGAATTGAAGGAGGTGAGAGTAGAGAGGAGGAAGAGGTGAAGAGGGTGAGAGTAGGGTAAAGGGGAGGAACTCTAAATCTAGAAAGGGGCCATAGCTCTAGATCTAATGGATAAAGGGAAAGAATGTCTGCTTCTATATCTTCACCCATTAATTATCTCAAGATGACGCCCATGTCATCTTTCTCTCTCTCTCTCTCTCTCTCTCTCTCTCTCTCTCTCTCCTCTCTCTCTCTCTCTCTCTCTCTCTCTCTCTCTCTCTCTCCCTCTCTCTTTTTTTTTTTTTTTTTTTTTTTTTTTTTTTTTTTTTGCACAGGGTTTGACAAGGTTAAGGATCCCTCTCTCTCTCTCTCTCTCTCTCTCTCTCTCAGTGTTGGAGATACATCTGCATCTGGCACTCAGAAACTGGGACTCACTGATCCATAGTAATGTATGGATAACGTACACCGGCCAGTGCATCTGTTCACCTACACTGAACATGATGGTACAAAACAAAAGTTGACAGATGAAGGTTTTCCTTGCCAATTTCAAATAGTTATACAACAGTCAAACCAAACACGTGTCCAGTTATAGGAATTGATGCTTTAGAGTGCGTGACTGTATCTGGTAGCATCTGTGTGGATGTGTGTTGCGTATCTCAAGCATGTCTCCAGTGATACCTACTTTAGGGCAAGACGGGAACTGATTGCCCCATCTTTTACTGTTCTGGTATATCAACTCTGTACTGGATAGAAAAAAATAGAAGGTGCTAGTTGGCTGAATTTCTTTCAGAAAAGGATACCCAGGTGTTGCAAATGTGTCTAATTCCTCGTCTTCTCATGTATTGTATACCTGTATACCAATGTTGCAATGATACTAGATGTGTAAGACAAGATACAGGGCGTTCAAGACACACAGATACAATGATAAAGGTAGTCGAGGAATACAGAATACAGAATACAGCTACTCGAGATACAGGGAACAAATTCCCCCGAACTTGCACTGTGATTCGTGGGCAAAGTCCTCTAATAAACAATTATTGTTACTGACAGAGCGTTATAAAAAAGACTGACCCAGTTTCAAAGTGCGTCGCAACGTTAGTTATGCGTTCCACACGAACTTCTGCATGCTCCTTGAACGACCCTTAGTGCGTTGATAACGGCCTTTGACACCTAACTTTAAACTTCCTCCCTGCATGCATCCTAAAAATACTCGAAATATATCCCAAATGATTCCTAAGACGTATCTCACTTTACCTTACGCATGCGTCTTAAACAGCCCTAAACTACCTTATATTCTCTATCTCTCCCAAGCTGCCCTCTACTCTCAAGCTGCCCTCTGCTCTCAAGCTGCCCTCTACTCTCAAGCTGCCCTCTGCTCTCAAGCTGCCCTCTACTCTCAAGCTGCCCTCTGCTCTCAAGCTGCCCTCTGCTCTCAAGCTGCCCTCTACTCTCAAACTGCCCTCTACTCGCTTGCCAAACTACCCATACCAGGTGTACCGACCCTCTACCAGGGGGCCTCTCCCATACTATTCCTTTATTTACACACTTCCCAAGTTTGATCCTCCGTTATTAAGATTATCATTAAGCCGACAAAATTTGGCCCAGGCTAAGGGACCCCATCCCTTAGTCCCTAACTAATCACAAGTAATGGGAGAAGTTGCTTTTCACATTTTAGGGCCGCCGCTGAGGAAAGACGCACTCGTTCACTACTTACAATTTAAAGTAAGGTGTTAAAAATATGTGCATACCACTTTCTTCACTCGATTTTATAATTTTTCAAGAGACTTTGTTTTCTCGTATTAAGGTGGTGAAACACACACATACACACACACACACACACACACACACACACACACACACACACACACACACACACACACACACACACACACACACACACACACACACACACAATATGTATATATATTGTTCAAAATGTTGTGGAAAAGTTTAATGTGAAGATTCATCCCGATCAGAGTACATCCGCCAAAATTTATGAAAAATTGGAAAGTGAACAGTAAGTAACTTGAGATCAAAGTATACCGAGGTATCACATGGCCATTGTGAGTCCTCTCCTCTTGGGCTGGGTGGTTCATGGTCCCACTGCTCTCGTGTGCAACAACCACTATTCAACCCGGTGTTCATCACGGTTGCTCGATCAACATTCCTCGCACATGATCTTCAATCTTCCACTGATCAATAAACTGGAGAACAGACACAGCCGGTTGTTCTACTGTCCCTGAGGACAGTATTGGAGCACTAAGCTGCTTCCATGTTACTTGCGCTAAGACATGGACAGGAAGCCAGTCCACTTTCCTTCGCCCGCTGAGGTAGGAATGCAACTTGCCTTCCCAGGCCACGATGAGGGGGAGTGCTGGGAACGAAATATGCTTTCATAGGTACAGCAATCCTCTCTCTCTCTCTCTCTCTCTCTCTCTCTCTCTGTTGTATTCTCTTCTGACAAATGGTGTCTCGACTGATGAAGCGTTCAGCTGCAACCATCTCTTATCGACCCCGGCCATGCTCCCACGCCTTTCTCTCCTCTCTCTCTCTCTCTCTCTCTCTCTCTCTCTCTCTCTCTCTCTCTCTCTCTCTCTCTCTCTCTCTCTCTCTCTTTCTCTTTCTCCCGTTGCAACAATACAAATGCCTTATTCTCCTCAACAAAGAGCATATTGACAGTGTTGACATAGGCAAGGTCAAAGGGGTCTTCCAGCCCGTTCAGAGAAGAGCTGATCACTTTTTTCATGGTTGTGACTTACGTGTGACCATTTTCCGCGAAGGTTCTGAACCTCCTTGTCAGGAGAAACTGGAATCCCAGCCATCTTCCAGGACTCTTTCGCTTCTCTAATGGTGAATTTGGCAGCGACGAGAAAAAAACTGCCGATGAATGTCGCCTTTTGAAGGTAACTGTCTCCGCTTAGTTAACAATGCGAGTTCGCCAAAGAGCCAAATTTTCATTTGCTTGGTAGTGGAAATTTTTACTTCAGCCATACCTGAATGAAGAGATTGAATAAATAAGTTTATTCAGGTAGAGGGACACATAAATAAAGTTACATAAATTATCATACATTAAAGCATATGCAGTAAGATCACAGTAAACAGGTGATATTAGAATATGCAAAAAAACAACCGCTGTGAAAGAATATTGAAATTCCAAGCGCTTTCGTGACTTCTCACGTTATTAAGGAACTATAAAAACAACAAAGCAACACCTCACACACGCGTGACGACGCCCGACTCTGTGAAACCCACCTAATACCCTACCCAAGAATTAAGATTTATTACCTTATTTCCATTGGGGGTCTTGAACACGGAGATGAATTAGCACTTGACTTACAGCGAGCAAAACACAACCAACCTGTCAAGGCGACAACTGCCGAAACACTGCAGCTGGAGCACAAAAGTACTGGTTGTAACATCATCCTATTAGAACCCTCGTGGCTATTCAAAATGTTTGGTAAATGCCAGAACTACTAGTACATTAGAGGTTGAATGATACATCGCTGGCTCTGCTAGTTGTTTGCGCCATATATATATATATATATATATATATATATATATATATATATATATATATATATATATATATATATATATATATATATATATATATATATATATATATTTATATATATGCATTGTATATATATATATATATATATATATATATATATATATATATATATATATATATATATATATATATATATATGTCGTGCCGAAAGGCAGAACTTGCGATCTTGGCTTAAATAGCAACGTTCATCTTGCCATATAGGACAAATGAAAATCTGTGTATGCAATAATTTCACCAAAATCATTCTGAACCTAACGAAAAAAATATATTTCACTGGGTTTGTGTATTATTAAATTATTGTAAACAAATCTAAAATATATTTAGTTGGGTTAGGCTAAACTAAATTGCTCTTGTTATAATAAGGTTAGGTAAGTTCTCTAAGATTTTTTTGGTGCAAAATTAAAAAAATTTACATTAACATTAATGAAAAAAAATATATCTTTAGACGTATAAGAGAAAATTTCAGAAAGGACTTAGTTTTAAATGAGTTCTTGCTAAGTGACCAGTTTTACATATTCGGCACGACATATGTATATATATATATATATATATATATATATATATATATATATATATATATATATATATATATATATATATATATATATATATATATGTCGTGCCGAATAGGCGGAACTTACGATCTTGGCTTAAATAGTAACGCTCATCTTGCCATATATGACAAGCGAAAATTTGTGTATGCAATAATTTCGCCAAAATCATTCTGAACCTAACGAAAAAAATATATTTCACTGTGTTTGTTTAGTATTAAATTACTGTAAACAAATTTAAAATAAATTTAGTTGGGTTAGGCTAAAATAAATTGTTCTTGTTAAAATAAGGTTAGGTAAGCTTTCTAAGATTCTTTTGGTGCAAAATTAAAAATTTTTACATTAACATTAATGAAAAAAATATATCTTTGAACGTATAAGATAAAATTTTAAAAAGGGCTTAATTTTAAATGAGTTCTTGCTAATTGACCAGTTTTACATATTCGGCACGACATATATATATATATATATATATATATATATATATATATATATATATATATAATAGGCAGAACTTGCGATCTTGGCTTAAATAGCAACGTTCATCTTGCCATATAGGAGAAGTGAAAATTTGTGTATGCAGTAATTTTGCCAAAATCATTCTGAACCTAAGGAAAAAAATATATTTCACTCTCTTTGTTTAGTATTAAATTACTGTCAACAAATCTAAAACATATTTAGTTGGGTTAGGCTAAAATAAATTGCTCTTGTTATAATAAGGTTAGGTAAGTTTTCTAAGTTCCTTTTGGTGCAAAATTATAAATTATCACATCAACATTAATGAAAAATATATATCTTTAAACGTATAAGAGAAAATTTTAGAAAGGACTTAATTTTAAATGAGTTCTTGCTAATTGACCAGTTTTACATATTCGGCACGACATATATATATATATATATATATATATATATATATATATATATATATATATATATATATATATATATATATATATATATATATTTAAATTAGACAAGTTTAGATTTAGAAAGGACATAGGAAAGTATTGGTTTGGAAATAGGGTAGTTGATGAGTGAAACAGTCTACCTAGTTGCGTTATTGAGGCTAGGACTTTGGGTAGTTTCAAATTTAGGTTGGATAAATATATGAGTGGGGCGGGTTGGATTTGAGTGGGACTTGCAAATGAGTGGATAGAGTTATCAGAGCTTATTTCTTGGGTAGCATTGAAAATTGGGTTGGGCAAATGTTTTGTTAGTGGGATGGATTGTAAAGGACCTGTCGAGTATGGGCCAACAGACCTGCTGCAGTGTTCCTCCTTTCTTATGTATATATATATATATATATATATATATATATATATATATATATATATATATATATATATATATATATATATATATATATATATATATATATATATATATACAGGAAAGAGTAAGGTTATGAGGATAACAAAAAGATTAGGTGATGAAAGATTGAATATCAGATTGGAGGGAGAGAGTATGGAGGAGGTGAATGTATTCAGATATTTGGGAGTGGACGTGTCAGCGGATGGGTCTATGAAAGATGAGGTGAATCATAGAATTGATGAGGGGAAAAGAGTGAGTGGTGCACTTAGGAGTCTGTGGAGACAAAGAACTTTGTCCTTGGAGGCAAAGAGGGGAATGTATGAGAGTATAGTTTTACCAACGCTCTTACATGGGTGTGAAGCATGGGTGATGAATGTTGCAGCGAGGAGAAGGCTGGAGGCAGTGGAGATGTCATGTCTGAGGGCAATGTGTGGTGTGAATATAATGCAGAGAATTCGTAGTTTGGAAGTTAGGAGGAGGTGCGGGATTACCAAAACTGTTATCCAGAGGGCTGAGGAAGGGTTGTTGAGGTGGTTCAGACATGTAGAGAGAATGGAGCGAAACTGAATGACTTCAAGAGTGTATCAGTCTGTAGTGGAAGGAAGGCGGGGTAGGGGTCGGCCTAGGAAAGGTTGGAGAGAGGGGGTAAAAGAGGTTTTGTGTGCGAGGGGCTTGGACTTCCAGCAGGCATGCGTGAGCGTGTTTGATGGGAGTGAATGGAGACAAATGGTTTTTAATACTTGACGTGCTGTTGGAGTGTGAGCAAAGAAACATTTATGAAGGGGTTCAGGGAAACCGGCAGGCCGGACTTGAGTCCTGGAGATGGGAAGTACAGTGCCTGCACTCTGAAGGAGGGGTGTTAATGTTGCAGTTTAAAAACTGTAGTGCAAAGCACCCTTCTGGCAAGACAGTGATGGAGTGAATGATGGTGAAAGTTTTTCTTTTTCGGGCCACCCTGCCTTGGTGGGAATCGGCCAGTGTGATAATAATATATATATATATATATATATATATATATATAGAGAGAGAGAGAGATATAGAGAGAGAGAGAGAGAGAGAGAGAGAGAGAGAGAGAGAGAGAGAGAGAGAGAGAGAGAGAGAGAGAGAGAGAGAGAGAGAGAGAGAGATACGTCTTTTTGACCATATTCGTAACAGTCTTTAAAACTCTCTCTCTCTCTCTCTCTCTCTCTCTCTCTCTCTCTCTCTCTATTGTGCACATTCCTCTCGCCTTGAGGTCCGTTCTTTGTACACACGGCCACACGGCTGCCTTATCTTACCATGCCTCGTTCTGCCTTTGTGTCACCTGCGTTCTACGTTCACCTGGTAAGTGCTTACGTGACCTCGCTCTCTCTCCACCTTTCTTTTTCCGCCTTGTTCGACCTGAAGTGGTGAAGGTCAGTCAGGTCTCCGTATTGTTGCTCTTAGTGGAGGACTTGCTCTTGTTGATGATTCTTATATTTTTAACACTGTTCTCTCTCTCTCTCTCTCTCTCTCTCTCTCTCTCTCTCTCTCTCTCTCTCTCTCTCTCTCTCTCTCTCTCTCTCTCTCGTTTTGTTGCAAGTCTGTATCACTTATGGGAAGAATTCACTATGAAATACGTGATCAGAAAAACATAGGTATCAACATAGCAGTAATGGAAACACCTGAGCAGTTTCATGTTTACACACACGTCTTCAGAAAAACTACATCCTCTCAAGATATGTGTCAACACGTGAGAGTGCTCAGGTATTTCCAAATTACGCATTTTTCACGCTGGTACTTTTTTCTCACAGTTTAATGCTTCCCATTAGAAATTTTCTTTCGTTCTTTATATTCTCGAATTTGTGCCTTTATGTGCCCCTAAAAAACTATATTAATTAGTATCGATGATTAATCTATTGTAAAAAACCGACAGTACTGCACTCAACGTTATTTCGGAGTCCGAAGGATGTGAGGACACGTCGTGACGAGGTCTGAGTGATGGTCAGGGCTTGAGAGAGCTCAGTGCTGGACGTTATCCTGCAATACGTGTCGTTGTACAAGCATGTTGGCAACCAGGCCCACCACCATCACTACCCCACCATCACCACCCCACCATCACCACCCCACCATCACTACCATCCTTCACCTCACCGTCATCACCGCCACCATCCTCCACCCCACCGTCATCATCACCATCCTCCACCCCACCATCATCACCACCATCCTCCACCCCACCATCCTCACCACCATCACCGCCCCATCATCATCACCATCCTCCACCCCACCATCATTATCACCACTATCACCACCCCACCATCATCATCACCATCCTCCATCCCACCATCATCATTACCATCACCTCCCACCATCATCAATACCATCCTTAATCTCACCATCATCACCACCATCCTCCACCCCACCATCCTCCACCTCACTATCCTCCACCCCACCATCATCACCACCATCCTCCACCCCACCATCATCATCACCACCATCACCCCCCACCATCATCAGTACCATCCTTCACCTCACCATCATCACCACCATCACCACCCCACCATAATCATCACCACCAACACCACCCCACCATCATCAATACCATCTTTCACCCCACCATCATCACCACCATCCTCCACCCCACCACCATCACCACCATCCTTCACTCCACCAACATCACCACCATCCTCCACCCCACCATCACCACCATCCTCCACCTCATCATCATCACCACCATCACCCCTGTCGCTAGGTGTCTAGTCACCGTTAGAATTACTTTCTTCCTCAAGAACCACCACCACCACCACTACCACCATCACCACAATCCTCGATACGACCAACGCCACCACCATCACCTCCCCAACCTCCACCACCACCACCATTATCACCACTAACCTACCAACTAATTTACAATAAACAGTTCGTTGCCGATGTATTTTTTCCCCGGGGACTGAGACGGTCGTCGCCAGCTCTCACATATATCTCTATTTATTCTTATTGTTAGCATTATATCTGGTGTTTATATTGGGCGGGGGTGAGGGTGGAGGTAACGTTACGTTAGCGGTAATGGTCTCGCTCGCTGCACACTGTGTGCACTCGCTAACGACTCGCTATTATTCGAGTGGTCATTGTGGGTGATGAGTGTAGCTATTACTAGAAGGTAGTGCCCCCCTGTGTCTGCTCCCCACTGAGAAAAACCCTCCTTCCCTCTCTCTCTCTCTCTCTCTCTCTCTCTCTCTCTCTCTACCTACCTACCTACCTATCTATCCCACTTTATATATCCTTCCCTCTCTCTTTCTCTATCCCTCTTTATATCTCCTTTTATCTCTCTCTCTCTCTCTCTCTCTCTCTCTCTCTCTCTCTCTCTCTCTCTCTTTCCCTCTTCTTCATTCTCTTCTATCTCCCTTCCTAACTACAAGCGAGATTTGGAGAGGTGTGGAAGCCGCTACATGGTGAGTAAGAAGAGGTGAGAGGGAAAGGGAAAGATATGAGTGGGAAGGAAGAGCCGGAGGTGTCAGTCTGGTGGAGGTGAAGGCGGTGATAGGGGCAGGTAGGTGGCTGGCTAAGGAATAAGCGGACACAATAGCAATGGTCCTAATTGGTCCAGTTACTCTTATCATTCAAGCTGACTGGAGCGATAAGAGCAATATGGACCACAAATGACAGGTTTCAGGTTTGGATTAGGACACCAGGCAGGTCCACGACCCGTGGTGAAACTTTTCATAGCGTCTGACGCTTTCCTTGCCTTTTCCCCCGCCGAGTCACGGCGCTATTGGTAAAGTAACCTTGAAATAAAATACAACTATAGACTT
>NC_091319.1:11350669-11383169 GCF_038502225.1 Cherax quadricarinatus | reverse complement strand
CCTCTGGAATATATATGTGTGTGTGTGTGTGTGTGTGTGTGTGTGTGTGTGAGTATGTGTTGCAACCTGTTTGCTAATCACACTAAAAGAGATACACACAAACACACACACACACACACACACAAACCTGAGCTGAGTCTCGACCCCTGCAACCACAATTAGGTGAGTAAACACACACATACACACACACACACACACACAAACACACACACACACACACACACACACACACACACACACACACACACACACACACACACACACACACACACACACACACACACACACACACACACACATACACACACACACCGCCAAATGCAAAGTCATGAAGCGCAAAGAAGACCGCAGACAAAGTATAGTCTAGGTGGCCAGAGGCTGCAAACTTCGCTCAAGGAAAAAGATCTTGGGGTAAGTATAATACCGAGCATGTCTCATGAGGCACACATGAACTGCTGCAGCATATAGGCGGTCCGATACCTCAGTAAGGAATCGTTCAACACTCTGAACGCCATATACGTGAGGCCCATATTGGAGTACGGAGCACCAGTTTGGAATCCACACCTGGTCAAGCACGTCAAGAAACTAGAGAAAGTGCAAAGGTTTGCAACAATACTAGTCCCAGAGTTAAAGGGATTTTCCTGCGAAAAAAGGTTAAAGGAAATTTGGCCTGACGACACTGGGAGACAGGAGGGTTAGGGGAAACATGATAACGACATATAAAATACTGCGAGGAATTGATAAGATGGACAAAGACAGAATGTTCCAGAGATGGGACACAGAAACAAGGGGTAACAATTGGAAGTTGAAGATTCCTGAGTCAAAGAAATGTTAAGAAGTATTTCTTCAGCCCTAGAGTTGTCAGGAAGTGGAATAGCCTAGAAAGTAACGTCGTGGAGGCAGGAACCACACATAGTTTTAAGACGAGGTTTGATAAAGTTCATGGAGCAGGGAGAGAGAGGACCTATTAGCGATCAGTGAAGAGGCGGAGCCAGGAGCTATTATTCGACCACTTCAACCACAAATAGGTGAATATGTGCGTACACACACACACACACACGCACACACACGCACACAAGCACGCACACGCACACAGACATACACTCGAATAAATGCCTAAGATTCCACAAACATCTGAAGAAAAAAAAACTTTCATAGAGTTTACAAAACAATTTAAAGAGAGAATCAGAGGCCCTCAAGTCCTTACGAGTGCGAGCAACAGGCAATCAGTAGCCCATCTAAAGGGATTAGATCCACCTTCTGGAGCAGTTCAGTAATCCGGCTTCGTCTTCTCGAACGTATACAATGTAAATGCGCCGTTTGCAGCCCTGGAACGCTGTAAATTTATGCCATTATGAAAAATAAATGGAAGGCATAAATTACAATATATCTAATGATTGAAAATTACGTACGTGTGTGTGTGTGTGTGTGTGTGTGTGTATGTGTGTGTGTGTGTGTGTGTGTGTGTGTGTGTGTGTGTGTGTGTGTGTGTGTGTGTGTGTGTGTGTGTGTGTTTGTGTGTGTGTGTTTGTGTGTGTGGTTGTGTGTATATGTGTGTGTGTGTGTGTGTGTGTGTGTGTGTGTGTGTACTCACCTAATTGTGGTTGCAGGGGTCGAGACTAAGCTCCTGGCCCCGCCTCTTCACTGATCGCTACTGGATCCTCTCTCTCTCTGCTTCCTGAGCTTTGTCATACCTCTTCTTAAAACTATGTATGGTTCCTGCCTCCACTACTTCACTTGCTAGGCTATTCCACTTCCTGACAACTCTATGACTGAAGAAATACTTCCTAATGTCCCTGTGACTCGTCTGAGTCTTCAGCTTCCAGTTGTGACCCCTTGTCCCTGTGTCCCCTCTCTGGAACATCCTATCTCCGTCCACCATGTCTATTCCCCGCAGTATCTTGTATGTCGTTATCATGTCTCCCCTGACCCTTCTGTCCTCCAGTGTCGTCAGTCCGATTTCCCTTAACCTTTCCTCGTACGACATTCCCTTGAGCTCTGGGACTAGCCTTGTTGCAAACCTTTGTACTTTCTCTAACTTCTTGACGTGCTTGACCAGGTGTGGGTTCCAGACTGGTGCTGCATACTCCAGTATGGGCCTAACATACACAGTGTACAGTGTCTTGAACGATTCCTTATTAAGGTATCGGAACGCTATTCTCAGGTTTGCCAGGCGCCCGTATGCTGCAGCAGTTATTTCGTTGATGTGTGCCTCCGGTGATGTGCTCGGTGTTATGGTCACCCCAAGGTCTTTCTCCCTGAGTGAGGTCTGTAGTCTTTGTCCACCTAACCTATACTCTGTCTGCGGTCTTCTTTGCCCCTCCCCAATCTTCATGACTTTGCATTTGGCTGGATTGAATTCGAGAAGCCAGTTGCTGGACCACATGTCCAGCCTGTCCAGGTCTCTTTGCAGTCCTGCCTCATCCTCGTCCGATTTAATTCTTCTCATCAACTTCACATCATCTGCGAACAGGGACACTTCAGAGTCTATTCCTTCCATCATGTCGTTCACATATATCAAAAATAGCACTGGTCCTAGAACTGACCCCTGTGGGACCCCGCTCGTAACAGGCGCCCACTGTGATACCTCTTCACGTACCATGACTCGTTGCTGCCTCCCTGTCAGGTATTCCCTTATCCATTGCAGTGCCCTCCCTTTTACGTGCGCCTGATCCTCCAGCTTCTGCACTAATCTCTTGTGGGGAACTGTGTCAAAGGCCTTCCTGCAGTCTAGGAAAACGCAATCTACCCACCCCTCTCTCTCGTGTCTTACTTCTGTTACCTTGTCATAAAACTCCAGGAGGTTTGTGATACAAGATTTGCCTTCCATGAACCCATGCTGGTTTTCATTTATAATCTTGTTCCTTTCCAGGTGTTCGACCACTCTCCTCCTGATAATCTTCTCCATGACTTTGCACACAATACATGTCAGAGACACAGGTCTGTAGTTTAGTGCCTCGTTTCTGTTTCCTTTCTTAAATATGGGGACTACATTAGCTGTCTTCCATTTCTCAGGTAGTTGCCCAGTTTCAAGGGATGTGTTGAAGATTGTGGTTAGAGGCACGCACAGCATCTCTGCTCCTTCTCTAAGGACCCATGGGGAGATGTTGTCCGGTCCCATCGCCTTTGAGGTGTCAAGGTCACTTAAGAGCTTCTTCACCTCCTCCTCAGTTGTTCGTATGTCATCCAACACTTGTTGGTATATTCCTCTTGATGTTCCCTTCTGTGCTGTCTTCCCACAGCCCTTCCTGTCTCTACTGTAAAAACTTCCTTAAATCTCCTGTTCAGCTCCTCACATACCTCCTGATCATTTCTTGTGAGTTCTCCACCTTCTGTCCTTAATCTGATCACCTGGTCTTTGACTGTTGTCTTCCTCCTGATGTGGCTATACAACAGTCTTGACTCTCGATGCTATGTCATTTTCATACTGTCGCTGGGCCTCCCTCCTTACCTGTGCATACTCATTCCTGGCTCTGCGACTGATCTCCCTATTTTCGTGTGTTCTCTGCCTTCTGTACTTTTTCCATCCTCTATTGCACTTTGTTTTTGCCTCCTTACACCGTCGGGTAAACCAGGGGCTCGTGCTGGTCTTCCCGTTGTTACTGTTGCCCTTGGAAATAAACCTTTCCACTGCCTCCTTGCATTTTGTTGTTACATATTCCATCATTTCATTTACTGGCTTTCCTGCCAGTTTTCTGTCCCACTGGACCTCCCACAGGAAGTTCTTCAACCCTATGTAGTCCCCTCTTGTATAGTCAGGCTTTTCCCATTCAACTCCTGTTATTCTCTCCACTTGCAGCTCTACTATGTATTCAAAGCACAGAACCACGTGGTCGCTAGCTCCTAGGGGACTCATACTTGATGTCCTCAATGTCTGAGCTGCCCAGGGTGAACACAAGGTCGAATCTTGCTGGTTCATCCTCCCCTCTCACTCTGGTAGTGTCCTTAACATGTTGGTGCATGAGGTTTTCCAGCACCACGTCCAGCATCCTGGCTCTCCATGTTTTGGGACCCCCATGTGGCTCCAGGTTTTCCCAGTCGATCTCCCTGTGGTTGAAATCCCCCATAACCAGCAACTTTGCTCTGCTGGAATTAGCTCTTCTTGCCACCTCAGCAAGTGTGTCCACCATTGCTCTGTTGCTCTCTTCATATTCCTCTCTTGGCCTCCTGCAGTTCTGTGGTGGATTATACATCACTGCAATGACCACTTTGTGTTCCCCAGACTGAAGTGTACCTGCTATGTAGTCTCTTTCTCCCGTCTCATCTATGCCTTCCATTTTCTCGAATTTCCATCTGTTTTTTACGAGCAGAGCAACCCACCTCCCCCCCTTCCCCTTCTATCTTTCCTCATGATCTGGTATCCTGGTGGGAAGATTGCATCTGTTATTGTCTCCGTGAGTTTTGTTTCTGTAACTACTATGATGTCTGGGGACTTCTCATTGATTCTTTCTTGCCATTCCTCATGTTTATTCGCTAATCCATCTGCATTTGTGTACCAAACCTTCAACTTCTGTTCTAATACTGTAACTGTGGTGCAGGGGTGGAAACAGAGGGATCAGTGTGTGATGGTTGGTTTGGATTGTTCAGTTGCCTTGGGGGTGTCGTGGCTGGAGTCCTTCTGCAGGTGTTTCTGGGGGGTGTGCTTGTCCTTCCATTTGATCCTGGGTTATTCTGCTCTCCTTTTTCATTTCCTCCCATTTCTCCTTTCGTTTTTGAACTCTCTCTTTCATCGTCTTCCTTTCGTCCTGTGTTCTGTCTCGATCGAGGTACACACTCCGGAACTCCTGCTTGCCTCTCAGCCGTGCTTTCTCCTGCAGGATCATGGTTCGGGTTGATTCTGCCTTGAAAATTACTTTGAGAGGCCGATTCCTTTTCTTTGTGAACCACCCAATTCTCCGAAAATTTGCCATCTGGGTCATGTCCCCCTCGCCTATCACCTTCATGATATCTTCAATCGCTTTTTACTCCTCCTGCTTTCTTTCATCATAAGTTTCCCCTTTAGCTTCGTCTAGCCTATAGACAAACACGGATCTCTCCCTTTCCACCTCCCACTGTGACTCCCATTGCATCCTCTGATGTGTTTTAGGTTCTTCCCGTGGAGTGTTCCTTCCTTCAGTCCCTTCCCTGGTTATGGCCCCTATGCTTCTTGGTTTGTCCTTCCTGCTCACCTGTTCCTGGCCACAACAGGTATTTGGTAAGGTCCTTGCACATGTCCTAGTTCCTTCAATGTCTTCCAACCTCTCATTCTGTCCTAGTGTGCTCCCTGCCTTTGTTTTGGCCCCATGTGGGTTTGACAGGACCTCTGCATACAGTTTAGTTTCCATGCTTCCTTCAGACCTGTTGTCTGTGTTTGATGTAGCCATTGCCGATGCTACTTCTGTAATATCTTTGTCTCTGTGCTGTTTCAGATGTCTCAGCTCCTCTTCTAATCTCTCTATCTTGATTTCTGCTGCTGTGACCTGTTGCATCCACCTTCTGCATTCTGCTGCTAACCTCTCTTCCATCTTCCTTTCCAGCTCATCTAGTCTCCTTCCCCAGTATTCCTCCCTTTTTTTGAGCTCTACCTCCCATTCCTCCCTCCCAGATTCGTTCTTGGAGCCCCTTGTCCTCATCCTGGTTCTAGGTTCCCCCGTTGCTCCACAGAAGAGGGGACGGGTGGTTAGGGGGAGGGGAATAGATGGTTAGGAGGAGAGGGGATGGATGGTTGTGGGGGAGGGGGAGGATGGTTATTGGAGGGGTAGAGATAGTTGGGGGAGGGGTTAGATGGTTGTGGGGGAGGGGGAGGATGGTTATTGGAGGGGTAGAGATAGTTGGGGGAGGGGTTAGATGGTTTGAGGGAGAGAGGGGATGGATGGTTATGGGGAGGGGGAGGATGGTTATTGGAGGGAGGGAGGTAGATGGGGGGGTAGACGGTTTGGGGAGGGGTTAGGTGGTTTGGGGGAGGGGTAGGTGGCTAAGATGAGGTGGTTAGGAAGGGGGAGGGGTGGTTAGGGGAGGGGGGGTACGTGTTTGTGTCAAGTGGTGGAGGGTGTGTGTGTGTGTGTGTGGTGTGTGTGTGTGTGTGTGTGGTGTGTGTGTGTGTGGTGTGTGTGTGTGGTGTGTGTGTGTGTGTGGTGTGTGTGTGTGTGTGGTGTCTGTGTGTGGTGTGGTGTGTGCGGTGTGTGGTGTGTGTGTGTGGTGTGTGTGTGTGGTGTGTGTGTGTGTGGTGTGTGGTGTGTGTATGTGTGGTGTGTGTGTGTGTATATGTGTGTGCGTGTGTGTGTGTGTGTGTGTGTGTGTGTGTGTGTGTGTGTGTGTGTGTGTGTGTGTGTGTGTGTGTGTTTGTGTGTGTGTGTGTGTGTGTGTATGTGATTATGTATGTGTGTGTGTATGTGTGTGTGTGTGTGTGTGTGTATGTGTGTGTGTGTGTGTGTGTGTGTGTGTCTGTGAGTGTCTACCCTTGTGTGTGTGTGCTTGTGTGTGAGGGAGGGAGGGTTAGGGGGGGTGGTGTGGTTGAAAGATTCGTCGTGTAGGCACAAATTTAGTCTCATTTATCTTTCGCAATTATGCTACTCTCTCCATTTATTGCCCTTTCTGGATTTACGTATTAATTGTTGCTGGTTATTATCATTTTCCTTGTTCACATTGAGAGAGGACTTCCTAGCTTCCTAAGTATTCTTACTGCTAATTACTACCGGTAGTAACACTGCCTGTGTGCGTGTGTGCATGTGTGTGTGTGAGTGTGTGAGTGTCTTGTGCGGTGTAATGACTGGCCGCAACTTCTTGTGACCTGACACAACCCTCCTGGGACTTGACCGACCCTCGCACCGTCTTACAATGTTGCCCTTAAAAGCTTGTCCCACCTACCTTCTCACACTCGTCAACATTATATTCACTATGTCTATGCTATTTCTATTCTAATTCTGGTAATAGCTTGCAGGAGTGAGTGACCAGTATCAAACAGTATGCAAGGCCAGCCAGGGCCGTCAACATGCAAACCACAAATAGACGAATAAACTTGCGCTCAATGGTGCGGTGACAGGTTGCCAGCTGCTGATGACGAAGTCGTCGTACGTAGGCCTTAAATCCCTATTTTGGAGATCCTTCACCCGTGATGTTTATAACCATATATTTTCATACATCCCGCTTCCTCACGCGATGTCACTCTTCACTGATGATAGTATACACTTCACATTATATACACTTCACTTTATATGTATAATGGCACACAACTTGTCGTGACGTCACTTCTTCAGGCCTACCGCTACCAATGTGTCACAGCGCCTAAGACCCCCAACGGTTTGCGCTTTGAAATATTATGATTTCAGCTTTCCTCTCACTTTCTTTAACTAATAACTTTAATTATCACTCGTAGTATTGTTCACTGACGTTCCACTACCACTGATTACTGCTAGCTGTTATTGCACGCCATACAACGCTAAGGTGTGTGTGTGTGTGCGTGTGTGTGTGTGTGTGTATGTGTGTGTGTGTGTGTGTGTGTGTGTGTGTGTGTGTGTGTGTGTGTGTGTGTGTGTGTGTGTGTGTGTGTGTGTGTGTACTCACCTAATTGTACTCACCTAATTGTGGTTGCAGGGGTCTAGACTCAGCTCCTGGCCCCGCCTCTTCACTGATCGCTACTGGGTCCTCTCTCTCTCTCTGCTTCCTGAGCTTTGTCATACCTCTTCTTAAAACTATGTATGGTTCCTGCCTCCACTACTTCACTTGCTAGGCTATTCCACTTCCTGACAACTCTATGACTGAAGAAATACTTCCTAACGTCCCTGTGACTCGTCTGAGTCTTCAGCTTCCAGTTGTGACCCCTTGTCCCTGTGTCCCCTCTCTGGAACATCCTATCTCTGTCCACCTTGTCTATTCCCCGCAGTATCTTGTATGTCGTTATCATGTCTCCCATGACCCTTCTGTCCTCCAGTGTCGTCAGTCCGATTTCCCTTAACCTTTCCTCGTACTACATTCCCTTGAGCTCTGGGACTAGCCTTGTTGCAAACGTTTGTGTGTGTGTGCGTGTGTGTGTGTGTGTGTGTGTGTGTGTGTGTGTGTGTGTGTGTGTGTGTGTGTGTGTGTGTGTGTTTGTGTGTGTGTGTGTGTGTGTGTGTGTGTGTGTGTGTGTGTGTGTGTGTGTGTGTGTGTTTGTATGTGTGTGTGTGTGTGTGTGTGTTTGTGTGTGTGTGTGTGTTTAAAGAGCTTGTTAATATATCTGTGTATTCTTTGCTGATGATGCTTTAATTCCTTGGATCTAGAGGTCATCACCAGCATCAAAAGCACCTTCCTTGGAAGGATCGGAAGGACCTAACAGTCACCTAGCTTCCCTTTCCTTGGAACACCCCCTTCCCTTCCACTCCTTCAAGACAGGTGCCTTGATGCTGATAATGAAGGGTTCTTGATCCCAGGAAATGGAACTACCTCTGCCCCCTCTTCCCCCTGCCTCCCCACTCTCCCCCCACCCCTGCCCCTCTCTATTTTTTTTCTTTTACTCTTAACAGAGATTAAATTTGCGAGTTGACTTGATACGTTACTTTTGTTGTTGTTGTTATTAATGCCGTTGGTTTCATTGTTGTTGGTTTCGTTGTTGTTGGTTTCGTTGTTGTTGGTTTCGTTGTTGTTGGTTTCGTTGTTGCTGGCTTCGTTGTTGTTGGTTTCGTTGTTGTTGGTTTCGTTGTTGTTGGTTTCGTTGTTGTTGGTTTCGTTGTTGTTGGTTTCGTTGTTGCTGGCTTCGTCGTTGTTATCTTCGTTGTTGTTGGCTTCGTCGTTGTTATCTTCGTTGTTGCTATCTTCGTTGTTGTTATCTTCGTTGTTGTTATCTTCGTTGTTGTTGGCTTCGTTGTTGTTATCTTCGTTGTTGTTATCTTCGTTGTTGTTGGCTTCGTTGTTGTTATCTTCGTTGTTGTTATCTTCGTTGTTGTTGGCTTCATTGTTGTTATCTTCGTTGTTGTTATCTTCGTTGTTATCTTCGTTGTTGTTGGGTTCGTCGTTGTTATCTTCGTTGTTATCTTCGTTGTTGTTATCTTCGTTGTTGTTATCTTCGTTGTTGTTGGCTTCGTTGTTGTTATCTTCGTTGTTGTTATCTTCGTTGTTATCTTCGTTGTTGTTATCTTCGTTGTTGTTATCTTCGTTGTTGTTGGCTTCGTTGTTGTTATCTTCGTTGTTGTTATCTTCGTTGTTGTTGGCTTCGTCGTTGTTATCTTCGTTGTTGTTATCTTCGTTGTTGTTATCTTCGTTGTTGTTATCTTCGTTGTTGTTGGCTTCGTTGTTGTTATCTTCGTTGTTGTTATCTTCGTTGTTGTTATCTTCGTTGTTGTTGGCTTCGTTGTTGTTGGCTTCATTGTTGTTATCTTCGTTGTTGTTATCTTCTTTGTTATCTTCGTTGTTGTTGGCTTCGTCGTTGTTATCTTCGTTGTTGTTATCTTCGTTGTTGTTATCTTCGTTGTTGTTATCTTCGTTGTTGTTAGCTTCGTTGTTGTTATCTTCGTTGTTGTTATCTTCGTTGTTGTTGGCTTCGTTGTTGTTATCTTCGTTGTTGTTATCTTCGTTGTTGTTATCTTCGTTGTTGTTGGCTTCGTTGTTGTTATCTTCGTTGTTGTTATCTTCGTTGTTGCTATCTTCGTTGTTGTTATCTTCGTTGTTGTTATCTTCGTTGTTGTTATCTTCGTTGTTGTTATCTTCGTTGTTGTTATCTTCGTTAGTGTTGGCTTCGTTGTTGTTATCTTCGTTGTTGTTATCTTCGTTGTTGTTATCTTCGTTGTTGTTATCTTCGTTGTTGTTATCTTCGTTGTTGTTATCTTCGTTGTTATCTTCGTTGTTGTTATCTTCGTTGTTGTTACCTTCGTTGTTATCTTCGTTGTTGTTATCTTCGTTGTTGTTATCTTCGTTGTTGTTATCTTCGTTGTTGTTATCTTCGTTGTTGTTGGCTTCGTTGTTGTTATATTCGTTGTTGTTATCTTCGTTATTGTTATCTTCGTTGTTGTTATCTTCGTTGTTGTTATCTTCGTTGTTGTTGGCTTCGTTGTTGTTATCTTCGTTGTTGTTATCTTCGTTGTTGGTGGCTTCGTTGTTGTTATCTTCGTTGTTGTTATATTCGTTGTTGTTATATTCGTTGTTGTTATATTCGTTGTTGTTATCTTCGTTATTGTTATCTTCGTTGTTGTTATATTCGTTGTTGTTATCTTCGTTATTGTTATCTTCGTTGTTGTTATATTCGTTGTTGTTATCTTCGTTATTGTTATCTTTGTTGTTGTTATCTTCGTTGTTGTTATCTTCGTTGTTGTTATCTTCGTTGTTGTTGGCTTCGTTGTTGTTATCTTCGTTGTTGTTATCTTCGTTGTTGTTATCTTCGTTGTTGTTGGCTTCGTTGTTATCTTCGTTGTTGTTATCTTCGTTGTTGTTATCTTCGTTGTTGTTATCTTCGTTGTTGTTGGCTTCGTTGTTGTTATCTTCGTTGTTGTTATCTTCGTTGTTGTTATCTTCGTTAGTGTTGGCTTCGTTGTTGTTATCTTCGTTGTTGTTATCTTCGTTGTTGTTATCTTCGTTGTTGTTATCTTCGTTGTTGTTATCTTCGTTGTTGTTATCTTCGTTGTTATCTTCGTTGTTGTTATCTTCGTTGTTGTTACCTTCGTTGTTATCTTCGTTGTTGTTATCTTCGTTGTTGTTATCTTCGTTGTTGTTATCTTCGTTGTTGTTATCTTCGTTGTTGTTGGCTTCGTTGTTGTTATATTCGTTGTTGTTATCTTCGTTATTGTTATCTTCGTTGTTGTTATCTTCGTTGTTGTTATCTTCGTTGTTGTTGGCTTCGTTGTTATCTTCGTTGTTGTTATCTTCGTTGTTGGTGGCTTCGTTGTTGTTATCTTCGTTGTTGTTATATTCGTTGTTGTTATATTCGTTGTTGTTATATTCGTTGTTGTTATCTTCGTTATTGTTATCTTCGTTGTTGTTATATTCGTTGTTGTTATCTTCGTTATTGTTATCTTCGTTGTTGTTATATTCGTTGTTGTTATCTTCGTTATTGTTATCTTTGTTGTTGTTATCTTCGTTGTTGTTATCTTCGTTGTTGTTATCTTCGTTGTTGTTGGCTTCGTTGTTATCTTCGTTGTTGTTATCTTCGTTGTTGTTATCTTCGTTGTTGTTGGCTTCGTTGTTATCTTCGTTGTTGTTATCTTCGTTGTTGTTATCTTCGTTGTTGTTATCTTCGTTGTTGTTGGCTTCGTTGTTGTTATCTTCGTTGTTGTTATCTTCGTTGTTGTTATCTTCGTTGTTGTTGGCTTCGTTGTTATCTTCGTTGTTGTTATCTTCGTTGTTGTTATCTTCGTTGTTGTTATCTTCGTTGTTGTTGGCTTCGTTGTTGTTATCTTCGTTGTTGTTATCTTCGTTGTTGTTATCTTCGTTGTTGTTGTCTTCCTTGTTGTTGGTTTCGTTGTTGTTATCTTCGTTGTTGTTGGCTTCGTTGTTGTTATCTTCGTTGTTGTTGGCTTCGTTGTTGTTATCTTCGTTGTTGTTGGTTTCGTTGTTGTTATCATCGTTGTTGTTGGCTTCGTTGTTGTTATCTTCGTTGTTGTTGGCTTCGTTGTTGTTCGTTGTTGTTGGCTTCGTTGTTGTTATCTTCGTTGTTGTTATCTTCTTTGTTGTTATCTTCGTTGTTGTTGGCTTCGTTGTTGTTATCTTCGTTGTTGTTGGCTTCGTTGTTGTTATCTTCGTTGTTGTTATCTTCGTTGTTGTTGGCTTCGTTTTTGTTGGTTTCGTTGTTATCTTCGTTGTTGTTGGTTTCGTTGTTGTTATCTTCGTTGTTGTTGGCTTCGTTATTGTTATCTTCGTTGTTGTTGGTTTCGTTGTTGTTATCTTCGTTGTTGTTGGTTTCGTTGTTGTTAGTTTCGTTGTTGTTATCTTCGTTGTTGTTGGTTTCGTTGTTCTTGGTTTCGTTGTTCTTGGTTTCGTTGTTCTTGGTTTTGTTGTTCTTGGTTTCGTTGTTCTTGGTTTCGTTGTTCTTGGTTTCGTTGTTTTTGGTTTCGTTGTTCTTGGTTTCGTTGTTCTTGGTTTTGTTGTTGTTGGTTTCGTTGTTCTTGGTTTTGTTGTTGTTGGTTTCGTTGTTCTTGGTTTCGTTGTTCTTGGTTTCGTTGTTCTTGGTTTTGTTGTTGTTGGTTTCGTTGTTGTTGGTTTCGTTGTTCTTGGTTTTGTTGTTGTTGGTTTGGTTGTTGTTGGTTTTACTATTGTTGAATTTTGTAATTGTTGTTGTTATTTGTTCTTTTGACATTGTTTTTGTTGTTGTTACAGGTTTTATTGTTGTGTTTGTTGATGTCGTTGTTGGTTTAGTTATCACTGCAGTTGATGGTTTTGTTGTTGCTGTTCTTGTTCTCTCTCTCTCTCTCTCTCTCTCTCTCTCTCTCTCTCTCTCTCTCTCTCTCTCTCTCTCTCTCTCTCTCTCTCTCTCTCTCTCTCTCTCTCTCTCTCGTCAAATTTTACGAATTTACGTGCGTCGGTTTAATAATATTGTTGACCCGTTGGCACAAAATCTGTTACTTAGAGCCAGACGCCTGGCACAAAATCTGTCACCTAGAGTCAGACGCCTGGCACAAAATCTGTTACCTAGAGCCAGACACCTGGCACAAAATCTGTTACCTAAAGCCAGACGCCTTGCACAAAATCTGTTACCTAGAGCCAGACGCCTGGCACAAAATCTGTTACCTAGAGCCAAACGACTGGCACAAAATCTGTTACCAAAAGCCAGACGCCTGGCACAAAATCTGTTACCTAGAGACAGACGCCTGGCACAAAATCTGTTACCTAGAGCCAGACGCCTTGCACAAAATCTGTTACCTAAAGCCAAACTCCTGGCACAAAATCTGTTACCTAGAGCCAGACGCCTGGCGCAAAATCTGTCACCTAGAGCCAGACGCTTGGCACAAAATCTGTTACCTAGAGCCAGACTCCTGGCACAAAATCTGTTACCTAGAGCCAGACACCTGGCACAAAATCTGTTACCTAGAGCCAGACGCCTGGCACAAAATCTGTTACCAAGAGCCAAACGCCTGGCACAAAATCTCTTACCTAGAGCCAAACGCCTGGCACAAAATCTGTTACCAAAAGCCAGACGTCTGGCACAAAATCTGTTACCTAGAGACAGACGCCTGGCACAAAATCTGTTACCTAGAGCCAGGCGCCTGGCACAAAATCCGTTACCTAGAGCCAGACACCTGGCACAAAATCTGTTACCTAGAGCCAGACGTTTTGCACAAAATCTGTTACCTAGAGCCAGACGCCTGGCACAAAATCTCTTACCTAGAGCCAAACGCCTGGCACAAAATCTGTTACCAAAAGCCAGACGCCTGGCACAAAATCTGTTACCTAGAGACAGACGCCTGGCACAAAATCTGTTACCTAGAGCCAGGCGCCTGGCACAAAATCCGTTACCTAGAGCCAGACGCCTGGCACAAAATCTGTTACCTAGAGCCAGACGTTTTGCACAAAGTCTGTTACCTAGAGCCAGACGCCTGGCACAAAATCTGTTACGTAGAGCCAGACGCCTGGCACAAAATCTGTTACCTAGAGCCAAACGCCTGTCACAAAATCTGTTACCTAGAGCCAGACGCCTGGCACAAAATCTGTTACCAAAAGCCAGACGCTTGGCACAAAATCTGTTACCTAGAGCCAAACGCCTGGCACAAAATCTGTTACCTAGAGCCAGACGCCTGACACAAAATCTGTTACCTAGAGCCAGACGCCTGGCACAAAATCTGTTACAAAAAGCCAGACGCCTGGCACAAAATGATGCCTAGAGCCAGACGCCTGGCACAAAATCTTGGGATGTTGCCCGAGTTATGGCCAACACTGGAGAAGCATTAATCATTATAGGTTCAGGACACGAAGTAACAGTAGTAATGTTATTACCCAGTAATAACATGGCATTTTTCATGGGAAATCCTTTTGAGACACCTACAGTCAAGTACCCAGTGTAATATTTGCACTGTACATAAATTTTATGCAAAGGAACAGAATATATAGCTCCTCCATATGCTTCCAATAAAACCGAGGAATTCAAAGAAGTATTCTCTGAAAGGGGTAATATTCCTTCTCTGACAAGTGAGCAATATGCTCCAGTATCTCTAAAGGTATTTACTTTAGTTGGGTCTGAGTTTTCCTGAAGGGAAATAAGACTTTCGCAATAATAAGGGGCCATACCTTTTTCTACTTCTCTAGGGGACATGTTACTAGGGATATTAGAGATTTTCCCGATGGGTTGAGGTTTTTGGGGGCAGTTGGAACTGATGTGACCTACTTTATTACACCTGAAGCAGACGACAGGCTTGCCCTTTACTCCCTGATGACGTTGCAAGTGGTGTCGTTCTGGCTGGTGCCTCTCTGGATATTGTTGTCGAGATGCTCCATAAGTAGTTTGCCTCTCCGCAGGGGGACCATATGTTGAGAAGCGTGGCTCACCAGGTGACTTAGTTGGATGTCGTAGACGCTCTCCCTCCGGCTGGCACTTCATTCTCCAATGTTGTCGATCTCTGCTCACGCCAGACTGTTGAAAAGAGAGACGGGACCGCTCGGACAAGGAGCGGTTCGTTTCGAAGGTATCAGCCCACCTGGCTGCCTCCAATGCAGTGGTTAAGTCACGATCCTGCAGAAAGACACGAACCTCGGGTCCCACAGACTCCAGCAGGTTATCAATCAAAATAAGCTGCACCAGCTCCTCAAAGTTAGAGACACCACTCGCTTTATACCAGCTGGTAAAAGCTTTGGTTTGCTGTCTCACAAAGTCCACCAGGGATTGACCAAGCTGCCGCCTGTTCAATTTGAAGGTCTTACGATATTTAGCTGGGATACATGTATATGCTCCCAACACTGTGGTCTTCACTATTTGATAATCAGAGAATTCAGCGTCAGTTAATACCGACGTAAATTCCTGTGCCTTACCCAATAATGCTGTATGAACCAACGCTGCCCAGTGCTGTTCCGGCCACCTCAAGGCTCGAGCCTGATTTTCGAAGCTTTCGAAAAATTGCTCTGGTTCGGCCTCATTGAAGCGGGGAACAAGCTGTACTGCTTTTTGTAAACTGAAATCGTTTACAGAATGCGAAAACTGCCTCCTTTCTCTTTCCCTATCAAATTCTTCCCTTGCGAATGCTCTCTGTTCCCTAGTTTGCTCCAGCGTGATTTTTGCCAGCTCAAGTGCCAAGGACGCTGATTCACCTCGAGACAACCCAGCTGCACTATACTGATCATCTTGCTCCGTAGGTGTATCATCTTCCTCATGCGAGAACATGAGAGTTTTTTCCCTAGCTCCCGTAGAGGGAGGAGTTTGATGTGCCATCTCTTCTTCAATAAGTATGTCAGCAATAAGTGAACGCAGTTGCGCAGCTGTAAGAGTGCGTTTATAGGGAATGCCAATGGAACGAGCAATTTGCCAACAACGCTGTAGGGACAATTTAGGTAGGTTATGCAAAGTATATGCCGACACCAGGCGTCTGACTCGTCTAGGTGGCATAAGTTATTCGCTATGCACAGTACGAATACCCCAACGTAACACGTTAATTTGCAGAACACGCTTAGCTATGCACAGTACGATTACAGAATACGCATACAAGCAAAGCCGACTGCACACAAGATTGACCGTAGCGAAGCGAGCACACTGAACAAGCTAGTAGCGAGCTGCTGAACGATCACACAATAGCAAGGCTGATAATAAGCAACTGACACGCAAAATTTGTAAAGCAAAGCGAGACAGCAAGCTACACAGTGTTCCTGCTACAAGCTTCACCCTAAGCTCAACCGTTTCTCTAAGTCCAGCTCTCGGACAGGCTACCCATATTACAACCTAGGATTTCAAAGGCCTGTTATCCCAGGTGTAATGGGAGCAAAAGAAACACAGCAGAAAAAGTTTAGACTTATATTATCCTTCACCAATTTAGAACAGCAATATGTACACTATGTACAGTAATAAGTATAGTGCACGTCACGGTAAGCAAGGCAGAAATAGAAGCCACAAAATAGCAGACCGTGCTCAACCAGCTCTAGAATGGGAATGACAAGGGCAGACAGGAGAGCGGTATCCACATAACCTCTGCGATTGCCAATCCCACCTTCTTATTGGCTAGAACCTGGTCACTAGTTGAACGATGGGGCCCCATCACCAACTCTTAGCAACCTGGTTCGCTGGTTGGGGGAGATAGCCTGTAAATGAGGGTGTGTCCATGCGCCGAATAAAGGTTACGTACTCTTTGCATGCCACAATCTGTTACCTAGAGCCAGACGCCTGGCACAAAATGTTACCTAGAGCTAGACGCCTGGCACAAAATCTGTTACCGAGAGCCAGATGCCTGACAAAATCTGTTACCTAGAGCCAGACGCCTGGCACAAAATCTGTTACCTAGAGCCAGACGCCTGGCACAAAATCTGTTACCTAGAGCCAGACGCCTGGCACAAAATCTGTTACCTAGAGCCAGACGCCTGGCACAAAATCTGTTACCTAGAGTCAAACATTTGGCACAAATTCTGTTACCTAGAACCAACGCCTGGCACAAAATCTGTTACCTAGAGTCAAACGCCCTGCACAAAATCTGTTACCTAGAGACAGACGCCTGGCACAAAATCTGTTACATAGAGCCAGACGCCTGGCACAAAATGTTACCAAGAGCCAGATGCCTGGCAAAATCTGTTACCTAGAGCCAGACGCCTGGCACAAAATCTGTTACCTAGAGCCAGACGCCTGGCACAAAATGTCACCCAGAACCAGACGCCTGGCACAAAATCTGTTACCTAGAGCCAGACGCCTGGCACAAAATCCGTTACCTAGAGCCAGACGCCTGGCACAAAATCTGTTACCTAGAGCCAGACGCCTGGCACAAAATCTGTTACCTAGAGCCAGACGCCTGGCACAAAATCTGTTACCTAGAGCCACACGCCTGGCACAAAATCTGTTACCAAGAGCCAGATGCCTGGCACAAAATCTGTTACCTAGGGCCAGACGCCTGGCACAAAATCTGTCACCTAGAGCCAGACGCCTGGCACAAAATCTGTTACCTAGAGACAGACGCCTGGCACAAAATCTGTTACCTAGAGCCAGACGCCTGGCACAAAATATGTTACCTAGAGCCAGACGCCTGGCACAAAATCTGTTACCTAGAGCCAGACACCTGGCACAAAATCTGTTACCTAGAGCCAGACACCTGGCACAAAATCTGTTACCTAGAGCCAGACACCTGGCACAAAATCTGTTACCTAGAGCCAGACGCCTGGCACAAAATCTGTTACCTAGAGACAGACGCCTGGCACAAAATTTTGGTTATGAATTCTATTTGCTACACCAGTTATAAATTCTACGCATTGTACTTTTATTTTGATTTCCGATTATATATACTTTTTTCCCTGTCTATTTTTCTGTTTTTTTTTCTGTTTTGTTATTTTGTTTTATTTACATATTTTCTTTTCACTTATTCGGTTATTTGTTGTGAATTTATCTTTCCTCATATCTTTTCGCATTATCATTTTCTTCTTTTTTTCACTTTTCTTGAATTGGTTTGTCTCATTCTATTTTTTTTTTGTAGTTAATGTTTTCCCTGATTTATTAGTCTATGTTAATATATCTCCTGGTTTATCAGTCTATTAATGTGTCCCCTGGTTTATCAGTCTATGTTAATGTGTCCCCTGGTTTATCAGTCTGTGTTAATACATCCCCTGGTTTATCAGTCTGTGTTAATGTATCCCCTGGTTTATCAGTCTATGTTAATGTGTCCCCTGGTTTATCAGTCTGTGTTAATACATCCCCTGGTTTATCAGTCTATGTTAATGTATCCCTTGGTTTATCAGTCTATGTTAATGTATCCCTTGGTTTATCAGTCTATGTTAATGTATCCCCTGGTTTATCAGTCTATGTTAATGTATCCCTTGGTTTATCAGTCTATGTTAATGTATCCCCTGGTTTATCAGTCTATGTTAATGTATCCCTTGGTTTATCAGTCTATGTTAATGTATCCCTTGGTTTATCAGTCTATGTTAATGTATCCCTTGGTTTATCAGTCTATGTTAATATATCCCCTGGTTTATCAGTCTTTGTTAATATATCCCCTAGTTAATCAGTCTATGTTAATATATCCCCTGGTTTACCAATCTGTGTTAATATATCCCCCGATTTATCACTCTATGAGACGGAGCAGATATTAACACCAACTGGCGAGGCAAAATCCTCTCAGATACCAGTTCACTTCTGGTTTCCATATAAGTACAATAAAGCAGGTTAGACTCATCGCATGATACTTTATATTCATCGCATGATACTTTATATTCATCGCATGATACTTTATATTCATCGCATGATACTTTATATTCATTAAGCTTACATGTTGTGACGATGTTGGTATCTGGTGACTGTGGCTTCTCCAGGTCAGAAAAAATGGTCGTGGTGGTGAGTCAAATGGCTTCGCAGACAGTCGAATTGTCTGATTTTAGAGATCACTGATTTGAGTTTCAAATACAGTTACTGGCACTGTTTGGTCTATTGAAGCATGCAACTATCCCGGTTAATTTAAAAAGACATGTCTGAATCGGAGGTACCACAGATGCACTACAGATGTAGAAGGGTCTTTAGCATGATACATCAGCTGCATGATAACTTTATTGCCAAAGAAAATCCCACAAACAAAGCCGAATCAGAAGTATCAAGAAAGTCAGTGAGTCAAGGCCCACATCAATACACAGTTTAGTAGGCAAATTATATTTGTGAAAAAATAATAATTACCTGAGAAACCAAAATGCAAGATAAGTTCCTACAGAGTGTACCGGGCTGAGAGCGGATGAGAGAATCAGGAAAGACACAGTCAGGAGAATGGAGAGGAGAATGCTTGCCACTGTGAGCAGGAAACTCTTAGCTGCTGAATTCCACTACCACAGGTCTTGCTACCATCTGTATATAAAGGACGCAGGGTCTGCCAAAGCCACCAGTATAGCTGCTAGAGAGAGAGAGACAGAGAGAGAGAATAATGTATCTGAGTATGAGACTGCAGAGAAACTATCTTACAGTGAATTGCCTGCATTTATCGAAGAAGAACTGTTTGTTAATCAGGCTGTGGCGCATCTGACTGATCTACCATCTAGACATGCGCTTCGTCACCAAGGTGAAAGCTTCTAAAACAAGGCACATCCGCTGCAAGCTTCAAGCTGAATTGGCAGGAGCACTTCTCATTTTTTTAAAGGTGACAAGGTAAGGCTCTTATATACTGACAACCTCTTCATATGTGTCATTTCGCAAATGCATATCAGGCACTTGCAGATTACGAAATCAGGCAGAACTGACGACAGTACTGTCATTTCAGAAATAGAGCACCCCATTGGCTAGGACTAAATTTATGCCATCACCTGTGACTTTACAAAGCGAACGAAACACATCATTCTGAGCTCTACTGTAAATTCACTGACAGGCGATGTGGAGCTGATACATATATTGAACCGTCTGGGTCATAGCTCGTCATACTCTCGGGATGAAAACCATTGACATAGGCGGTGTCTTGCAAGTGTGTGAGACACACCTGCGAACCTCCAGAATGAACACACATGACAACTGAACTGGGTTATTTTGATTTCGATGACGAGAATACAGTATCATACACGTGTAAATCATAGATCAAAGAAATGTACACATCTTAAACATACTCCCAACATGAATAATTAATGAACATTCAAATATTGACACTAATGTTGATACATGTACGTTTTAGAATATACGTACATGCTATACACGGGAGAAATCACAATGAAAATCGTGATTACAAATATGAATAAATGCCACAGTGAAAATAGGAAATAAAATCTGAGCGCTTAGATTTTATTTCGTATTTTCACTGTGGTATTTTTTCACACATACATGTTACATTTTGTGGGTATATTATATTCTTACGTGTGGTATGTTGTTTTATTGATGGTGATGGTCATGAGAGGTCACAGGAGAGGTCTAAGGTGAGGCTGAATGTTCATGTGTGAGTTAAGAGGTGGGGCCAGGAATGGGTTACATTTTTAATGTAGGAATCATGAATGGTGCGAGCAACGGGTACAGTCAGCATGTGCATTCCGTTGTCCTTCTCAGTGGTCTTCGCATGGTGAACGGTGGCCGCCTCCAAGCTCTTTCGCCTGGTTCTATAATCAACATGAAATAGTCGCTGCGCTGCTTCCTGCGCTGCTTCCTGTGCTGCTTCCTGCGCTGCTTCCTGCGCTGCTTCCTGCGCTGCTTCCTGCACTGCTTCCTGCGCTGCTTCCTGCGCTGCTTCCTGTGCTGCTTCCTGCGCTGCTTCCTGCGCTGCTTCCTGCGCTGCTTCCTGTGCTGCTTCCTGCGCTGCTTCCTGCGCTGCTTCCTGATTCATGACGCGGGAATGTATCCTGCAGTGGGTGTGCGAGCGACACATGCATTGCTGGCATCGTCTGTCCTACAGGCGTATTTGTGTTTTGGTAGACGAGTCTCAAGATTACGTCCTGTCTCGTCAATGTAAAGTGTATTGCATCCCCCACACGGAACACTGGACATTTTCGACCACTCTGCGCGAAACATTGTAGCAGTAATAAAGTATTTTTATCTAGTATGCTGGAATATATAACTATTTAATCTTTTATATTAAGGGACCGTTCACTTAGCAACTTTAGCTTTATAGAGCAAAATCACTACACTTAAAGCTTGGCGAAATAAGAGTACATTGTATATACGTCACAAGCTTTTTAGGAAAACCTTGCGTAATGAAAAAAGTCTTATTGGTTACTGAAGGTTAAATTTAAGCCACGTAAAACCAAACAAACCATGATTGTTTAAATTCGTTAATTTAAAAGGTTGCTAATTCTCCTAAATTTCACATTTACCAAATTAAAAAATGTGCAAAACTAAGGATTTTACAGTATTTATTAACTATCAGAATTTTTCTAGATGTTTAATACAGATAAATACAATGAATAAGCAAATCAGTCCTCCGGCTTATGGCTGTCTGTATTTTTCTCACCTCAGTGGTGACTTGACAATGGTTCAGGACGGAGTGAAACCTCGTTAAAAGGCTCCTATCCTAAGTGCGGTGCTTTTAGTGACGTATATTTTATTTTACGTATGATGTAAGTATTCTATTATATATAATTCAAACATACACACACACACACAAACACACACACACACACACACACATATACAGGATTTCACACCTTCCTGTGAAGTGACCCTCTAACCCTTCCTTTCCCCCCCCCCGTCTCTCTCCCTCTCCTCTCCTGTCTATTCCTCTCTCTCTCTCTCTCTTTTTTTTTTTTTTTTTTTTTTTTTACACAGGGTTTGACAAGGTTAAGGATCCCTAGCTTTATTGACAGCTATTTACAGGTTAAGGATTCCTAACTTTATTAGCAAGCTAAGAGCTGTTACCTACATCAGCTCATTTGAAAGCATTTTTATTGTTATGAGACATACAAGTAGGAAACAGGATGAAGTTGGAGCCATCTGTGGGCCAGCATTTTCAATTGATCTACTGACTTTATCTCGTTGACATCATTATCCTGTACGAATGTGTTCCATACTCGAGTCATCCTGGGTATGTATGATCTCAGATGGAGTGATGTTCTGGAGAAGGGTACAGCCAGAGTGAAGTTGCTGCTTTCTGCCCGTCTTGTGGCATAAAACCTTGTTTCACGCTGTCCTCGAAGTGGATCCAAGTGTGGTATTTTGACAATATTGGCCTTGTACATAACAGTAAGGCCACCCACATCCCTCCTATGTTGAAGGCTCTGCTGAAATGACAGATCTATCCAGGATGGGTCCAGGCGAGAGATGAGACGTCTTGCTCTGTTCTCTACTCTGTCAAGCAGTCGCAGATGAGAGGGGGGGCAGGCAAACCAAGACAGTGGAGCATACTCAAGGCTCTCTCTCTCTCTCTCTCTCTCTCTCTCTCTCTATCTATCTATCTATCTATCTATCTATCTATCTCTATCTCTCTCTCTCTTTCTCTTTTTTTTCTCTGTCTGTCTCTCTCTCTCTCTCTCTCTCTCTCTCTCTCTCTCTCTCTCTCTCTCTCTCCCTTTCTCTCATCCTCTCTCTTCCTCTCTCTCTTCCTCTCTCTCTTCCTCTCTTCCTCTCTCTCTTCCTCTCACTCTTTCTCTCTCTCTTCCTCTCTCTCTCTTCCTCTCTCTCTCTCTTCCTCTCTCTCTCCCTCTCTCTCTCCCTCTCCCTTCCTCTTTTCCTCTCTTACTCTCTCTCTCTCTTCCTCTTCTTTTCTCTCTCTCTCTCTCTTCCCTTGTCACTCCCCCCTCTCTCTTACCTTTTCCCTCTCTCTCACTTCCTCCCCCCTTTTCCCTTCTTTTCCCCTCTCTCCTTCTACCCTCCCCTTCTATTTCTCCCTCTCTCTCACTCTCTCCCCCTTTTTCTTTTTCTCTTTCTCTCTCTCTTTCACTAAAAAAAAATGGTTGGGACTCGCAGGAATCAGGGATCAGATGACAATGGTACTGGTAGGAAGGAATGGATGGAGGAGCAGTGGAAAAGGATAGAACAAGAATGGGAGAGAAAATTAGGAGAGCTTTCTGAAAAAATGGAGAAAGAGCTCTCTGTGAAATGGGAAAAGAGGTTGGAGAAGGAGACGAAGAGTTGGGAGGCACAAGTCGAAACTGCAGTAGCCAGGGTAAAGGTCCTAGAATTTGAGGTAAACAAGCTGAAGCAAGTCTCAGGGGTAGTGACCAGAGAAGACACACCATACGAAGCTGAGAGGCTGAACAGGAAGGAAGGAGATATGAATTATGCTAAGGTCATATCAGCCTGCAAAGAAAGGCCAGGGAGTGGAAGGGAAGAGCAGATGGGTGCAGATGGAGAGGGAGATAGGTCGAATGCTGAGGCACAACCATGCTACCAAGAGTCACTGGAAAAATCAAGGGAGAAAATAACCACATACAGACAGGAACCAGAGTCACAGAGGGAGAGGCAATGAGAGGAGGAAAGGACAAAATCAGTGTTTATCCATGGGCTTCGGGAGAGAGAGGAAAGGACACACACTGAAAGACGGCAGGAAGAAAGAAAGGAGATTGAGAAAATCATCACGGAAATAGGGGAAGAAGACATGGACGAGATTGTAAATTTTCAGAGAATAGGGGGGTACTTGAAAGGGAGAAACCGACCGATCAAGCTGATTCTCAGGACAAAAACAGTGTGGAACAGGATCCTCCAAGAGAAACCACGGTTGAAAAGCTCGGAAGAGTGCAAGAAGGTGTTCCTAGACAGAGACAGAAGACAAACAGAGAGACAGCAGCTGAGGGAGAGGACAAAAAAGCGAAAGGAGCTAGGAAAGGAGACAAGGATGGAACCAGCAGAGGTCAGCCAGAGCAGAACAGAGCAGCAAGGGCAAGCACACACACAACTATCCTCAGAAGCCCACAACCTATCACACCATCCCCACACTCAATACAATCCATACCCACAGCTTCCACCCAACCCCCAACCACAGATTCCCACAGTATGCTATCAGGTCTCCCACCCCCACAGGCCCCCCAAACCACAGTGTTGGAAAGGAAACTGAAGGTATGGTACACAAACGCTGATGGAATAACAAACAAGTGGGAGGAATGGCACGAAAGAGTCAATGAAGCATCACCAGACATCATAGCGATCACAGAAACCAAGCTTACAGGTATGATAACAGATGCCATCTTTCCAATGGGATACCAGATCCTGAGGAAAGACAGAAGGAACAGGGGGGGTGGAGGAGTGGCATTGCTGATCAAACACCGATGGAATTTTGATGAGTTGGAGAGAGGAGACAGCGGAGAAGAAAGTGATTGCATAGCGGGAACGCTTCACTCTGGAGGTCCCAAGGTGATAATTGCAGTGATGTATAACCCAACACAGAACAGCAGGAGGCCAAGGCAAGAGTATGACGAGAGCAATAGAGCGATGGTTGACACACTGGCTGCAGTGGCCAGAAGAGCTCATGCATGCAGGGCAAAGCTCCTGATCATGGGCGACTTTAACCACAAGGAGATCGAATGGGAGAACTTGGAGCCACATGGGGGCCAAGATACATGGAGGGCTAAGATGATGGAGGTGGTACTGGAAAACTTCATGTACCAACACGTAAGGGACACTACAAGAGAGAGAGGAGAGGATGAACCAGCAATACTGGACTTAGTATTCACCTTGAGTAGTGCAGATATTGAGGACATAACATATGAAAGACCCCTTGGGGCCAGCGATCATGTGGTTTTGAGCTTCGAATACACAGTAGAGCTACAAGTGGAGGGGGAAGCAGGAAGGCCAGGACAAATGAAACCAAACTACAGGAAAGGGGACTACACAGGAATGAGGAACTTCCTGAATGAGGTTCAGTGGGACAGAGAACTGGCAGGGAAGCCAGTTAATGAGATGATGGAATATGTAGCAACAATGTGCAAGGAGGCTGAGGAGAGGTTTGTGCCCAAGGGTAACAGGAATAATGAAAAAGCCAGGATGAGTCCATGGTTCACCCAAAGATGCAAGGAGGCAAAAACCAAGTGTGCTAGGGAATGGAAGAAATATAGAAGGCAAAGGGCCAGGGAGAATAAGGAGAGCAGTCGTAGAGTCAGAAACGAATATGCACAGATAAGAAGGGAGGCCCAGCGTCAATATGAAAACGACATAGCAGCAAAAGCCAAATCTGACCCGAAGCTGTTATACAGCCACATCAGGAAGAAAACAACCGTCAAGGACCAGGTAATCAGGCTAAGGAAGGAAGGAGGAGAGACAACAAGAAATGACAGTGAAGTATGTGAGGAACTCAACAAGAGATTCAAAGAAGTGTTCACAGAGGAGACAGAAGGGGCTCCAGAAAGACGGAGAGGTGGGGTACACCACCATATGCTGGACACAGTACACACAGCCGAGGAAGAAGTGAAGAGGCTTCTGAGTGAGCTAGATACCTCAAAGGCAATGGGGCCAGATAATATCTCTCCATGGGTCCTGAGAGAGGGAGCAGAGGCGCTATGTGTACCCCTAATAACAATATTCAATACATCTATCGAAACAGGGAGATTGCCTGAGGCATGGAAGACAGCAAATGTGGTCCCAATCTTTAAAAAAGGAGACAGACATGAAGCACTAAACTACAGACCAGTGTCACTGACATGTATAGCATGCAAAATCATGGAAAAGATTGTCAGGAGAAGAATGGTGGAACATCTAGAAAGGAATGATCCCATCACCAGCAGCCAACATGGTTTCAGAGACGGGAAATCCTGTGTCACAAACCTACTGGAGTTTTATGACATGGTGACAGCAGTAAGACAAGAGAGGGGTGGGTGGATTGCATTTTCTTGGACTGCAAGAAGGCGTTTGACACAGTACCACACAAGAGATTAGTGCAAAAACTGGAGGACCAAGCAGGGATAACAGGGAAGGCACTGCAATGGATCAGGGAATACTTGTCAGGAAGATAGCAGCGAGTAATGGTACGTGGTGAGGTGTCAGAGTGGGCACCTGTGACCAGCGGGGTCCCACAGGGGACAGTCCTAGGACCAGTGCTGTTTCTGGTATTTGTGAACGACATGACGGAAGGAATGAACTCCGAGGTGTCCCTGTTTGCAGATGACGTGAAGTTGATGAGAAGAGTTCATTCGATCGAAGACCAGGCAGAAATACAAAGGGATCTGGACAGGCTGCAGACCTGGTCCAGCAACTGGCTCCTGGAGTTCAATCCCACCAAGTGCAAAGTCATGAGGATTGGGGAAGGGCAAAGAAGACCGCAGACGGAGTACAGTCTAGGGGGCCAGAGACTACAAACATCACTCAAGGAAAAAGATCTTGGGGTGAGTATAACACCAGGCACATCTCCTGAAGCGCACATCAACCAAATAACTGCCGCAGCATATGGGCGCCTGGCAAACCTCAGAACAGCATTCCGACATCTTAATAAGGAATCGTTCAGGACCCTGTACACCTTGTACGTTAGGTCCATATTGGAGTATGCGGCACCAGTTTGGAACCCACACCTAGCCAAGCATGTAAAGAAACTAGAGAAAGTGCAAAGGTTTGCAACAAGAGTAGTCCCAGAGTTAAGATGTATGTCCTATGAGGAGAGGTTAAGGGAAATCAACCTGACGACACTGGAGGACAGGAGAGATAGGGGGGACATGATAACGACTTACAAAATACTGAGAGGAATTGACAAGGTGGACAAAGACAGGATGTTCCAGAGACTGGACACAGCAACAAGGGGACACAGTTGGAAGCTGAAGACACAGATGAATCAAAGGGATGTTAGGAAGTACTTCTTCAGCCACAGAGTAGTCAGGAAGTGGAATAGTTTTGGAAGCGATGTAGTGGAGGCAGGATCCATACATAGCTTTAAGCAGAGGTACGATAAAGCTCATGGTTCAGGGAGAGTGACCTAGTAGCGACTAGTGAAGAGTCGGGCCAGGAGCTTGGAATCGACCCCTGCAACCTCATCTAGGTGAGTACACACAGAGGACCCTGTACACCGTGTATGTCAGGCCTATATTGGAGTATGCGGCACCAGTTTGGAACCCACACCTAGCCAAGCATGTAAAGAAATTAGAGAAAGTGCAAAGGTTTACAACAAGAGAGGTTAAGGGAAATCTACCAGACGACACTGGAGGACAGGAGAGATAAGGGGGATATGATAACGACATATAAAATACTGAGAGGAATTGACAAGGTGAACAGAGACAGGATGTTCCAGAGATGGGACACAGCAACAAGGCGTCACAGTTGGAAGTTGATGACTCAGATAAATCACAAGGATATTAGGAAGTATTTCTTGAGTCACAGAGTTGTCAGGAAGTGGAATAGTCTGGGAAGTAATGTAGTGGAGGCAGGATCCATACATAGCTTTAAGAAGAGGTATGATAAAGTTCATGGAGCAGGAAGAGATGCCTAGTAGCTATCAGAGAAGAGGCGGGGCCAGGAGCTGTGACTCTACCTCTGCACCCACAACTAGGTGAGTGCAACTATGTGAGCGAACACACGCACACACACACACACACACACATACACACACACACACACACACACACGCACACACACACACACACACACACACACACATACACACACACACACACACACACACACACACACACACACACACACACACACACACACACACACACACACACACACACACACACACACACACACATTAGTAAATACTGTTTTTAGTTTAATAACCTGGATAAAGAAATGGCAAAGACAAACTCCATACACGGCTTCAAGAAAAGGTATAATAGGATCAACAAGGCTAGGAGCAAGTAACCCCAGTCACAAACCAGTCACCAGACCGAGCCAGAGCCTGAGACTCAACCCCCAGTAACCACAAACAAACGAGTACACAAAAACATGAAGGTTATAAAAAAAAACACTGTCCCAGATAAGAAAATAAAAAAAAACAAATCACGAATATTTTTTCCTCCGGAGCGAGACAAACATACTGACACAAGTTGTTATTAAGTTGCCTGACTTGATAACAAGACAATTGAATCACCAAGAAAATAAATAAGAGAGGGCAAAACTTTTTTTCCTGTGGCAGGTGGAAATTTATTCACCAATTTACACAAATAACCCGCACATAGGGGAAAGAGAGAGAGAGAGAGAGAGAGAAAGAGAGGATCTTACCAAGACGTTTCGGTCCGACTTGGATCATTTACAAAGTCACAGTGACTTTGTAAATGATTGTAAGCTCATCTCTCCTATGTGCGGGTTATTTGTGTGTTGTTCCAGACTCTGTGTTCTTTATTTACCGGTGTGTTCGTTGTTCTTCAAGCTTGAGTAACCCAGAGAAGGAGAAGTATTTCCCATCACTCAGTAAATAGCTGTTTTTATTTTATCACTGACTCACGAAATCGTAATAACACGATTGTAAACAAACCACGCTGCTGGTGGGGTTAGAACCCATGGTCATGGGTTCAAATCCCACCCGAACTGTGGCTTTTTTTTTTTCAGAAATACACAGTTGACGAGATCATACGATATGCTGACAGCAATATCCCTTTTCCCCCCAACATTCACGTTGATAATAGGACACATGTGCAACATCTGGGTATCCTTACTGTAGACGTTTCGCCATCCAGTGGCTTTGTCAGTACAAGGAATTAATGTGAAGACTCATATACAAAAGATGAGGTAATCAGTCCCTCAGTTCTGAAGTTGAAGAGCACTGGAGTCTTGAAGACTACCGTGGAGAGCACCGGAGTCTTGAAGACTACCGTGGAGAGCACCGGAGTCTTGAAGACTACCGTGGAGAGCACCGGAGTCTTGAAGACTACCATGGAGAGCACCGGAGTCTTAAAGACTACCATGGAGAGCACCGGAGTCTTGAAGACTACCATGGAGAGCACCGGAGTCTTGAAGACTACCATGGAGAGCACCGGAGTCTTGAAGACTACCGTGAAGAGCACCGGAGTCTTGAAGACTACCGTGGAGAGCACCGGAGTCTTGAAGACTACCGTGGAGAGCACCGGAGTCTTGAAGACTACCATGGAGAGCACCGGAGTCTTAAAGACTACCATGGAGAGCACCGGAGTCTTGAAGACTACCATGGAGAGCACCGGAGTCTTGAAGACTACCATGGAGAGCACCGGAGTCTTGAAGACTACCGTGAAGAGCACCGGAGTCTTGAAGACTACCATGGAGAGCACCGGAGTCTTGAAGACTACCATGGAGAGCACCGGAGTCTTGAAGACTACCATGGAGAGCACCGGAGTCTTGAAGACTACCGTGGAGAGCACCGGAGTCTTGAAGACTACCATGGAGAGCACCGGAGTCTTGAAGACTACCGTGGAGAGCACCGGAGTCTTGAAGACTACCGTGGAGAGCACCGGAGTCTTGAAGACTACCGTGGAGAGCACCGGAGTCTTGAAGACTACCATGGAGAGCACCGGAGTCTTGAAGACTACCGTGGAGAGCACCGGAGTCTTGAAGACTACCGTGGAGAGCACCGGAGTCTTGAAGACTACCGTGGAGAGCACCGGAGTCTTGAAGACTACCGTGGAGAGCACCGGAGTCTTAAAGACTACCATGGAGAGCACCGGAGTCTTGAAGACTACCGTGGAGAGCACCGGAGTCTTGAAGACTACCGTGGAGAGCACCGGAGTCTTGAAGACTACCGTGGAGAGCACCGGAGTTTTGAAGACTACCGTGGAGAGCACCGGAGTCTTAAAGACTACCATGGAGAGCACCGGAGTCTTGAAGACTACCGTGGAGAGCACCGGAGTCTTGAAGACTACCGTGGAGAGCACCGGAGTCTTGAAGACTACCGTGGAGAGCACCGGAGTCTTAAAGACTACCGTGGAGAGCACCGGAGTCTTGAAGACTACCGTGGAGAGCACCGGAGTCTTGAAGACTAACGTGGAGAGCACCGGAGTCTTGAAGACTAACGTGGAGAGCACCGGAGTCTTCAAGACTACCATGGAGAGCACCGGAGTCTTGAAGACTAACGTGGAGAGCACCGGAGTCTTAAAGACTACCATGGAGAGCACCGGAGTCTTGAAGACTACCGTGGAGAGCACCGGAGTCTTGAAGACTAACGTGGAGAGCACCGGAGTCTTGAAGACTACCGTGAAGAGCACCGGAGTCTTGAAGACTACCGTGGAGAGCACCGGAGTCTTTAAGACTACCGTGAAGAGCACCGGAGTCTTGAAGACTACCCTGGAGAGCACCGGAGTCTTGAAGACTACCGTGGAGAGCACCGGAGTCTTAAAGACTACAGTGAAGAGCACCGGAGTCTTGAAGACTACCGTGGAGAGCACCGGAGTCTTGAAGACTACCGTGGAGAGCACCGGAGTCTTGAAGACTACCGTGGAGAGCACCGGAGTCTTAAAGACTACAGTGAAGAGCACCGGAGTCTTGAAGACTACCGTGGAGAGCACCGGAGTCTTGAAGACTACCGTGGAGAGCACCGGAGTCTTAAAGACTACAGTGAAGAGCACCGGAGTCTTGAAGACTACCGTGGAGAGCACCGGAGTCTTGAAGACTACCGTGGAGAGCACCGGAGTCTTGAAGACTACCGTGGAGAGCACCGGAGTCTTGAAGACTACCGTGGAGAGCACCGGAGTCTTGAAGACTACCGTGGAGAGCACCGGAGTCTTAAAGACTACCATGGAGAGCACCGGAGTCTTGAAGACTACCGTGGAGAGCACCGGAGTCTTGAAGACTACCGTGGAGAGCACCGGAGTCTTGAAGGAACTGAAGACTACGGTGTTCTTCACCGTCTTCAAGACTCACTACCTCATCTTTTGTATAAAATTCTTCACATGTCCTTGAATTTGTGTTGATAAAGCCACTGGAGGGCGAAACGTCTACAAACAAAGATACCCAGATGTTTCACATGTGTCAAATTTTCATCTTGTCGGTACTGTATACCATTCATGTATAACATTCACCTTCCAGGCAATATTTTTCACTTCCAAATTTCAAGCCCGGCTAACAGGTTTTTACAGTGAATTAATTAATAGATATTACCACTGTCACACTCGAACAGCCACTTTACACCCCTTTCCCCTCGAGAGTTGTTATTGAAAATACAAACGAAAATAGCTATAGTTAAATTTCAGCACAGCATTTCAGATTTTTTTTGGTATCAACAGAATTTTGAAGAGATTCTGCTGAGTTCTTCCGGAAAAGTTTGGCGTAAAAAAAATTACCAATTACAATAAACTGAAATCACAATTTATGGGAAAATAATGACTTAAAACTCCAGAAACTTGTAGGTACAAAAACAATAATGGAGGAGTTTTATTGAGACCAGATCTGTGTCAAAGTTACTATTGTTAATACTTTTATTATTATTGATATTATTATTACTGATATTATTACTGTATTATTACTGTATTATTACTGTTTTATTACTGTATTATTACTGTAATATTACTGTATTATTACTGTATTATTACTGTATTATTACTGTATTATTACTGTATTATTACTGTATTATTACTGTATTATTACTGTATTAGTAGTAGTATTAATAGTAGTAATATTGACATAATAACGATAATGTCAATACTACTACTACTGCGTTTACTACGACAATTACTATTATTGCTGCTAATACTACTACTAGTGCTATGATTATCATTATTATTATTATTATTATTACTATTATTATTATTATTATTATTATTATTATTATTATTATTATTATTATTATTATTATTTTAAACACTGCAGACACAAAGACAGCAACAATTTACCTCAATCCAGCAGACTGTAAAATTCAATTTTTCATTTCTTTTCGTTTTTCGCTTAAAATAAATCCTCTCGTTAACAAATGTTTACACATTAGTTAGCAGAACAAGTCAATACCGCCATCACAAAATTCTGCAGCTCTCTCTCTCTCTCTATTTTTTTGACCATGGAATAAAATAAAACGCAAAATGAACATGGAAACTCGAAAATAGAAAAAAACGATGATGATCTGTGATATGAATATGCATTATTGAATATATATATATATATATATATATATATATATATATATATATATATATATATATATATATATATATATATATATATATATATATATATATATATATATATATACCTGATTAGTCTTGGCAAGAAAGTGGAAAAGGTGTATAGGTAGGAAACAAAACTGGTTCCATAGCTAAGAGGAAAAAGCTATGAGGAGAGGTTAAAGAATGTGAACTGACGACACTAGAGGAAGAATCAGGGAAGATATGATAACTACATATAAAATGCTCAGGGGGAATTGATAGCGCAGCTAGTGATAGTGTTAGAGAGGCGGGGAAACAAGTATAAAAGGGCTCAGTAGGAAGTTAAAGACACATGAATCACAGAGATGTCAGGATGTATTTTTTCAGGCTCAGGTTAGTCGGGAAGCGAAAAGACCTGCACGAAGCAGCAGTGGAGGCAGCCCCCATACATAGCTTCAAGAATAGGCATAACAGGGGGACGGGGGGGTAAACCAAGCAAGTAACACCTTATCAGACACTCGCCAGGAACCGAGACTCGAACCCTGTTCAAACAATTAGGTGGGCACAGACGACGCGAGTCTCAACAACTTGGCCAGACATTCTCTTGGCACAGGAGTGCCATGCATAGTTTGAAGAGTGGTCTTTGTGGTCCCCTGTGGACTACCGCTGCCCTCAGACATACCAGACCTCAGGGGAAGGTGTCCTGGTATTGGGTATTGGTCTTGGTCGTCGACCGGATATCGGGTATTTGAAACTATTTTTTTTTATGAAACCGAAAGTTATGAAGTGAAGAATGCGGTTATTCGAGACCAAGGTCTGAAAAAATGAGATTTTGCTGCCTTCAAACTTTGGTACTGAGGATTCTGAACCGGACATCGAGGAGAGCAAGAATTTAGAGAATGATAATGAGGAATTGGAATTTTGCGTTAATGGAGAATTAATATAGTAATTCCAGGTAATAATAATAATAATAATAATAATAATAATAATAATAATAATAATAATAATAATAATAATAATAATAATAATAATAATAATCAGAAGAAGAAGAAGAAGAAGAAGAAGAAGAAGAAGAAGAAGAAGAAGAAAAAGAAGA
>NC_091319.1:11320669-11348169 GCF_038502225.1 Cherax quadricarinatus | reverse complement strand
GAACTGCGCAAGTATGAGGCAATTCCTACATGAGGTGCAGTGAGTAAGTGAGCTTGAGGGAAAAATGACAGTAGACGAATGAAAGACAGTAAACGAATGATGGCACACGTGACCACAAAGTGCAAGAAAGCAGTGAAGTTCGTACCAAAGGGCAACAGAAACAACAGGAAAACCAGAGTGAGTTCATTGTTTACCAGGAGGTGTGGAGAGGCCAAAACCAATTGTGCTAGAGTATGGAAGAAGTATAGAAGGCAAAGAATCCAGTTAAACAGGGAGTTCAGCCAAAGAGCCAGAAATGAATATGCACAGATACAGAGAGAAACCCAGGGTAAATACAAGAATGACATAGTATCAACAGCCAAATCTGACCCAAAGTTGTTATACAGCCTCATCAGGAGGAAAGCAGTAGTTAACAATCAGGTAATCAGGTTGAGGAAGGAAGGAAGGGAGCTCACAGGGAACGACCAAGAAGTGTGTGAAGAGCTTAGCTCAAGATTCAGGGAGTATTCACAGTGCAGACAGAGAAGTTCCCAGCAAACCGAGGTAGTAGGGTGCACTAGCAAGTGCTTGACTCATTGCACACAACCGAGGAGGAAGTGAAGAAACTGCTAGGGAAGCTAGATACCTCGAAGTCGGTGGGTCCAGATAATATCTCTTCTTGGGTCCTGAGAGAGGAAGCAGATGCACTGTGTGTACCACAGGGCAGTTACCCTGTTTCATCGAAACACGGCAACTGCCCTAGGTGTGGAAGACAGCAATTGTTGTCCCGATTTATAAGAAAGGAGACAGGCAGGTTGCACTAAATTACAGACCAGTGTCGCTGACATGTATTGTATGTAAAGTTATGGAGATGATTACCAGGATAAGAGAACGGAATGGACTAATACAAGATAACCAGCACGGCTTCAGGGAAGGAAAATCCTGCATCACGAACCTATTGAAGTTCTATGACAAGGTAACAGAAGTAACACAGGAGAGAGGGATGGGTAGACAGCATCTTCTTCGACTGTAAGAAGGCTTTCAGCACAGTACCACACAAGTGACTGGTTGAAAAACTAGAGGAGCTGGCAGGAATAGGAGGGAAAGTACCGCAATGGATCAGGGAATACTTGACAGGAAGGAAACAACTTGTGTAGGTCCAAGACGAGGTGTCAGAGTCGGTGCAAGTGTCGAGTGGGGTTCCACAAGGGTCAGTCCTAGGTCCGGTGCTATTTTCTTGTAATATGTGAATGACATGATGGAAGGGACAGAGTCAAAGGTGTCCCTGTTTGCAGACAATCTGAAACTAATGAGGAGAATACAAGCGGACTAGGATCAGGTAGCCCTACAAGGGGATCTGGACAGGCTGCAACTCTGGTCCAACAAATGGCTCCTGGAGCTTAAACCCAGCAAAAGCAAAGTTATGAAGCTTTGGGAAGGACAAAGGAGACCGTATATGGAGTACAGTCTGAGAGGTCAAAGGCTGTAAAACTCACTCAAGGAAAAGGATCTTGGGGTGAGCATCATACCGAGTATATCTCCTGAGGCGTACATCAACCAAATAACTGTTACAGCATTCCGGGGCCTTGCAAACCTGAGAATAGGGTCTCGCCATCTAAGTAAGGAGTCATTCACGACACTGTGCACCGTGTACGTCAGGCCCATATTGACGTATGCAGCACAGTAAGGAACCCACATCTGGTCAAACACGTCAAGAAATTAGAGAAAGTGCAAGGTTTGCAACAAGACTAGTCACGGAAGTGAGGGGTTTGTCCTACGAGAAGAGGTTAAGGGAACTCAACCTGACAACAATGGAAAACAGGAGGGATAGAGGAGGACAAGATAACAACATATAAAATACTGAGAGGAACTAATAAGGTGGATAGGGACAGAATGTTCAGAGACACAGAAACAAGGGGTCACAACCGGAAGCTGAAAACTCTGAGTCACAGGGATGTTAGAAAGTATTTCTTCTGTCAACGAGTGGCCAGGAAGTGGAATAGTCTGGAATGAGAGGTGGTGAAGGCAGGATTCATACATAACTTTAAGAAAAGGTATGATAAAGCTCACGGAGCAGGGAGGGAGTGACCTAGTAGCGACCGGTAAAGAGGTGGGGTCAGGCGGAATGACTCGGCCCCTGCAACCACAATTAGATGAGAACACACACACACGCACTCACACACACTCGATAATAATAGTTAAATACTCATAGTTTTCGTGGAAACTCGCATTAAAAAAAAAGTCTTGAAAACTTACGTAAACATTGTTGAAAGTTCAGAAGAAGACTTTCCCCACAGAGAATGTATAAGTGACCGTGAAAGATCCGGTTGTGGCTTGAGGTGTTAATATCACTTTATTGGGTTTGCAACCCATAGATTGCACGTGAGATGAAGCTGCAATTCACCATCACAGATGATGTTAAACAGCAGAATGGGAGTTTTTTTTTTTCAAACTGATTAAGATGGACACTGCCAGAGGACGACAAGTGGAAACGATGACCCCAAGATGAAAGTTATCAGAGGTGTCTTTCTCCTGGTACTCAGAAACTGTAGTCAAGATTTAAAGAGTCAAGAATATTGGAACCCCCTAACGTGGAGATCCAAATAAACTCTGTGCATGTAAGCTGAGAGATGAACATCTCTCTGTGGGTTGTTTAGTTCAGTAAGTTTAAAGCCTGTATAGTATACATGAGGATCCTTATGGATGCATGTCATCTGCACTCCTTCATTCAGGGATACTTAAATCCCAAAAATAGGGAATAAAGTAAACTCTCAGTGTACATAAGGTGAAAAATATACACTTCTTCAGTGTGTATACTCTGGTAAGCTATACCTAAAAAAACGTACATCCATATATATATATATATATATATATATATATATATATATATATATATATATATATATATATATATATATATATATATATATATATATATATATATATATATATATACATATATATATATATATATATATATATATATATATATATATATATATATATATATATATATATATATATATATATATATATATATATATATTCTTATATATATATATATTCTTATATATAATACATATATATATATATACATATATATATATATATACATATATATATATCTAGCGGGCTGAGGCTAAACTTCAACTCCTCGGGTCTGATTTGCTTTAATTTCTACTCCTGGTAGTATTAACCTTACCTGGTGTGGGTAGATCAGGTAAGGTGATTTACCAGGAATATTTCTGTTAATTGATTTTCCTGGTTACCAGTGACAACATTGAAGTTGAATACCACCCTTTGTCTTTCTTCAATGTTATACTTATCTAACCTTTATGTAACCAGCATTGTTTTCTTTATTACCAGCTCTGCTGCTGGTCTCGTTAACAAGGGTATACGCTAGATAATTGGAGCAAGATCCCTGTCTACAGGACGTAGTGGCACATTACGACTCCTCACCTCTGAAATCTGAATTGTGGTGCTACAACCAAGTAGTGACAGGAATTTCAGAACACCGGACGAACACCGCCACCTAGGATAACCAACAATATTTCTTCAAAACATCAGAAGACCATCCTGGGCATTAAATACTCCTGTCCCAACATCATACTGGAACCACAGCGGCCAATTTTTATTTTATTTATTTTTAATTAAAATCCTTAGAAAATTACCTTCGCAATTATTCCTCAAGTCATTTATTTATTTTTCCATTCTCTTTGTTCAGGCGGAAGGCGTTCCCTTGATATATATAGTCCCTTCATGGGACTTTAAGCCTACCGATTATATGAGGGTTAATGCGGCTGCACGATACCTGTACACCACCAATCACGAATATTCCAATCCATAAAAACAGCAATCAATATAAACTCTTTTTGTGTGTATAGAGAAAGAAAAGGACACCTCTCGGTGTACTGTATACCCATATACTATGAAAACTGATTCATGACAGCACTCTGAAACAGGCACGAGATTATTGCCAGAGGCGGCCACTGCCTCTGGGATCCGCAATTTGTCTCGCTATCTCCCTCTCTTATAACCTGAGCTCTATTGGGTAATATATCATCCTGCCCTGAGAATGCGGCCGAATTTCCTGGCTTATTTAACACCTTGCCAGATGAATAAATATTGGAAAGAGGCAACGGCCTTTTTTGGGGGGGGGAGGGTGGAGTCTGTTAATATGCGTTTACGTGCGATAGAGCAACAGAAGAAAAGGTTAGAACTTTTTACAAACACTCGATGAAGCATCAGAACCTTTTACAAAGATGCTGAAATATTAGAGAAGTGTCACCTAGCAGTGACAATATACTATTAGACCGTTTTTATTAGCGGTGGTGAACGTTAGAATCATTTACTAACAGCGATTGGAAAGAAAATGGTAGAACCGAAAGTTAACTACACTGTTAGAATGGTAGAGCCATGTAGTAACATCGCTGTTTAAAAATCAGAAGCATAAACTAACAGCGCTGTTAAAATGGTAGCAGAGTGATGCTAAGATGTTGGAAACATTTGCCAACAGCGTAATTATAGTCTATAAGAATTCACATTCAGCAAATCAATAATACCAAGAGAGGAAGAAAAAGAAGTGGTAGTAACAAAAGCTGGTATTGTAAGTAAAAGTGGTTAGTACTACTCTCTAGTACCTCTTACTACTGCTGCTACTACTACTACTTCCAGTACTTACCTTTCCCTTACCACTACTTCTTTTTCTTCCTCTCTTGGTCCCGTCCCTGTCCCTCTCGCCTATATATACACTGTCTCCCTCACTCTTGTGTGTTACAGTGATTTGGTAAATGGTCCAAGTCGGACCGAAATGTCGTCGTAAGCTTCTCTTATGTGCGGGTTATTTGTGTGCTGTTGCAGTCACGGTATTGTTCCTTTTGTTCTTCACAACCAACAAGCCAAGAGTGCCACATTAAACTTTTTAAATATTAATAATAGTTGATGGTGTTTTCTAACTAAAGAGAACTACAATTCAGAAAAAGAAATCACGATTTTGCATGATGTTATTGTGCTTTGCAAGAGGAGGATTGTTTGCTTAGCGAGAAGTTAGAGATGGGTTAGGTCCGTGAATTTATTATGGGGAAGCGCTAAACTCGTAGAGGCCATTCAGTGCCTGGAGAAAATAAGAAGGATTGGGAAGAGGAGGAAGGGAGGGAAGGGTAATCAACTATTATTTGAGAAGATATTATTTGATTTTATATAGGTTTTCTCTAGGCCTACGCAGAAACTTTGTTCGTTTTAAAAGCTTGCTGAAGAAAAATAGTTTCCCATTGGAAATTTAAATGTATATTTTAAAATTAATAGTATTATAATGAATTAAATTATGTTATCATAAGGAATGACTAAGAGAAAGCATCACTGTTGCAGGTAGTGGCGGCGGTGGGATGAGATCTGCAGATGTCAAGCTGGCGTCAAGTATCTTGAGGGGTTCTTCACGACACACGGCTTGCACACTCCAACCTGACACTGAAAAGCTATCATTACTTCTCCTTAGGGATGTAATGATCTTGTTTCACCTCGCCAGCCTGTGGAGAGCTTGCTTCACCTCTCCAGTGTGTGTGAAGGGCTTGCTTCACCTCGCCAGTGTGTACAAAGAGCTTGCTACGCCTCGCCAGTGCATATGAAGGGCTTGCTTCACCTCGCCAGTGTGTAATGATTTTGTTTCCTCTTGCCTAAAGTGCGTCTATTTTTCTCTGATTTCATTGGATTGAAGTGGTGATACGGAAGTTTTTTCTTTTCTCTAGCCTATGATGAGATTGACATCTAGGCTTTGACTTAGACTAAAAGGGATGACCTGGCCTCGATCTCATCTACGAGAGGTGACCTGATACACTAGTAACCAATCTTGAACGAAACAGAATGAGCTTCTCTAACATATAATAACAAGGAGCTCTGCTACCTGCAGACTCCCGCAATAGTGATGATGATCTAGTACTGTAGATCGCTAGGGTAATTCTCCTCTTAATCTTGTCCGAGTTCACTTAGAAACAATATGGGACAAGAATGATGAGTGTTAGAAATATCTTGGCTCTCGTAAGCTGTACATAGTCGATCCCTAACACCTGGGATAGAAACAAACTCGGTTAACTACGTTAAATGTATTGAAAGCCTATCTAGTACACGAGGGATCATTGAGGCTACATGCAGCCTATGCATTAAGTCAACGATATTTTAATTCCTAAAACTGGGATTAAAGTAAAAGTTCTCAGCATATTATTACACTAGGAGACACACGCCTCTCGGTGTATACACATTTGGAGAAAAAAAAAACTCTTGGAAAATGTATCACTAGAAACAAGACAATGAAAGAAAAATGTGTGCAGAAAACTATCGAATACTGAGCCACTTGTAGTCAGTCAAGTGTTAACTATTATTTAGTTATATTACTGTTAAGAATATTTTATAGGAAAACTAGATGCTTCCTTCGTACGTGTGTGTACTCGCCTAATTGTGGTTACAGGGGTTGATACTCAGCTCCTGGCCCCGCCTCTTCACTGTGTGTATATATGTCAGCGACTTGGATACGTGATAGTCAACTGACGAAAACCATAAACCGAGAGTTGAAGAAATGGGGACGACATGCATGGAGAGACAATGGTGAGAGAAACTTGCGAAGATGCACGCAGAAATAAACGTTGGTGAGAGATATTAAAGGAAAATGAGCTTACTGAAACAGAAGCTGCATAGGCAAAAAGTCACTTATTAATATTGCAATATCGTGCAACGGTCACTCGGCTGACAGAGACATGTAATCTGTAAAGCAATTTAATACAACAGGCTACACTAACTAGAATTACTGGACGATTCTGACAAAGTTTTCTGATGTATATAAAAGAAAGATGTAAATGACGTTTGCAACATTCCCATGCTATTATGAACATTAATATAAAGGCAAATATAGCAAAGTTATAGAGGAATAGATTTAGTATCCTTTTTCTAGCCCGAGATATCTAGATACGGATGATCTGGTGGATTGTTGAGCTGGTGATCACAGCAACAGTGCTAAGTAAATTCCAACAAATAGTGTGAACTGTGAGCATAAACATGATTAATGAACATACTGCTAATTTTCTAAGCACAGGAACAGCTTTGTGATTAGCAAATGTGAATTTAGTGATATAGAGAGGAATACAGTGGTGATCACTGGTGTGTGTAAGGTCGCTGCATCGGTCCCAGTGCACCTTGTGAAACATATTTGTCTCATGATTTTTAAAAAAGTGACATTCTCGTTTCATTGCAGTGTTGATGATTATATATAACAGGAAAGTAAAGTGGAACTGATGTTGTGTTGACACGAGTTATCACAGCTTTCTACCTAACCTGAGGCCGACAATAAAATATTTCACTTTATTATAGACAGATATTTGTAATCTAGTTTTCAGCCAATGAAGAACAGCCTTCATGAACAAGATCTGAAGAACATAAGAAGCTGAAGAGCTGATAACACGTTCACTCTGGGAGGAAAGGCGTTTCAGAGTTCCACGGATGTTGTAAATGTTTGTGGAAGTGCTGTAAAGATTTTTCGACGACTATGGCCCATCGTGAGGATGGGATCTTGGCCATGGTTTTCCTCGGGCCCCCACCGAGAGCCATAATGGCCCGTGCACCGTTGTTGACGCTCGTCCTGCTGACTGCCGCTGCTACTTTCGGTGAGTCTCTTAAGATTATATATATATATATATATATATATATATATATATATATATATATATATATATATATTATATTTCTCAACGTACCGCCCGTCTCCCACCGAGGCAGGGTGACGTAAAAAGAAAAGTGGAAGTTTTTCTTTATATGTAGTAATTTATACAGGAAGATGGGTTATTAGCTCCTTGCTCCTGGCATTTTAGTCTCTTAAGACACGCATGTGGGTGAGAATTGAACCCATGGTTACGTGTTCACAATGTAAGCCCTCACCCACTTGAGCCATGTTGATTACAGTAGGAAGTATAATAATTTATCTTCTCCAGGTGAAGTCTGCAGACGTCATTCACTGTGATGTCAATTATGCTTTGGAAGAGAGCTACAGTAAAGCTTGTAGTTGACGTCACGGCTGGTGACGCCAGCAGGCATCACCAGCATAGGACAGGATATCATTCTTCCTATTGTAACCAGCATAGCACGGTAGAATTTTTTTTTATTAATTATGATAAAAACTGGTATAATTATAATTTATTTGTTAAGCTGTAGTCAGCGGGGTTGTTACTTAATTATTCATAAAATGAGTTTGTATAATTAAAATGAATTTAGTTGGTAAACCCGTGAGTGTAGAGTTTGTGTAAAGTGATGTAGTAAATGATTTATCAGTTAGTTTAATATTAAAAACAGTAACTGGCAGTTGTTTTATATTTGATGTTTGTTGGGTTATTGTTTTATATAAATAACAGTAATTCCCTTTCTCGGATAACTGAGGTAGAGAAGGTTAGGCTTATGGAATAGGAAACTTTTACTCTATCCTTCGTCTCATCTTTCTCCTCCTCCTTCTCCTCTTCTTCTTCTTCTTCCTTCTCCTTCTCCTCCTCCAATAAACCTAAAAAAAACCACTCCTTTACCCAATAGTCTCGTTCCTACTTCCCTTCTCTCCCTCCAGTTTCTCTCTTTCCCTTCCTTTTTTCCTTTTTCTATCCACCTCCATCTCAACACACCACCTCAACACACCACCTCAACACACCACCTCAACACACCACCTCAACACACCACCTCAACACACCACCTCAACACACCACCTCAACACACCACCTCAACACACCACCTCAACACACCACCTCAACACACCACCTTAACACACCACCTCAACACACCACCTCAACACACCACCTCAACACACCACCTCAGCACACCACCTCAACACACCACCTCAATACACCACCTCAACACACCACCTCAACACACCACCTCAACACACCACCTCAACACACCACCTCAACACACCACCTCAGCACACCACCTCAACACACCACCTCAACACACCACCTCAACACACCACCTCAACACACCACCTCAACACACCACCTCAACACACCACCTCAACACACCACCTCAACACACCACCTCAACACACCACCTCAACACACCACCTCAGCACACCACCTCAACACACCACCTCAATACACCACCTCAACACACCACCTCAACACACCACCTCAACACACCACCTCAACACACCACCTCCACACACCACCTCAACACACCACCTCAACACACCACCTCAACACACCACCTCAACACACCACCTCAACACACCACCTCAACACACCACCTCCACACACCACCTCAACACACCACCTCAACACACCACCGTTCCATCCATCCTGCTGACTTTACATTTGAAGACATCTCCTCCCTAACCCTCCAACCTTTGTTCAATCTCCCTCCCTTCTTCCTTCCCTCCTCGCTCTCCCTCCCTCCTTTTCTCGTTATCAGTCTCTCCCTTCTTCACTCCTTCGTTCTTCTTTCATCCATTCTTCTCTCTCACTCCTCTCTGTATCCCTCCCTCAATACATACCTACTGACCTAGATCTCTTCTCTCTTTTTTTGTATCTCCTCCATACCTCCCTCTCTTTCTTCCCTATCTTTACCTCTCTCTATCTCTCTCGAGCTACCTTTAACTCTCTTTCTTTACTACTTTTTTTTCCTTACTGCCAGCCTCTCTAAAATCTTTCCAGCTCGTCTGCCATCCGGCTTGCCAGTTTGTCTGCCTGTTAACCAGTTATCTTCCTGTCTGCTTGCCTGCCCGCCTGCCTGTCAACCATCCTGCCTATCTGCCTGCCTGTCAACCATCCTGCCTGCCTGCCTGCCTGTCAACCATCCTGCCTGCCTGCCTGCCTGCCTGCCTGCCTACCTGCCTGCCTGCCTGTCTGCCTGCCTGCCTGTCAATCATCCTGCCTGTCTGCCTGCCTGTCAACCATCCTGCTTGTCCGCCTGCCTGTCAACCATCCTGCTTGCCCGCCTGCCTGTCAACCATCCTGCCTATCTGCCTGCCTGTCAACCATCCTGGCTGCCTGCCTGTCAACCATCCTGCCTGCCTGTCTGCCTGTCTGCCTGTCAACCATTCTGCCTGCCTGCCTGCCTATCAACTATCCCGCCTATCTGCCTGCCTGTCAACCATCCTGCCTATCTGCCTGCCTGTCAACCATCCTGCTTGCCCGCCTGCCTGTCAACCATCCTGCCTATCTGCCTGCCTGTCAACCATCCTGCCTGCCTGTCTGCCTGTCTGCCTGTCTGCCTGTCTGTATGTCAACCATTCTGCCTGCCTGCCTGCCTATCAACTATCCTGCCTATCTGCCTGCCTGTCAACCATCCTGCATCTCTGCCTGCCTGTCAACCATCCTGCCTGCCTGCCTGCCTGCCTGTCAACCATCCTGCCTGCCTGCCTGCCTGCCTGCCTGCCTGCCTGCCTGCCTGCCTGCCTGCCTGCCTGTCTGCCTGCCTGCCTGCCTGCATGTCATCCATCCTGCCTGCCTGCCTGTCAACCATCCTGCCCGCCTGCCTGTCAACCATCCTGCCTATCTGCCTGCCTGTCAACCATCCTGCCTGCCTGCCTGCCTGTCAACCATCCTGCCTGCCTGCCTGCCTGCCTGCCTGCCTGTCTGCCTGCCTGCCTGCCTGCCTGTCTGCCTGCCTGCCTGTCAACCATCCTGCCTATCTGCCTGCCTGTCAACCATCCTGCTTGCCCGCCTGCCTGTCAACCATCCTGCCTATCTGCCTGCCTGTCAACCATCCTGGCTGCCTGCCTGCCTGCCTGCCTGCCTGTCAACCATCCTGCCTGCCTGTCTGCCTGTCTGCCTGTCTGCCTGTCTGCCTGTCAACCATTCTGCCTGCCTGCCTACCTATCAACTATCCCGCCTATCTGCCTGCCTGTCAACCATCCTGCCTCTCTGCCTGCCTGTCAACCATCCTGCCTGCCTGCCTGCCTGCCTGCCTGTCAACCATCCTGCCTGCCTGCCTGCCTGCCTGCCTGTCTGCCTGCCTGCCTGCCTGCCTGCCTGCCTGCCTGTCTGCCTGCCTGCCTGCCTGCCTGCCTGCCTGCCTGCCTGCCTGCCTGCCTGCCTGCCTGCCTGCATGTCATCCATCCTGCCTGCCTGCCTGTCAACCATCCTGCCTGCCTGTCTGTCAACCATCCTGCCTGCCTGCCTGCCTGCTTACCTGCCTGTCAGCCATCCTGTCTGCCTGCCTGTCAACGATCCTGCCTGCCTGCCTGTCAACCATCCTGCTTGCCTGCCTGCCTGTCAGCCTGTTAATCATTCTGCCTGCCTGTCAACCATCCTGCCTGCCTGCCTGTCAACCATCCTGCCTGCCTGCCTGCCTGTCAACCTGCCTGCCTGCCTGCTTGTCAACCATCCTGCTTGCCTGCCTGTCAATCATCCTGCCTGCCTGTTAACCATCCTGCCTGCCTGTCAACCATCCTGCCTGCCTGCCTCTCAACCATCCTGCCTTCCTGCCTGCCTGCCTGCCTGCCTGCCTGCCTGCCTGTCAACCATCCTGCCTGCCTGCCTGTTAACCATCCTGCCTGCCTGTAAACCATCCTGCTTGCATGCAAGCCTGTCAACAATCCTGCCTGCCTGCTTGTCAACCATCCTGCTTGCCTGCCTGTCAATCATCCTGCCTGCCTGTTAACCATCCTGCCTGCCTGTCAACCATCCTGCCTGCCTGCCTGTCAACCATCCTGCCTTCCTGCCTGCCTGCCTGCCTGCCTGCCTGCCTGTCAACCATCCTGCCTGCCTGCCTGTCAACCATCCTGCCTGCCTGTAAACTATCCTGCTTGCATGCAAGCCTGTCAACAATCCTGCCTGCCTGCCTGTCAACCAGCCTGCCTGCCTGCGTGTCAACCATCCTGCCTGTCTGCCTGCCTGCCTGCCTGCCTGCCTGCCTGCCTGCCTGCCTGCCTGCCTGCCTGCCTGCCTGCCTGCCTGCCTGCCTGCCTGCCTGCCTCACTCCGGACTAAGAAAGATGCAGCAAGGGTGGCCCGCTGGACGCTTGCGAGAGCCTTGTGTCTGACATGCACTTGTGGTCCATTTGTCAGGTCGGGTTTTCATTTGCAGTTTCCAGCCATTTGTCAAGAGAAAAACAAGTTATATTACGCGAGAGTCAGCCCATGAGAGAGAGAGAGAGAGAGAGAGAGAGAGAGAGAGAGAGAGAGAGAGAGAGACAGACAGACAGACAGACAACAAAGTGCCTTGACGTCAGCAGCGAGGCTGTCTGTTGAGATGACTTATTTACCTGTGTGTAGGCTTAAGAACTATCGTGTATTATGTAGCTGTGTAAGTCAAGGCTAGAAAAGCAGAAGGGTTTCTCCCCACCCTCCATTCTCTCTGGTCACTGCCGGAGGGCAGTGACATTGCTACTGTTACTCTTCTGTTGTTGTTACTCCACTGCTACTGTTACTCTTCTGTTGTTGTTACTCCACTGCTACTGTTACTTCACTGCTACTTTACTGCGACTGTTATTTTACTGCTGCTACAACTCTACTGCTGCTGTTACTCCACTGCTGTGTGTATCAGTGGATCTACTTCAGTTACTACTTGCTCTACCACGACTAACACAGTCACCTGCTTCCACGACTGTTACTCCTGTTTTCTGAATTGGGTCGCCTCTTTGTCAGCTGATGGTCTTGATGCAGTTGTTGAATAAACATCTGGAATCTCTTGACTCTAGATTTCCCCAGTAAAGGATCCAGACGGATATTATCCGTCTGAATAATGTTCTTGCAAAGTGTTTGTCCAGCTGGTTATTAAATAACTGCATAGACTTTGTGCTTGCAAATTTAGTGGGTAGTTTTTGCTATTCTGCTATAATTTAGCTTGCAAAATTAAAATAAAAAATCTGCATACGTTTGTGTTGCATCTAATGCCTCACAGTTTCTTGCTATTATTACGTTGTTATGGACTCTTTCAGCACTTCAAATAGGTGTGTTGAAGACAATAATATCTTCAAAATTTAACTAAAGAGTCAAACATTTAAGATATTGATTGTTGCGCGCTCTAAGTCGTTCTGCATTACATTTCCTTCTGAGTGATGGAACAACCTGAGCGGCTCCTCTCTGTGCCCTCTCCAGTATATCATCTCTGTGCCCTCTCCAGTATATCATCTCTGTGCCCTCTCCAGTATATCATCTCTGTGCCCTCTCCAGTATATCATCTCTGTGCCCTCTCCAGTATATCATCTTTGTGCCCTCTCCAGTATATCATCTCTGTGCCCTCTCCAGTATATCATCTCTGTGCCCTCTCCAGTATATCATCTTTGTGCCCTCTCCAGTATATCATCTCTGTGCCCTCTCCAGTATATCATCTCTGTGCCCTCTCCAGTATATCATCTCTGTGCCCTCTCCAGTATATCATCTCTGTGCCCTCTCCAGTATATCATCTTTGTGCCCTCTCCAGTATATCATCTCTGTGCCCTCTCCAGTATATCATCTCTGTGCTCTCTCCAGTACATCATCTTTGTGCCCTCTCCAGTACATCATCTTTGTGCCCTCTCCAGTATATCATCTCTGTGCCCTCTCCAGTATATCATCTCTGTGCTCTCTCCAGTACATCATCTCTGTGCCCTCTCCAGTATATCATCTTTGTGCCCTCTCCAGTACATCATCTCTGTGCCCTCTCCAGTACATAATCTCTGTGCCCTCTCCAGTACATCATCTCTGTGCCCTCTCCAGTACATCATCTCTGTGCCCTCTCCAGTATATCATCTTTGTGCCCTCTCCAGTACATCATCTCTGTGCCCTCTCCAGTATATCATCTTTGTGCCCTCTCCAGTACATCATCTCTGTGCCCTCTCCAGTACATAATCTCTGTGCCCTCTCCAGTACATCATCTCTGTGCCCTCTCCAGTACATCATCTCTGTGCCCTCTCCAGTACATCATCTCTGTGCCCTCTCGAGTATATCATCTTTGTGCCCTCTCCAGTACATCATCTCTGTGCCCTCTCCAGTACATCATCTCTGTGCCCTCTCCAGTACATAATCTCTGTGCCCTCTCCAGTACATAATCTCTGTGCCCTCTCCAGTACATCATCTCTGTGCCCTCTCCAGTACATAATCTCTGTGCCCTCTCCAGTACATCATCTCTGTGCCCTCTCGAGTATATCATCTTTGTGCCCTCTCCAGTACATCATCTCTGTGCCCTCTCCAGTACATCATCTCTGTGCCCTCTCCAGTACATAATCTCTGTGCCCTCTCCAGTACATCATCTCTGTGCCCTCTCGAGTATATCATCTTTGTGCCCTCACCAGTACACCATCTTTGTGCCCTCTCCAGTACATCATCTCTGTGCCCTCTCCAGTACATCATCTCTGTGCCCTCTCCAGTACATCATCTCTGTGCCCTCTCCAGTACATCATCTCTGTGCCCTCTCCAGTACATCATCTCTGTGCCCTCTCCAGTACATCATCTCTGTGCCCTCTCCAGTACATCATCTCTGTGCCCTCTCCAGTACATCATCTCTGTGCCCTCTCCAGTACATCAACTCTGTGCCCTCTCCAGTACATCATCTCTGTGCCCTCTCCAGTACATCATCTCTGTGCCCTCTCCAGTACATCATCTCTGTGCCCTCTCCAGTACATCATCTCTGTGCCCTCTCCAGTACATCATCTCTGTGCCCTCTCCAGTACATCATCTCTGTGCCCTTTCCAGTACATCATCTCTGTGCCCTCTCCAGTACATCATCTCTTTGCCCTCTCCAGTACATCATCTCTGTGCCCTCTCCAGTACATCATCTCTGTGCCCTCTCCAGTACATAATCTCTGTGCCCTCTCCAGTACATCATCTCTGTGCCCTCTCCAGTACATCATCTCTGTGCCCTCTCCAGTACATCATCTCTGTGCCCTCTCCAGTACATCATCTCTGTGTCCTCTCCAGTACATCATCTCTGTGCCCTCTCTAGTACATCATCTCTGTGCCCTCTCCAGTACACCATCTTTGTGCCCTCTCCAGTACATCATCTCTGTGCCCTCTCCAGTACATCATCTCTGTGCCCTCTCCAGTACATCATCTATGTGCCCTCTCCAGTACATCATCTCTGTGCCCTCTCCAGTACATCATCTCTGTGCCCTCTCCAGTACATCATCTCTGTGCCCTCTCCAGTACATCATCTCTGTGCCCTCTCCAGTACATCATCTTTGTGCCCTCTCGAGTATATCATCTTTGTGCCCTCTCCAGTACATCATCTCTGTGCCCTCTCCAGTACATCATCTCTGTGCCCTCTCCAGTACATCATCTCTGTGCCCTCTCGAGTATATCATATTTGTGCCCTCTCCAGTACATAATCTCTGTGCCCTCTCCAGTACATCATCTCTGTGCCCTCTCCAGTACATCATCTCTGTGCCCTCTCCAGTACATCATCTCTGTGCCCTCTCCAGTACATCATCTCTGTGCCCTCTCCAGTACATCATCTCTGTGCCCTCTCCAGTACATCATCTCTGTGCCCTCTCCAGTACATCATCTCTGTGCCCTCTCCAGTACATCATCTCTGTGCCCTCTCCAGTACATCATCTCTGTGCCCTCTCCAGTACATCATCTCTGTGCCCTCTCCAGTACATCATCTCTGTGCCCTCTCCAGTACATCATCTCTGTGCCCTCTCCAGTACATCATCTCTGTGCCCTCTCCAGTACATCATCTCTGTGCCCTCTCCAGTACATCATCTCTGTGCCCTCTCCAGTACATCATCTCTGTGCCCTCTCCAGTACATCATCTCTGTGCCCTCTCCAGTACATCATCTCTGTGCCCTCTCCAGTACATCATCTCTGTGCCCTCTCCAGTACATCATCTCTGTGCCCTCTCCAGTACATCATCTCTGTGCCCTCTCCAGTACATCATCTCTGTGCCCTCTCCAGTACATCATCTCTGTGCCCTCTCCAGTACATCATCTCTGTGCCCTCTCCAGTACATCATCTCTGTGCCCTCTCCAGTACATCATCTCTGTGCCCTCTCCAGTACATCATCTCTGTGCCCTCTCCAGTACATCATCTCTGTGCCCTCTCCAGTACATCATCTCTGTGCCCTCTCCAGTACATCATCTCTGTGCCCTCTCCAGTACATCATCTCTGTGCCCTCTCCAGTACATCATCTCTGTGCCCTCTCCAGTACATCATCTCTGTGCCCTCTCCAGTACATCATCTCTGTGCCCTCTCCAGTACATCATCTCTGTGCCCTCTCCAGTACATCATCTCTGTGCCCTCTCCAGTACATCATCTCTGTGCCCTCTCCAGTACATCATCTCTGTGCCCTCTCCAGTACATCATCTCTGTGCCCTCTCCAGTACATCATCTCTGTGCCCTCTCCAGTACATCATCTCTGTGCCCTCTCCAGTACATCATCTCTGTGCCCTCTCCAGTACATCATCTCTGTGCCCTCTCCAGTACATCATCTCTGTGCCCTCTCCAGTACATCATCTCTGTGCCCTCTCCAGTACATCATCTCTGTGCCCTCTCCAGTACATCATCTCTGTGCCCTCTCCAGTACATCATCTCTGTGCCCTCTCCAGTACATCATCTCTGTGCCCTCTCCAGTACATCATCTCTGTGCCCTCTCCAGTACATCATCTCTGTGCCCTCTCCAGTACATCATCTCTGTGCCCTCTCCAGTACATCATCTCTGTGCCCTCTCCAGTACATCAGTTCTGTGCCTTCTCCAGTACATCATCTGTGCCCTCTCCAGTACATCATCTCTGTGCCCTCTCCAGTACATCATCTCTGTGCCCTCTCCAGTACATCATCTCTGTGCCCTCTCCAGTATATCATCTCTGTGCCCTCTCCAGTCAGTACTCATCTCTGTGCCCTCTCCAGTACATCATCTCTGTGCCCTCTCCAGTACATCATCTCTGTGCCCTCTCCAGTACATCATCTCTTGTGCCCTCTCCAGTACATCATCTCTGTGCCCTCTCCAGTACATCATCTCTGTGCCCTCTCCAGTACATCATCTCTGTGCCCTCTCCAGTACATCATCTCCCTCTCCAGTACATCATCTCTGTGCCCTCTCCAGTACATCATCTCTGTGCCCTCTCCAGTACATCATCTCTGTGCCCTCTCCAGTACATCATCTCTGTGCCCTCTCCAGTCCATCATCTCTGTGCCCTCTCCAGTACATCATCTGTGCCCTCTCCAGTACATCATCTTTGTGCCCTCTCCAGTACATCATCTCTGTGCCCTCTCCAGTACATAATCTCTGTGCCCTCTCCAGTACATCATCTCTGTGCCCTCTCCAGTACATCATCTCTGTGCCCTCTCCAGTACATCATCTCTGTGCCCTCTCCAGTACATCATCTCTGTGCCCTCTCCAGTACATCATCTCTGTGCCCTCTCCAGTACATCATCTCTGTGCCCTCTCCAGTACATCATCTCTGTGCCCTCTCCAGTACGTACTCTGTGTGCCCTCTCCAGTACATCATCTCTGTGCCCTCTCCAGTACATCATATCTGTGCCCTCTCCAGTACATCATCTCTGTGCCCTCTCCAGTACATCATCTCTGTTCACTCTCGAGTACAACATCTCTGTGCCCTCTCCAGTACATCATCTCTGTGCCCTCTCCAGTACATCATCTCTGTGCCCTCTCCAGTACATCATCTCTGTGCCCTCTCCAGTACATCATCTCTGTGCCCTCTCCAGTACATCATCTCTGTGCCCTCTCCAGTACATCATCTCTGTGCCCTCTCCAGTACATCATCTCTGTGCCCTCTCCAGTACATCATCTCTGTGCCCTCTCCAGTACATCATCTCTGTGCCCTCTCCAGTACATCATCTCTGTGCCCTCTCCAGTACATCATCTCTGTGCCCTCTCCAGTACATCATCTCTGTGCCCTCTCCAGTACATCATCTCTGTGCCCTCTCCAGTACATCATCTCTGTGCCCTCTCCAGTACATCATCTCTGTGCCCTCTCCAGTACATCATCTCTGTGCCCTCTCCAGTACATCATCTCTGTGCCCTCTCCAGTACATCATCTCTGTGCCCTCTCCAGTACATCATCTCTGTGCCCTCTCCAGTACATCATCTCTGTGCCCTCTCCAGTACATCATCTCTGTGCCCTCTCCAGTACATCATCTCTGTGCCCTCTCCAGTACATCATCTCTGTGCCCTCTCCAGTACATCATCTCTGTGCCCTCTCCAGTACATCATCTCTGTGCCCTCTCCAGTACATCATCTCTGTGCCCTCTCCAGTACATCATCTCTGTGCCCTCTCCCTCTCCAGTACATCATCTCTGTGCCCTCTCCAGTACATCATCTCTGTGCCCTCTCCAGTACATCACAGTACATCATCTTTGTGCCCTCTCCAGTACATCATCTCTGTGCCCTCTCCAGTACATCATCTCTGTGCCCTCTCCAGTACATCATCTCTGTGCCCTCTCCAGTACATCATCTCTGTGCCCTCTCCAGTACATCATCGCTGTGCCCTCTCCATACATCATCTGGTTGCCCGCTCCAGTACATCATCTCTGTGCCCTCTCCAGTACATCATCTCTGTGCCCTCTCCAGTACATCATCTCTGTGCCCTCTCCAGTACATCATCTCTGTGCCCTCTCCAGTACATCATCTCTGTGCCCTCTCCAGTACATCATCTCTGTGCCCTCTCCAGTACATCATCTCTGTGCCCTCTCCAGTACATCATCTCTGTGCCCTCTCCAGTACATCATCTCTGTGCCCTCTCCAGTACATCATCTCTGTGCCCTCTCCAGTACATCATCTCTGTGCCCTCTCCAGTACATCATCTCTGTGCCCTCTCCAGTACATCATCTCTGTGCCCTCTCCAGTACATCATCTCTGTGCCCTCTCCAGTACATCATCTCTGTGCCCTCTCCAGTACATCATCTCTGTGCCCTCTCCAGTACATCATCTCTGTGCCCTCTACATCAGTACATCAGTACTCTGTGCCCTCTCCAGTACATCATCTCTGTGCCCTCTCCAGTACATCATCTCTGTGCCCTCTCCAGTACATCATCTCTGTGCCCTCTCCAGTACATTATCTCTGTGCCCTCTCCAGTACATCATCTCTGTGCCCTCTCCAGTACATCATCTCTGTGCCCTCTCCAGTACATCATCTCTGTGCCCTCTCCAGTACATCATCTCTGTGCCCTCTCCAGTAGTAGTACATCATCTCTGTGCCCTCTCCAGTACATCATCTCTGTGCCCTCTCCAGTCTTCATCTCTGTGCCCTCTCCAGTTCATCATCTCTGTGCCCTCTCCAGTACATCATCTCTGTGCCCTCTCCAGTACATCATCTCTGTGCCCTCTCCAGTACATCATCTCTGTGCCCTCTCCAGTACATCATCTCTGTGCCCTCTCCAGTACATCATCTCTGTGCCCTCTCCAGTACATCATCTCTGTGCCCTCTCCAGTACATCATCTCTGTGCCCTCTCCAGTACATCATCTCTGTGCCCTCTCCAGTACATCATCTCTGTGCCCTCTCCAGTACATCATCTCTCTGTGCCCTCTCCAGTACATCATCTCTGTGCCCTCTCCAGTACATCATCTCTGTGCCCTCTCCAGTACATCATCTCTGTGCCCTCTCCAGTACATCATCTCTGTGCCCTCTCCAGTACATCATCTCTGTGCCCTCTCCAGTACATCATCTCTGTGCCCTCTCCAGTACATCATCTCTGTGCCCTCTCCAGTACATCATCTTTGTGCCCTCTCCAGTACGTCATCTCTGTGCCCTATCCAGTACATAATCTCTGTGCCCTCTCCAGTACATCATCTCTGTGCCCTCTCCAGTACATCATCTCTGTGCCCTCTCCAGTACATCATCTCTGTGCCCTCTCCAGTACATCATCTCTGTGCCCTCACCAGTACACCATCTTTGTGCCCTCTCCAGTACATCATCTCTGTGCCCTCTCCAGTACATCATCTCTGTGCCCTCTCCAGTACATCATCTCTGTGCCCTCTCCAGTACATCATCTCTGTGCCCTCTCCAGTACATCATCTTTGTGCCCTCTCCAGTACGTCATCTCTGTGCCCTATCCAGTACATAATCTCTGTGCCCTCTCCAGTACATCATCTCTGTGCCCTCTCCAGTACATCATCTCTGTGCCCTCTCCAGTACATCATCTCTGTGCCCTCTCCAGTACATCATCTCTGTGCCCTCTCCAGTACATCATCTCTGTGCCCTCTCCAGTACATCATCTCTGTGCCCTCTCCAGTACATCATCTCTGTGCCCTCTCCAGTACACTATCTTTGTGCCCTCTCCAGTACATCATCTCTGTGCCCTCTCCAGTACATCATATCTGTGCCCTCTCCAGTACATCATCTCTGTGCCCTCTCCAGTACATCATCTCTGTGCCCTCTCTAGTACATCATCTCTGTGCCCTCTCCAGTACACCATCTTTGTGCCCTCTCCAGTACATCATCTCTGTGCCCTCTCCAGTACATCATCTCTGTGCCCTCTCCAGTACATCATCTCTGTGCCCTCTCCAGTACATCATCTCTGTCCCCTCTCCAGTACATCATCTCTGTGCCCTCTCCAGTACATCATCTCTGTGCCCTCTCCAGTACATCATCTCTGTGCCCTCTCCAGTACATCATCTTTGTGCCCTCTCCAGTACATCATCTCTGTGCCCTCTCCAGTACATCATCTCTGTGCCCTCTCCAGTACATCATCTCTGTGCCCTCTCCAGTACATCATCTCTGTGCCCTCTCCAGTACATCATCTCTGTGCCCTCTTCAGTACATCATCTCTGTGCCCTCTCCAGTACATCATCTCTGTGCCCTCTCCAGTACATCATCTCTGTGCCCTCTCCAGTACATCATCTTTGTGCCCTCTCCAGTACATCATCTCTGTGCCCTCTCCAGTACATCATCTTTGTGCCCTCTCCAGTACATCATCTCTGTGCCCTCTCCAGTACACCATCTTTGTGCCCTCTCCAGTACATCATCTCTGTGCCCTCTCCAGTACATCATCTCTGTGCCCTCTCCAGTACATCATCTTTGTGCCCTCTCCAGTACATCATCTCTGTGCCCTCTCCAGTACATCATCTCTGTGCCCTCTCCAGTACATCATCTCTGTGCCCTCTCCAGTACATCATCTCTGTGCCCTCTCCAGTACATCATCTCTGTGCCCTCTCCAGTACATCATCTCTGTGCCCTCTTCAGTACATCATCTCTGTGCCCTCTCCAGTACATCATCTCTGTGCCCTCTCCAGTACATCATCTCTGTGCCCTCTCCAGTACATCATCTTTGTGCCCTCTCCAGTACATCATCTCTGTGCCCTCTCCAGTACATCATCTTTGTGCCCTCTCCAGTACATCATCTCTGTGCCCTCTCCAGTACACCATCTTTGTGCCCTCTCCAGTACATCATCTCTGTGCCCTCTCCAGTACATCATCTCTGTGCCCTCTCCAGTACATCATCTTTGTGCCCTCTCCAGTACATCATCTCTGTGCCCTCTCCAGTACATCATCTCTGTGCCCTCTCCAGTACATCATCTCTGTGCCCTCTCCAGTACATCATCTCTGTGCCCTCTCCAGTACATCATCTCTGTGCCCTCTCCAGTACATCATCTCTGTGCCCTCTCCAGTACATTTCTGTGCCCTCTCCAGTACATCATCTCTGTGCCCTCTCCAGTACATCATCTTTGTGCCCTCTCCAGTACATCATCTCTGTGCCCTCTCCAGTACATCATCTTTGTGCCCTCTCCAGTACATCATCTCTGTGCCCTCTCCAGTACATCATCTCTGTGCCCTCTCCAGTACATCATCTCTGTGCCCTCTCCAGTACATCATCTCTGTGCCCTCTCCAGTACATCATCTCTGTGCCCTCTCCAATACATCATCTTTGTGCCCTCTCCAGTACATCATCCCTGTGCCCTCTCTAGTACATCATCTATGTGCCTTCTCCAGTACATCATCTCTGTGCCCTCTCCAGTACATCAACTGTGTGCCTTCTCCAGTACATCATTTCTGTGCCCTCTCCAGTACATCAGTTCTGTGCCTTCTCCAGTACATCGTCTATGGGCCCTCTCCAGTACATCAACTCTGTGCCCTCTCCAGTACATCATCTCTGTGCCCTCTTCAGTACATCATCTCTGTGCCCTCTCCAGTACATCATCTCTGTGCCCTCTCCAGTACATCATCTCTGTGCCCTCTCCAGTACATCATCTTTGTGCCCTCTCCAGTACATCATCTCTGTGCCCTCTCCAGTACATCATCTTTGTGCCCTCTCCAGTACATCATCTCTGTGCCCTCTCCAGTACACCATCTTTGTGCCCTCTCCAGTACATCATCTCTGTGCCCTCTCCAGTACATCATCTCTGTGCCCTCTCCAGTACATCATCTTTGTGCCCTCTCCAGTACATCATCTCTGTGCCCTCTCCAGTACATCATCTCTGTGCCCTCTCCAGTACATCATCTCTGTGCCCTCTCCAGTACATCATCTCTGTGCCCTCTCCAGTACATCATCTCTGTGCCCTCTCCAGTACATCATCTCTGTGCCCTCTCCAGTACATCATCTCTGTGCCCTCTCCAGTACATTTCTGTGCCCTCTCCAGTACATCATCTCTGTGCCCTCTCCAGTACATCATCTTTGTGCCCTCTCCAGTACATCATCTCTGTGCCCTCTCCAGTACATCATCTTTGTGCCCTCTCCAGTACATCATCTCTGTGCCCTCTCCAGTACATCATCTCTGTGCCCTCTCCAGTACATCATCTCTGTGCCCTCTCCAGTACATCATCTCTGTGCCCTCTCCAGTACATCATCTCTGTGCCCTCTCCAATACATCATCTTTGTGCCCTCTCCAGTACATCATCCCTGTGCCCTCTCTAGTACATCATCTATGTGCCTTCTCCAGTACATCATCTCTGTGCCCTCTCCAGTACATCAACTGTGTGCCTTCTCCAGTACATCATTTCTGTGCCCTCTCCAGTACATCAGTTCTGTGCCTTCTCCAGTACATCGTCTATGGGCCCTCTCCAGTACATCAACTCTGTGCCTTCTCCAGTACATCATCTCTGTGCCCTCTCCAGTACATCAACTCTGTGTCTTCTCCAGTACATCATCTTTGTGCCCTCTCCAGTACATTTTCTCTGTGCCCTCTCAGTTCATCATCTCTGTGCCCTCTCTAATACATCATCTCTGTGCCCTCTTCAGTACATAATATCTGCCCTCTCCAGTACATCTTCTCTGTGCCCTCCCTAGTACATTTTCTCTGTGTCCTCTCTAGTACATATCTTTGTCCTCTCCAGTACAGCATTGTCATTTAATTTGGAGACCAAAACCTGGTGGTATTTTTAAGACGCGGTCTAACAAGTGCATCAATAGGGAGTCAATATGGTGCCTTGTGGTTTGAACTTCAGTTTTCTAGTTTTGAAACATGGTATCGTGTTAGTTTTGTTAGTCTTAGATAGGCATCGCTTGGTACGTTTGAGGCCGAGAGAGAGAGAGAGGGAGGGAGGGAGGGAGGGGGGGAGGGAAGGAGAGAAAGGGGCAGGGGGGTTGCAAGCAACGTAAAGGCGAGATGCAACATTCGTGGAGCCACGTCGTAATCTTCGAAATTCGATATTAGTGGCCTGTTCCTTCCCTCCCTTCTCCCTTTATCTGAATCCTCCCTTCTCTTTCTGTACCCTCCCTTCTTTCTCCCTCTGGTACCTTTCTTTCCTGTCCCTTTATCTGTACCTTTCATTCTCTTTTCCTCTATCAGTGCCCTCCCTACCTTCTCCCTATTTCTGTTACCTTCCTTCTTTCTCCCTCTTTTATACCTTTCATCCTCCCTTGTCTGCTCCATCTCTTTACTATTTCCCTGTCTCCCCCCCTCCCTTTTCCATCTGCTTGTTCCTGTTCCTCCCTTCGAACAACCCCTGGCTATACCCTCCCTTATCTCTATACCTGTTCCATCCTTCCTCTTCTCTCTCTCTCTCTCTCTCTCTCTCTCTCTCTCTCTCTCTCTCTCTCTCTCTCTCTCTCTCTCTCTCTCTCTCTCTCTCTCTCTCTCTCTCTCTCTCTCTCACTCTCTCACTTTAACTGCTACACTCTGGTATAAATGAGAGGGGAGCAAAAGATATTAGATGACATCAGAGGGAATTTAAAGGTTGACGAAGTCATTGGGCCGACCATCCTTCCCAACACTTGATGACTCTTTCTGAACGCTTCCCCCAAAAATTTCAAAGTCCCTTAGTGCGGACACCTGTTCGAAATTATGTTTTCGGGGAGCGGGAAGGGGGATGGGAGGGGGTGGAAAAGTGTCTTTTCGGATTATGCGTTCTATGCTAATGAAAATGTGTGCGTTGTATTAGTAGTAGTAGTAATAATAGTAGTAGAAGTAATAGTAGCAGTAGTAATAATAGTAGTAGAAATATTAGTAGTACTCGTAGTAGTATTAGTTATGGTTGTCAAAGGCAATTGTGATTGACATTTGGCCTTTTTTTGCGAGTGTGTGTGTGTGTGTGTGTGTGTGTGTGTGTGTGTGTGTGTGTGTGTGTCTGTGTGTGTGTGTGTGTGTGTGTGTGTGCGCGCGCGTGTGTGTACTCACCTAATTGTTGTTGCAGGGGTCGAGACACAGCTCCTGGCCCCGCCTCTTCACTGATCGCTACTAGGTCCTCTCTCTCTCTGCTTCCAGAGCTTTGTCATACCTCGTCTTAAAGCTTTGTATGGTTCCTGCCTCTACTAAATCACTTGTTAAGCTATTCCACTTCCTGACGACTCTATGACTGAAGAAATACTTCCTAACGTCCCTATGACTCGTCTGAATCTTCAGCTTCCAATTGTGACCCCTTGTTTCTGTGTCCCCTCTCTGGAACAACCTGTCTCTGTCTAGTTTATTTATTCCACGCAGTATTTTTTATGTCCTAATCATGTCTCCCCTGACCCGCCTGTCCTCCAGTGTCGTCAGACCGATTTCCCTCAACCTTTCTTCGTAGGACATACCCCTGAGCTCCGGAACTAGCCTTGTTGCAAACCTTTGCACTTTCTCTAATTTCTTGACGTGTTTAACCCAGGTGTGGGTTCTAAACTGGAGCTGCATACTCCAGTATGGGCCTGATGTACACAGTGTACAGTGTCTTGAACGATTCCTTACTAAGGTATCGGAACGCTATTCTCAGGCATGCCAGGCGCCCGTATCCATGCTCGGTGTTATGGTCACCCAAAGATCTTTCTCCTTGGCCACCTAGTCTATGCTCTGTCTGCGGTCTTCTTTGCCCTTCTCCGATCTTCATGACTTTGCACTTGGCAGGGTTGAATTCAAGAAGCCAGTTTCTGGACCATATGTCCAGCCTGTCCAGGTCTCTTTGCAGTCCTGCCTCATCCTCATCCGATTTAATTCTTTCATCAACTTCACATCATCTGCGAATAGGGACACTTCAGAGTCTATTCCTTCCATCGTGTCGTTTGCATGTATCAAAAATAGCACTGGTCCTAGAACTGACCCCTGTTGGGACCCCGCTCGTCACAGGCGCCCACTGTGATACCTCTTCACGTACCATGATACGTTGTTGCCTTCCTGTCAGGTATTCCCTGATCCATTGCAGTGCCCTCCCTGTTATATGCGCTTGATCCTCCAGCTTCTGCACTAATCTCTTGTGGGGAACTGTGTCAAAGGCCTTCCTGCAGTCTAGGAAAACGCAATTAACCCACCCCTCTCTCTCGTGTCTTACTTCTGTTACCTTGTCATAAAGCTCCAGAAGGTTTGTGACACAAGATTTGCCTTCCATGAACCAATGCTGGTTTTCATTTATAATCTTGTTCCGTTACAGGTGTTCCACCACTCTCCTCCTGATAATCTTTTCCATGACTTTGCACACAATACATGTCAGAGACACAGGTCTGTAGTTTAGTGCCTCATTTCTGTTTCCTTTCTTAAATATGGGGACTACATTTGCTGTCTTCCATTTCTCAGGTAGTTGCCCAGTTTCAAGGGATGTGTTGAAGATTGTGGTTAGGGGCATGCACAGCATCTCTGCTCCTTCTCTAAGGACCCATGTTGAGATGTCCGGTCCCATCGCCTTTGAGGTATCAATGTCACTTAGCAGCTTCTGCACCTCCTCCTCGGTTGTTCGCATGTCATCCAACACTTGTTGGTATATATTTCCTCTTGATGATCCCTTCTGTGCTGTCTTCCCAGAGCCCTTCCTGTCTCTACTGTAAAAATTTCCTTAAATCTCCTGTTCAGCTCCTCACATACCTCCTGATCATTTCTTGTGAGTTCTCCATCTTCTGTCCTCAGTCTGATCACCTGGTATTTGACTGTTGTCTTCCTCCTGATGTGGCTATACGACAGTTTCGGGTCAGTCTTGATTTTCGATGCTATGTTATTTTCATACTGTCGCTGGGCCTCCCTCCTTGTGCATACTCGTTCCTGGCTCTGCGACTGGTCTCCCTATTTTCATGTGTTCTCTGCCTTCTGTACTTTTTCCATTCTCTATTGCACTTTGTTTTTGCCTCCTTACACCGTCAGGTAAACCAGGGGCTCGTTCTGGTCTTGCCATTGTTTCTGTTGCTCTTGGGAATAAGCCTTTCCACTGCCTCCTTGCATTTTGTTGTTACATATTCCATCATTTCGTTTACTGGCTTTCCTGCCAGTTCTTTGTCCCACGGAACCTCCTGCAGGAAGTTCCTCAACCCTATGTAGTCCCCTCTTTTATAGTCAGGCTTTTCCCATTCAACTCCTGTTACTCTCTCCACTTGCAACTCTACTATGTATTCAAAGCACAGGACCACGTGATCACTAGCTCCTAGGGGACTCTCATATGTGATGTCCTCAATGTCTGAACTGCTCAGGGTGAACACAAGGTCCAATCTTGCTGGTTCATCCTCCCCTCTCACTCTGGTAGTATCCTTAACATGTTGGTGTATGAGGTTTTCCAGCGCCACATCCAACATCTTGGCTCTCCATGTTTCGAGGGCTCCCATGTGGCTCCAGGTTTTCCCAGTCAATTTCCCTGTGGTTGAAACCCCCCATAACCAGCAACTTTGCTCTGCTTGAGTGAGCGCTTCTTGCCACCCTAGCAAGTGTGTCCACCATTGCTCTGTTGCTCTCTTCATCTTCCTCTCTTGGCCTCCTGCAGTTCTGTGGTGGATTATACATCACTGCAATGACCACCTTGTGCTCCCCAGACTGAAGTGTACCTACTATGTAGTCCCTTTCTCCTGTCTCGTCTATGCCTCCCATTTTCTCGAATTTCCATCGGTTTTTTACGAGCAGAGCAACCCCTCCTCCCCCTCTGCCCCTTCTATCTTTCCTCATGATCTGGTATCCTGGTGGGAAGATTGCATCTGTTATTATCTCTGTGAGTTTTGTTTCTGTAACTGCTATGATGTCTGGGGACTTCTCATTGATTCTTTCTTGTCATTCCTCATGTTTATTCGTTAATTCATTTGCATTTGTGTACCAAATTTTCAACTTCTGTTCTAATTCTGTAACTGTGATCCTGGGGGAATACTGGGGTTGGGAGAGTAGGAGCCCTGGTGGGGGCCTGTGGGGGGTTGCAGTGGAGGTGGAGGAAGAGCTCCCATAGGGGGTTGCTGTAGGGGTAGGGTTCGTGGTGCGGGGGGTGGGAACAGAGGGATTGGTGTGTGATGGTTGGTTTGGATTGTTCAGTTGCC
>NC_091319.1:11303169-11313169 GCF_038502225.1 Cherax quadricarinatus | reverse complement strand
GCACAAGGCGCAGCAGTAGCTGCCGCAGTAGCAACAGCAGGAACAACAGCAGTACCAATAGCAGCAGTAGCAGTACCAGTAGCAGCAGCTCTGGGAAGTTTGAGGCTGGTAATCTGAAGGAAGTTGCTTTCAGTAATTCCCCATCGAGGCTACCTCCAAGAGGCAGCTTTCCCTCTCTATAACTTCCAGCTCACAGGCCAACTTTACCCGTAAAGATCCTTATATATTCTAGTTAGGAAGTTTGCATTATTAAGATAGCTGACTAAGAGTATAAGTTAAGGAACTTTGATAAGGTGTTATGAGAGAGAGAGAGAGAGTGAGAGAGAGAGAGAGAGAGAGAGTAAAAGAGGCACCGTAAACCAAAATCTCTCATGATATTGCTTCCATTAAACTTCCGGCTAAGAATACAAGTAAGCTCTAAGTATTCATATCATCAGGGGATAAATAATGATAAAATTATTCCCCCCTCCGAGAAGATCACGATCTAAAAACTCAGAGACAATGAGACTTCGATAAGAAGGTTGGCCAGAGTTGCGTCTTGAGGCAGCGGCTCACGGATAATGCCCAAAGAAAAAATTATTGCCTGAATTCGGAAGAAAAAGTTTTGGAATTTTTAAGTCGTATAACTCTGTGGAAGGAGGCACTGAAGCCTCCAGATTTATACATATCTTCGATAACTTGTAACTAAAAGTTAATTTAGTTTAAGAAGGGGGAATATAAATTGAATATCTCTTAATGTCGATACATGTAAAGACCAGTTTTAATATATATATATATATATATATATATATATATATATATATATATATATATATATATATATATATATATATGTATGTATATATCGTTTGTCAGTTGTTTAAATAAAGAGGCTTCGGTTCTTACCCCCTTATCAATACTTAGGCTTCGCTAAAATTAATTTCAATGGTTGTCTGTGCATATGCGCCCAAATATCGCATTCTTATTATGTTTAGTGCGCACCGAGTATCTTTATTGCCGAGTCAGACGTGTAAAAATCACTTTGATTTACGCAACAATAAAACTTGACCTGAAGCAACCTGACGACCACTACCCCGGCCACAATGTCAGATCTCCGCATGTCAGATCTACTTCAACTACTACTACTACTACTAATACTACTACTACTACTACTATTACTACTATTTCACCCATTAGGGAAGAAGGAGGGAGGTCTATCAGTTTAATACAGATACATAATAACAGACACTTATAAAGGGTAATCCAGAGAGGTGGAAATAATTAGTAGCGGTAGTTAGCGAGACGTCGTCTCAGTGAATGCCATATAGTGATTATTGAAAATGGTATAGAATATAGACAAGTTGATAATTAAGACACATGTGCAACAGTTGGGTATCTTTATTGTTGAAACGTTTCGCCAACACGGTGGGTTCCTTTAGTCAAATACAGAGATAGCAGGTGTAGCGGCGAAATGATGGAAGGTGATGGAGTGATTAGATCATCATTTCACTACTACAATTGATGTCTCTGTATCTGACTGAAGAAACCTACTCTGTAGGCGAAACGTTTCAACAATAAAGATACCTGACTGTTGCACATGTGTCTTAATTATCAACCTGTCTATTCTGCATCATTTTCAACATTGACTTTATGGCATTCACTGAGACGACGTCTCGCTAACTACTACTAATTATTTCCACCTCTCTGGATTACCCTTTATAAATCTCTGTTATTATGTATTAAATTGATAGACCTCCCTCCGCCTTCCCTGATGGGCGAAACGTCGCTTAATAATACTCAAATGCTACACATAAATGCAACACTAGTCGCAATAGATGGATGGATGAATTCTGGGTCTCTTCCAAAAATCTTTTCCCCCAATGTCTTGAAGACAATGTTGACATCATTATGATACAAAATTTTGTGTTTGCAGATTTACGTTCGTCCGAGAAGAGATAATAAAAAAAATCACATCGAAAGTTTGAGGGTTATTCACCCTCTTCACCCCAACGCCAAAAATAAACAAAACTTTCCTCTGGCCGAGAAATGAGCCGAGTCTATGAAAGAAAGTCATGTAAACAAATGCTTAGCGTAAGATAACTGCAAAAAAAAAGTGTGTTGCAAATGTGTTTAGTCTCTTGTTCTGTCAACCGTGAATCTCCTACTTAATTTTTTTTCCAAGATATAGGCAGGAAATGACCTTTCTTGTTTATTATATATATTTTTTTTTTCTGGGGTGTTTGGGAGAGTGAGAAATGAGTTTTTTTTTTTTTTTGTCTTGAGGTATGAAGAAAATTAACTCGTTTAGGTACGTATCAACACTCGTTTTTTCTCCTTCATTAATTTAATACTTTTCTTCCTTCTTCCTCTTTTTTTTTGGGGGGGGGAGGGAGGGGGAGGGGCGTTCTTAACTGTGTATGTACCCTGACGGCCTCTCATTTTTTTTATCACCTCGTCCTCCTTTTCCCCCCTCATTTTATCGTCTTTCGCTGTGCATCTTTCCTGAAACCCACCATCATTTTTCTCTCTTCTTCTTCCCCCTTCTTCCTTCTTCGTCTGTCGCCGTACATCTTTCCTGTAACCCCCATCATTTTCATCATTATTCTCATCTTTCCCTGTAACCTCGTCATTTTCCTCATCATCTTCATCTTTCCCCTGTAACCCCATCATTTTCCTCATTATCTTCATCTTTCCCCTGTAACCCCATCATTTTCCTCATTATCTTCATCTTTCCCCTGTAACCCCATCATTTTCCTCATTATCTTCATCTTTCCCCTGTAACCCCATCATTTTTCTCTCCTCATTTTCCTGTTTTTTTCTTCATTACATAAGATCTCCAAGACGATATATTTCTAAAACTAAATTTTCATCCTTCGCTCATAATTTTCCTGCTACGGGAAAATAAAATAAAACGTTTTCCATCCCATGCATTAAACCTCGTAAATTTACCGGGTTTTTTTTACACATTTACATATATTAAACGTGTTTACATTTTACGTGTATTCATTTTTACCCATTTAAATTATTTTTTTTTTATTTTTATCAGTAGGTGGAATTTATATAATAGTTTCTTTGGTTTGTTTGGCGAAATGTTGTCTCTCTGTCTGCGATGTTTTACTCGTAAATTTTACCGAAATTTTGCATTTTGATGTTGCGAATAATGTTTAATGTTGGTATCGATGTTTATGTGTTGGTTCATGTGGATGAAATTATGTTAGGTAGAGGATACGTTACTGTCCCACTTAGACAATTAACTAGTCACATGTGTAAACTTGTTAATGGTCCAAGTGGGTCCGAAACGTCGTCATAAATTACAGTTAAATACACAAATAACCCGCACATAAAAGAGAGAAGCTTTACGACGACGTTTCGGTCCGACTTGGACCATTTACAAAGTCACACTAACCAGAAGTGGAGCAGGACGGCTATATATAGGCAGGAAGAGGTGGTGGTAGTAGTAGTAGTAGTACAAGAATGGTATATAATACCGACAAGATGAAATTAAGACACATGCACAACACCCGGGCATCCCTATCGTAGACGTTTCGCCATCCAGCCAGCCACTGGATGGCGAAACGTCCACAACAAAGACACCCAGACGCCGCACATGTGTCTTAATTTCATCAGTAGTAGTAGTAGTAGTAGTAGTAGTAGTAGTAGTAGTAGTAGTAGTAGTAGTAGTACTACCACCACCTCTTCCTGCCTATATATAGCCGTCCTGCTCCACTTCTGGTTAGTGTGACTTTGTAAATGGTCCAAGTCGGACCGAAAAGTCGTCGTAAGCTTCTCTCTTTTATGTGCGGGTTATTTGTGTATCGTTCCAGTCACGGTATTGTGCCTTTTTGTTATTTACACTTAAATGTTAAATGGTATATTTCAGAAGGTACTCTTGTTGGGGAGAATTATTTACTTTACAAGCTTTGTAGACTATGCTTACTTTTAAGATTCTTTTTTTTTTACAGTTTAAATGGAAAGTGTCTTATATAGACCCCCCTTACATGGTTGGAATTTTTCTCTCTCTCTCTCTCTCTCTCTCTCTCTCTCTCTCTCTCTCTCTCTCTCTCTCTCTCTCTCTCTCTCTCTCTCTCTCTCTCTCTCTCTCTCTCTCTCTCAAATTTGGCTAGGGAAGGTAATTCATTTGCATACTCAACCTTGTTTGTCAGTAGGATATTTATAAAGAAACACTTTTCTCTCACGTCCATATGTTCTAATATCGTCTGGGAGGAGGAAGTGACCGTGTACAGTACATGATCCCTGACGTAACTGCCAGACTTACCTATTTGTATTCATCTTCTTTATGGTGTTTAATCACGGCTCCTGAACCTGCCAGGCCGTTAGTGAATTCACTCTCTCTTAACTTATTCAGCGCTATTATACTTATTCTTAAGGCAGTGGAAAAAGCCTACCTCCGCCTTTTCTTTTCCAACTTCCTGGTCAGTCCGTAGCTCAAGAAATATTTCCTAACATCAATGTGTCTTATCTGCGTCTTTCGCATGCAACTGTGTCCTTGGGTACCCGTTTCCCATATCTGAAGAGATTTTGTATGTCGTTATCATGTCTTCTCTATTATTTCTTTTGCCCTCTAATATTATCAGGTATAATTTTTTAAATGACTCTTAAACTTCTCGTAGGTCATACCATTTACCTCTGACATCAGTGCCGTTGCAAGCGTCAACATTTTCTCCATCATTAGGTATGAGTTCCATACTGGTGTTGCATATTTCAAGATGCGTCAGATATACCTCGTACAGCGTAGCGTCGTCAATGGCTCTGTAATGAACTTCCTGGAGGATAATCTAAGAATTACTAGAGGCCCATTTACGGCATTGTACATTCAGCTGACATACACTTGAGGTGATATGCTTGTAACAGTGCTCGTTCTGAGGCCCTTATTACTGAGTGAATTTTGTACCATTTGTCTCTCAGGCTTGTATTCAGTTTCTAGTCACCTTTGCCCTTTGCAAATTATCTTACCCTTGCACTTGCTACGAGATTAATTCCAGCAACCACTTGTGCGTGTCTGTGCTGGTGTGTGTGTGTGTGTGTGTGTGTGTGTGTGTGTGTGTGTGTGTGTGTGTGTGTGTGTGTGTGTGTGTGTGTTTGTGTGTGTGTGTGCGTGTGTGTGTGTGTGTGTGTGTGTGTGTGTGTGTGTGTGTGTGTGTGTGTGTGTGTGTGTGTGTGTGTGTGTGTGTGTGTACTCACCTAGTTGTACTCACCTAGTTGAGGTTGCAGGGGTCGAGTCCAAGCTCCTGGCCCCGCCTCTTCACTGGTCGCTACTAGGTCACTCTCCCTGAACCATGAGCTTTATCGTACCTCTGCTTAAAGCTATGTATGGATCCTGCCTCCACTACATCGCTTCCCAAACTATTCCACTTCCTGACTACTCTGTGGCTGAAGAAATACTTCCTAACATCCCTTTGATTCATCTGTGTCTTTAGCTTCCAACTGTGTCCCCGTGTTGCTGTGTCCAGTCTCTGGAACATCCTGTCTTTGTCCACCTTGTCAATTCCTCTCAGTATTTTGTAAGTCGTTATCATGTCCCCCCTATCTCTCCTGTCCTCCAGTGTCGTCAGGTTGATTTCCCTTAACCTCTCCTCATAGGACATACCTCTTAACTCTGGGACTAGTCTTGTTGCAAACCTTTGCACTTTCTCTAGTTTCTTTACATGCTTGGCTAGGTGTGGGTTCCAAACTGGTGCCGCATACTCCAATATGGGCCTAACGTACACGGTGTACAGGGTCCTGAACGATTCCTTATTAAGATGTCGGAATGCTGTTCTGAGGTTTGCTAGGCGCCCATATGCTGCAGCAGTTATTTGGTTGATGTGCGCTTCAGGAGATGTGCCTGGTGTTATACTCACCCCAAGATCTTTTTCCTTGAGTGAGGTTTGTAGTCTCTGGCCCCCTAGACTGTACTCCGTCTGCGGTCTTCTTTGCCCTTCCCCAATCCTCATGACTTTGCACTTGGTGGGATTGAACTCCAGGAGCCAGTTGCTGGACCAGGTCTGCAGCCTGTCCAGATCCCTTTGTATTTCCGCCTGGTCTTCGATCGAATGAACTCTTCTCATCAACTTCACGTCATCTGCAAACAGGGACACCTCGGAGTTTATTCCTTCCGTCATGTCGTTCACAAATACCAGAAACAGCACTGGTCCTAGGACTGACCCCTGTGGGACCCCGCTGGTCACAGGTGCCCACTCTGACACCTCGCCACGTACCATTACTCGCTGCTGTCTTCCTGACAAGTATTCCCTGATCCATTGCAGTGCCTTCCCTGTTATCCCTGCTTGGTCCTCCAGTTTTTGCACTAATCTCTTGTGTGGTACTGTGTCAAACGCCTTCTTGCAGTCCAAGAAAATGCAATCTACCCACCCCTCTCTCTCTTGTCTTACTGCTGTCACCATGTCATAGAACTCCAGTAGGTTTGTGACACAGGATTTCCCGTCTCTGAAACCATGTTGGCTGCTGGTGATGAGATCATTCCTTTCTAGATGTTCCACCATTCTTCTCCTGACAATCTTTTCCATGATTTTGCATGCTATACATGTCAGTGACACTGGTCTGTAGTTTAGTGCTTCATGTCTGTCTCCTTTTTTAAAGATTGGGACTACATTTGCTGTCTTCCATGCCTCAGGCAATCTCCCTGTTTCGATAGATGTATTGAATATTGTTGTTAGGGGTACACATAGCACCTCTGCTCCCTCTCTCAGGACCCATGGAGAGATGTTATCTGGCCCCATTGCCTTTGAGGTATCTAGCTCACTCAGAAGCCTCTTCACTTCTTCCTCGGTTGTGTGTACTGTGTCCAGCACATGGTGGTGTACCCCACCTCTCCGTCTTTCTGGAGCCCCTTCTGTCTCCTCTGTGAACACTTCTTTGAATCTCTTGTTGAGTTCCTCACATACTTCACGGTCATTTCTTGTTGTCTCTCCTCCTTCCTTCCTTAGCCTGATTACCTGGTCCTTGACGGTTGTTTTCTTCCTGATGTGGCTGTATAACAGCTTCGGGTCAGATTTGGCTTTTGCTGCTATGTCGTTTTCATATTGACGTTGGGCCTCCCTTCTTATCTGTGCATATTCGTTTCTGGCTCTACGACTGCTCTCCTTATTCTCCTGGGTCCTTTGCCTTCTATATTTCTTCCATTCCCTAGCACACTTGGTTTTTGCCTCCTTGCATCTTTGGGTGAACCATGGGCTCATCCTGGCTTTTTCATTATTCCTGTTACCCTTGGGTACAAACCTCTCCTCAGCCTCCTTGCACATTGTTGCTACATATTCCATCATCTCATTAACTGGCTTCCCTGCCAGTTCTCTGTCCCACTGAACCTCATTCAGGAAGTTCCTCATTCCTGTGTAGTCCCCTTTCCTGTAGTTTGGTTTCATTTGTCCTGGCCTTCCTGCTTCCCCCTCCACTTGTAGCTCTACTGTGTATTCGAAGCTCAAAACCACATGATCGCTGGCCCCAAGGGGTCTTTCATATGTGATGTCCTCAATATCTGCACTACTCAAGGTGAATACTAAGTCCAGTCTTGCTGGTTCATCCTCTCCTCTCTCTCTTGTAGTGTCCCTTACGTGTTGGTACATGAAGTTTTCCAGTACCACCTCCATCATCTTAGCCCTCCATGTATCTTGGCCCCCATGTGGCTCCAAGTTCTCCCATTCGATCTCCTTGTGGTTAAAGTCGCCCATGATCAGGAGCTTTGCCCTGCATGCATGAGCTCTTCTGGCCACTGTAGCCAGTGTGTCAACCATCGCTCTATTGCTCTCGTCATACTCTTGCCTTGGCCTCCTGCTGTTCTGTGGTGGGTTATACATCACTGCAATTATCACCTTGGGACCTCCAGAGTGAAGCGTTCCCGCTATGTAATCACTTTCTTCTCCGCTGTCTCCTCTCTCCAGCTCATCAAAATTCCATCGGTGTTTGATCAGCAATGCCACTCCTCCACCCCCCCCCCCCTGTTCCTTCTGTCTTTTCTCAGGATCTGGTATCCCGCTGGAAAGATGGCATCTGTTATCATACCTGTAAGCTTGGTTTCTGTGATCGCTATGATGTCTGGTGATGCCTCTTTGACTCTTTCGTGCCACTCCTCCCACTTGTTTGTTATTCCATCAGCATTTGTGTACCATACCTTCAGTTTCCTTTCCAACACTGTGGTTTGGGGGGCCTGTGGGGGTGGGAGACCTGGTAGCATACTGTGGGATTCTATGGTTGGGGGTTGGGTGGAAGCTGTGGGTATGGATTGTATTGTGTGTTGGGATGGTGTGATAGGTTGTGGGGTTCTGAGGATAGTTGTGTGTGTGCTTGCCCTTGCTGCTCTGTTCTGCTCTGACTGACCTCTACTGGTTCCATCCTTGTCTCCTTTCCTAGCTCCTTTCGCTTTTTTGTCCTCTCCCTCAGCTGCTGTCTCTCTGTTTGTCTTCTGTCTCTGCCTAGGAACACCTTCTTGTACTCTTCCGAGCTTTTCAACCGTGGTTTCTCTTGGAGGATCCTGTTCCGCACTGTTTTTGTCCTGAGAATCAGCTTGATCGGTCGGTTTCTCCCCTTCAAGTACCCCCCTATTCTCTGAAAATTTACAATCTCATCCATGTCTTCTCCCCCTATTTCCGTGATGATTTTCTCAATCTCCTTTCTTTCTTCCTGCCGTCTTTCAGTGTGTGTCCTTTCCTCTCTCTCCCGAAGCCCATGGATAATCACTGATTTTGCCCTTTCCTCCTCCCATTGCCTCTCCCTCTGTGACTCTGGTTCCTGTCTGTATGTGGTCATTTTCTCCCTTGATTTTTCCAGTGGCTCTTGGTAGCATGGTTGTGCCTCAGCATTCGACCTATCTCCCTCTCCATCTGCACCCATCTGCTCTTCCCTTCCACTCCCTGGCCCTTCTTTGCAGGCTGATATGACCTTAGCATAATTCATATCTCCTTCCTTCCTGTTCAGCCTCTCAGCTTTATATGGTATGTCTACTTTGGTCACTACCCCTGAGACTTGCTTCAGCCTGTTTACCTCAAATTCTAGGACCTTTACCCTGGCTACTGCAGTTTCGACTTGTGCCTCCCAATTCTTCGTCTCCTTCTCCAACCTCTTTTCCCATTTCACAGAGAGCTCTTTCTCCATTTTTTCAGAAAGCTCTCCTAATTTTCTCTCCCATTCTTGCTCTATCCTCTTCCACTGCTCCTCCATCCATTCCTCCCTACCAGTACCATTGTCATCTGATCCCTGAAAGTCCCAACCATTTTTTTTTTTAGTGAGAGAGAGAGAAAGAGAAAAAGGGGGAGAGAGTGAGAGAGAGGGAGAAAGAGAGAGAAGGGGAGGGTAGAAGGAGGGGAAAAGAAGGGAAAAAGGGGGAGAAAGTGAGAGAGAGGGAAAAGGTAAGAGAGAGGGGGGAGTGGCAAGGGAAGAGAGAGAGAGAGAAAAGAAGAGGAAGAGAGAGAGTAAGAGAGGGAGAGAGAGAGGAAGAGAGAGTGAGAGAGTGAGAGAGAGAGGAAGAGAGAGAGGATGAGAGAAAGGGGGAGAGAGAGAGAGAGAGAGAGAGGGGGGGGAAAGGGTTAGAGGGTCACTTCACAGGAATGTGTGAAATCCTGTATACAGTGTGTTTATGTGTGAAATGTGTGTATATGTGTGTGTGTGTGTGTGTGTGTGTGTGTGTGTGTACTCACCTAATTGTACTCACCTAATTGTGGTTGCAGGGGTCGAGACTCAGCTCCTGGCCCCGCCTCTTCACTGATCGCTACTAGGTCCTCTCTCTCTCTGCTTCCTGAGCTTTGTCATACCTCTTCTTAAAACTATGTATGGTTCCTGCCTCCACTACTTCACTTGCTAGGCTATTCCACTTGCCTGACTACTCTATGACTGAAGAAATACTTCCTAACGTCCCTGTGACTCGTCTGAGTCTTCAGCTTCCAGTTGTGACCTCTTGTGTCTGTGTCCCCTCTCTGGAACATCCTATCTCTGTCCACCTTGTCTATTCCCGCAGTATCTTGTATGTCGTTATCATGTCTCCCCTGACCCTTCTGTCCTCCAGTGTCGT
>NC_091319.1:11295669-11298169 GCF_038502225.1 Cherax quadricarinatus | reverse complement strand
ATTGATGTAGCTTAGAGCAGCTGGCATTTCTTCTCTTGGATAAGTGAATGTCAGTGTACAGTCGTCTGCATATGTATGGGATTCTGGGATGAGATGAACAAGGTCATTGAAGTAGACATTCCATAACAATGGTCCCAGCACGCTTCTTTGTGGAACACTTGCCACAATAGGATGTCTTGCTGATTCCGTTCCATTTATTTATTTATTTATTTATTTATTTAGTAATTTTAGCATACATACAGAGGTACAAAAAAATACAGGTAAGAGCAGCATGCCAAAGCCACTTATATGCATAGCATTACGGGCTGGCTTAAAATTAACTTAAGATTAATGATGAAATCAGTGATAAAACATTATTGTAAACAGATAACTATAAAGCACAAATGAGTATTACAAAGACAGGTCATATGGTTGCTTGCATTGTTGTACATTCAGTCGAATGGAGTATTCTGTTAGGTAGTGTATTTAAAAAAATAATAAAGTTAGATTGGGTCCTAGGTTTAACATTTGTGTGATATAATTGTGAGTAACATTTAGGATATACAATTTATAAGGTTCAGTTATTCAGTATTTATTTGGTTTTGAGTGAGTAAGTGATCTTGGAGAAGAGACTTGATCTACCATGAAGGAGACATAGCGTAGAGCCTGCAATTCCCAGAGCTTGCAGTTTTGCTAAGAGGCCCTGGTGCCACACCCGGTCGAAAGCACCAGCAATGTCCAGTGCTACCACGCAGCTGACTTTGGATTATCCAGTGACTGGTGCCACTTAGTGGAGAGGTTTAACAACAGATCAGCAGCAGAGTAACCTTTCCTGAAGCCATATGACGGTCACAAAGTAGTGAGTGGTAGTCAAAAAAAAACTCGTTCATTTGTCTTGAGATTATTGTCTCAAGCATCTTGCCAGTTATTGACAGCTTTGACACTGGTCTGTAGTTGCTGATTTCTGCTCTGCTCTTCTTTTTGTGAACAGGGACTACATTTGCCTCTTTCCATAGAGAAGGCCATTTACACTGTACTAGGCAGTGCTGAAAGATGTGAGTTAGAGGTGCTGCTAACTGGTCTGCACATCTCAGAAATCTTGGGTTCAACTTGTCTTGGCCCACAGCCTTTTCTTGGTCAAGCGATTTAAGAAGGAAATACACCTCCTCCTCCTCCTCCTCCCCCTCCTCCTCCTCCTCCTCCTCCTGCCTTATTGTCACCGCTGACAGTTTTGACACAGTTCTTGCAGCTAGCCAAGGAGGGTCCCTTGCTGGATCAGAAATTTGCTTTTTGGTAGCAAAATGTTCGGCAAAGAGGTCCGCCTTCTCTTGACTACTAGTAGAGGTGGTCCCATTCTGTCGATTTAGAGGTGGAATGAGTTCATCAGGCAGATAACCTTGTCTGTCCTTGACCAGGGACCACCAGGTTTTGGAGCCTACCCTACCTGATGCTAGCTTTCTTTTAGTGTCCACCTCCCATTTAGCGATGGCCCACCTTTGAACGTCACCCATATGCCTACAGGCTTGCCTGTGCAAGTTCCCGTTATAGGTGGTAGGATGTCTCTTATACCTTCGCCATGCCTTGTACTTAGCAGTAGCAGCCTCTCTACAACGAAAGCCAAATCAAGGCTGATCTGTAGGCTTTGTCACATATTGCCGGTGAGGAATGTGTTCTTGTTGTGGATTAAGGATGTGTCCAGTGAAGGCTTTCACTTGGTTGTCAACATCCCCTTGGAGAAGAGCATTCCAATCGGTGGTGGCGAGCTCAGAGCAAAGGGCTGGCCAATTGCCTCTTTCCCATAGCCAGGTTGTGCGTGTGGACTCCTCACCTCGGTCTATTGGGATCTTAAGTGTTGTAAAAACAGCCTTGTGGTCAGATGATCCAACGTAGCCGAGGGGTTGACAAGTGACTATGCCTTCTGCCAGATCACTCGCTACTGGGTCAAGGGAGGAGCCAGAGATGTGAGAAGGGAAATCAACAAAGTTTCTCATGTTAAATACTGCAAGAAGGTCATCAAAGTCCCTCTGTATAAGGTGTTGGTCGAGTGCACCAACAATTATGATATGTTGACAGTTGTGTTGTAGCAGAAGGGAGTCCATATTTTCCATTAGGAAGTTGATGGGGTCTGCATGTTGCCACTGAGGTCTGTACATTGCACATGTTAGTACAGAGGTATTAGTGATTATACATAGCTTGAAGAACATCATTTCAAGATGAGTAGGGATGGCAACATCAATGTGCTGGGCATGTACACTTTTAGAGAAGCACACAGCAACACATCCTCCTTGCCCTTGCCTGTCTCTTCTCATCCATGAGGTGCAGCCAGCAATTCTCTCTCTCTCTCTCTCTCTCTCTCTCTCTCTCTCTCTCTCTCTCTCTCTCTCTCTCTCTCTCTCTTTCTCTTTCTCTTTCTCTCTCTCTCTCTCTCTCTCTCTCTCTCTCTCTCTCTCTCTCTCTCTCTCTCTCTCTTTCTTTCTCTCTCTCTCTCTATCCTTCCCACTTTACCTTTATCCATCCATCC
>NC_091319.1:11260669-11290669 GCF_038502225.1 Cherax quadricarinatus | reverse complement strand
GTGGTGGTGGTGTTGTTACTCTAGTGGAACCAGTGGTGGTGGTGTTGTTACTCTAGTGGAACCAGTGGTGGTGGTGTTGTTACTCTAGTGGAACCAGTGGTGGTGGTGTTGTTACTCTAGTGGAACCAGTGGTGGTGGTGTTGTTACTCTAGTGGAACCAGTGGTGGTAGTGTTGTTACTCTAGTGGAACCAGTGGTGGTGGTGTTGTTACTCTAGTGGAACCAGTGGTGGTGGTGTTGTTACTCTAGTGGAACCAGTGGTGGTGGTGTTGTTACTCTAGTGGAACCAGTGGTGGTGGTGTTGTTACTCTAGTGGAACCAGTGGTGGTGGTGTTGTTACTCTAGTGGAACCAGTGGTGGTGGTGTTGTTACTCTAGTGGAACCAGTGGTGGTAGTGTTGTTACTCTAGTGGAACCAGTGGTGGTGGTGTTGTTACTCTAGTGGAACCAGTGGTGGTGGTGTTGTTACTCTAGTGGAACCAGTGGTGGTGGTGTTGTTACTCTAGTGGAACCAGTGGTGGTGGTGTTGTTACTCTAGTGGAACCAGTGGTGGTAGTGTTGTTACTCTAGTGGAACCAGTGGTGGTAGTGTTGTTACTCTAGTGGAACCAGTGGTGGTGGTGTTGTTACTCTAGTGGAACCAGTGGTGGTGGTGTTGTTACTCTAGTGGAACCAGTGGTGGTAGTGTTGTTACTCTAGTGGAACCAGTGGTGGTGGTGTTGTTACTCTAATGGAACCAGTGGTGGTGGTGTTGTTACTCTAGTGGAACCAGTGGTGGTAGTGTTGTTACTCTAGTGGAACCAGTGGTGGTAGTGTTGTTACTCTAGTGGAACCAGTGGTGGTGGTGTTGTTACTCTAGTGGAACCAGTGGTGGTAGTGTTGTTACTCTAATGGAACCAGTGGTGGTGGTGTTGTTACTCTAGTGAAACCAGTGGTGGTAGTGTTGCTACTCTAGTGGAACAAGTGGTGGTAGTGTTGTTACTCTAGTGGAACCAGTGGTTGTAGTGTTGTTACTCTAATGGAACCAGTGGTGGTAGTGTTGTTACTCTAGTGGAACCAGTGGTGGTAGTGTTGTTACTCTAGTGGAACCAGTGGTGGTGGTGTTGTTACTCTAGTGGAACCAGTGGTGGTAGTGTTGTTATTCTAGTGGAACCAGTGGTGGTGGTGTTGTTACTCTAGTGGAACAAGTGGTGATAGTGTTGTTACTCTAATGGAACAAGTGGTGGTGGTGTTGTTACTCTACTGGAACCAGTGGTGGTGTTACTCTAGTGGAACCAGTGGTGGTGGTGTTGTTACTCTAGTGGAACCAGTGGTGGTGGTGTTACTCTAGAGGAACCAGTGGTGGTGGTGTTGTTACTCTAGTGGAACCAGTGGTGGTGGTGTTACTCTACTGGAACCAGTGGTGGTGGTGCTGTTACTCTAGTGGAATCAGTGGTAGTGGTGTTACTCTAGTCGTGGAACCAGTGGTGGTGGTATTACTCTAGTGGAACCTGTAGTGGTGGTGTTGTTACTCTAATGGAAACAGTGGTGGTGGTGTTGTTACTCTAGTAGAGCCAGTGGTGGTGGTGGTGTTGCTACTCTAATGGAACCAGTGGTGGTGGTGGTGTTACTCTAGTGGAACCAGTGGTGGTGGTGTTGTTACTCTAGTGGAACCAGTGGTGGTAGTGTTGTTACTCTATTGGAACCAGTAGTGGTAGTGTTGTTACTCTAGTGGAACCAGTGGTGCTGGTGTTGTTACTCTAGTGGAACCAGTGGTGGTAGTGTTGCTACTCTAGTGGAACCAGTGGTGGTAGTGTTGCTACTCTAGTGTAACCAGTGGTGGTGGTGTTGCTACTCTAGTGGAACCAGTGGTGGTAGTGTTGCTACTCTAGTGGAACCAGTGGTGGTGGTGTTGTTACTCTAGTGGAACCAGTGGTGGTAGTGTTGTTACTCTAGTGGAACCAGTGGTGGTGTTGTTACTCTAGTGGAACCAGTGGTGGTAGTGTTGCTACTCTAGTGGAACCAGTGGTGGTGGTGTTGTTACTCTAGTGGAACCAGTGGTGGTAGTGTTTATACTCTAGTGGAACCAGTGGTGGTAGTGTTGCTACTCTAGTGGAACCAGTGGTGGTAGTGTTGCTACTCTAGTGGAACCAGTGGTGGTAGTGTTGTTACTCTAGTGGAACCAGTGGTGGTGGTGTTGTTACTTTAGTGGAACCAGTGGTGGTGGTGTTGTTACTCTAGTGGAACCAGTGTTGGTAGTGTTGCTACTCTAGTGGAACCAGTGGTGGTAGTGTTGCTACTCTAGTGGAACCAGTGGTGGTAGTGTTGTTACTCTAGTGGAACCAGTGGTGGTGGTGTTGTTACTCTAGTGGAACCAGTGGTGGTAGTGTTGCTACTCTAGTGGAACCAGTGGTGGTAGTGTTGTTACTCTAGTGGAACCAGTGGTGGTAGTGTTGCTACTCTAGTGGAACCAGTGGTGGTAGTGTTGCTACTCTAGTGGAACCAGTGGTGGTAGTGTTGTTTCTCTAGTGGAACCAGTGGTGGTGGTGTTGTTATTCTAGTGGAACCAGTGGTGGTATTGTTGTTATTCTAGGTGGAACCAGTGGTGGTGGTGTTGTTACTCTAGTGGAACCAGTGGTGATAGTGTTGTTACTCTAATGGAACAAGTGGTGGTGGTGTTGTTACTCTACTGGAACCAGTGTTGGTGGTGTTACTCTAGTGGAACCAGTGGTGGTGGTGTTGTTACTCTAGTGGAACCAGTGGTGGTGGTGTTGCTCTAGTGGAACCAGTGGTGGTGGTGGTGTTACTCTAGTGGAACCAGTGGTGGTGGTGTTACTCTAGTGGAACCAGTGGTGGTGGTGCTGTTACTCTAGTGGAATCAGTGGTAGTGGTGTTACTCTAGTCGTGGAACCAGTGGTGGTGGTATTACTCTAGTGGAACCTGTAGTGGTGGTGTTGTTACTCTAATGGAACCAGTGGTGGTGGTGTTGTTACTCAAGTAGAGCCAGTGGTGGTGGTGGTGTTGCTACTCTAATGGAACCAGTGGTGGTGGTGGTGTTACTCTAGTGGAACCAGTGGTGGTGGTGTTGTTACTCTAGTGGAATCAGTGGTGTTGTTGTTACTCTAGAGGAACCAGTGGTGGTGGTGTTATTACTCTAGTGCAACCAGTGGTGGTGGTGTTATTACTCTAGTGGAACCAGTGGTGGTGGTGTTATTACTCTAGTGGAACCAGTAGTGGTGGTGGTGTTTCTCTAGTGGAACCAGAGGTGGTGGTGTTGCTACTCTAGTGGAACCAGTGGTGGTGGTGTTGCTACTCTAGTGGAACCAGTGGTGGTGGTGTTGTTACTCTAGTGGAACCAGTGGTGGTAGTGTTGTTACTCTAGTGGAATCAGTGGTGTTGTTGTTACTCTAGAGGAACCAGTGGTGGTGGTGTTATTACTCTAGTGCAACCAGTGGTGGTGGTGTTATTACTCTAGTGGAACCAGTGGTGGTGGTGTTATTACTCTAGTGGAACCAGTAGTGGTGGTGGTGTTTCTCTAGTGGAACCAGAGGTGGTGGTGTTGCTACTCTAGTGGAACCAGTGGTGGTGGTGTTGCTACTCTAGTGGAACCAGTGGTGGTGGTGTTGTTACTCTAGTGGAACCAGTGGAGTTGTTGTTACTCTAGTGGAACCAGTGGTGTTGTTGTTACTCTAGTGGAACCAGTGGTGGTGGTGTTATTACTCTAGTGGAACAAGTGGTGGTGGTGTTATTACTCTAGTGGAACCAGTGGTGGTGGTGTTATTACTCTAGTGGAACCAGTAGTGGTGTTGGTGTTTCTCTAGTGGGACCAGTGGTGGTGGTGTTGCTACTCTAGTGGAACCAGTGGTGGTGGTGTTGTTACTCTAGTGGAACCAGTGGTGGTGGTGGTGTTACTCTAGTGGAACCAGTAGTGGTGGTGTTCTTACTCTAGTGGAACCAGTGGTGGTGGTGCTGTTACCCTAGTAGAACCAGTGGTAGTGGTGTTGTTACTCTAGTGGAACCAGTGGTGTTGATGTTACTCTAGTGAACTTTTGCTGGTGGTGTTATTGCTTTAGTGGAACCAGTAGTGCTGTTGTTGTTACTCTAGTGGAACCAGTGGTGGTGGTGTTGTTACTCTAGTGGAACCAGTGGTGGTGTTGTTGTTGTAGTGGAACCAGTGGTGTTGTTGTTGTTGTAGTGGAACCAGTGGTGGTGGTGTTGTTACTCTAGTGGAGCCAGTAGTGTTGTTACTGTAGTGGAACCATTGGTGTTGTTGCTACTGCAGTGAAACCAGTGGTGTTGTTGTTAATCTAGTGGAACCAGTGGTGTTGCTGTAACTGCAGTGGAACCAGTGGCGTTGTAATTACAATGGAACCAGTGTTGTTGTAACTATAATGGAACCAGTGGTGCTCTCACAACTACACTACAGTATCTAAGCGTTCAGTATTCTCAATAATATTATCGTATACCCCAAGGAGCTGAGCTGATTAATGTGTATGTAAGGAAGAGAAGGAGGAACAAGAGGAGCAAAAGGAGGAGGAGGAGGAACACGAGGAGCAGAGGAGGAACAAGAGGGAAGGAAGATTACTGAAGAAGAATCGTGCATGTATATAGGTGAAGTGAAGGCGAGTGTTTGTGTGTGTGTGTGTGTGTGTGTGTGTGTGTGTGTGTGTGTGTGTGTGTGTGTGTGTGTGTGTGTGTGTGTGTGTGTGTGTGTGTGTATGTGTGTGTGTGTTTATTCAGTCTGCACGGAGGATAGACATTTATGTACTCACGTACGCAAGTACACACACAGACGCACACACACAGTTCCCCACAAGAGATTAGTGCAGAAGCTGGAGGATCAGGCGCATGTAAAAGGGAGGGCACTGCAATGGATAAGGGAATACCTGACAGGGAGGCAGCAACGAGTCATGGTACGTGAAGAGGTATCAGAGTGGGCGCCTGTTACGAGCATGGTCCCACAGGGGTCAGTTCTAGTACCAGTGCTATTTTTGATATATGTGTGAACGACATAATGGAAGGAATAGAGTCTGAAGTGTCCCTATTCGCAGATGATGTGAAGTTGATGAGAAGAATTAAATCGGATGAGGATGAGGCAGGACTGCAAAGAGACCTGGACAGGCTGGACATGTGGTCCAGCAACTGGCTTCTCGAATTCAATCCAGCCAAATGCAAAGTCATGAAGATTGGGGAGGGGCAAAGAAGACCGCAGACAGAGTATAGGCTAGGTGGACAAAGACTACAGACCTCACTCAGGGAGAAAGACCTTGGGGTGACCATAACACCGAGCACATCACCGGAGGCACACATTAACCAAATAACCGCTGCAGCATACGGGCGCCTGGCAAACCTGAGAATAGCGTTCCGATACCTTAATAAGGAATCGTTCAAGACACTGTACACTGTGTATGTTAGGTCCATACTGGAGTATGCAGCACCAATCTGGAAGCCACACCTGGTCAAGCACGTCAAGAAGTTGGAGAAAGTACAAAGGTTTGCAACAAGGCTAGTCCCAGAGCTCAAGGGAATGTCGTACGAGGAAAGGTTGAGGGAGATCGGATTGACGACACTGGAGGACAGAAGGGTCAGGGGAGACATGATAACGACATACAAGATACTGCGGGGAATAGACAAGGTGGACAGAGATAGGATGTTTTTCGAGAGGGGACACAGGGACAAGGGGTCACAACTGGAAGCTGAAGACTCAGACGAGTCACAGGGACGTTAGGAAGTATTTCTTCAGTCATAGAGTTGTCAGGAAGTGGAATAGCCTAGCAAGTGAAGTAGTGGAGGCAGGAACCATACATAGTTTTAAGAAGAGGTATGATAAAGCTCAGGAAGCAGAGAGAGAGAGGACCTATTAGCGATCAGTGAAGAGGTGGGGCCAGGAGCTGAGTCTCGACCCCTGCAACCACAATTAGGTGAGTACACGACCAGAACGAGCCCTTGTTCTACTCAAAAGTGTACAGAGGTCAAAACTAAGTGCGCTAGGGAATGGAAAATGTATAGGACACAAAGAACCCAGGAAAATAAGGTGATTAGTCGAAAAGCCAGAAACGAATATTTATGGATAAGGAGGGAGGCTCAGCTGCAATACGAGAGTGATATAGCATCGAAAGCCAACTCTGACCCAAAACTATTGTAAATCCACATCGGGAGGAAATAAACAGTCAAGGACCAGGTAATCAGGCTGAGGAAGAAAGGAATGGAGATCACAAGAAACGAGGAGCTCAACACGAGATTTAAGGAAGTATTTTCAGCTGAAATAGAAAGGACTATAGGAAACCAGGATGGTAGGGTACACCAACAAGTGCTGGACACACTACACACAAGCGATGAGAAGGTGAAGAGGCTGCTAAGTGAGCTAGATACCTCAAAGGTGGTGGGACAGGACATCTTTCCGTGGGTCATGAAAGAGGGAGCAGAGGCACTGTGTGTGCCACTGACAACATTCTTCAACACATGTATTAAAACAGGGCAACTACCTAAGGAGTGGAGAGCAGCAAATGTAGTCCCGATCTTTAAGAAAGGAGGCACACAGGCAGCATTAAACTACAGACCAATGTTGCTGACATGTATAGTACGCAAAGTCATGGAGAAGCTCATCTGGAAAGAATTGGTGGACCTCCTAGAAAGGAATGAGCTTATACACGATAACCAGCACGATCTCAAGGAGGGGAAATATTGTGTCACAAACCTACTGGAGTTTTACGACAAGGTGACAAAAGTAATACATGAAAGAAAGGGATGGGTGGGTAGACTGCATTTTCTTGGACTGTAAGAATGCTTTTGACACATTTCCATACAAGAGATTATTGCAGAAGCTAGAGGAGCAGACAGGAAAGGCGTTGCAATGAATCAGAGAATACCTGACAGGGAGGAAACAACGAGTGATGTTACGTGATGAGGTGTCAAAGTGGGCGCCTGTGACGAGCGGGGTTCCACAAGGGTCAGTCCTAGATCCGGTGCTCTTTTTAGTATATGAGAATGTGAAGGCTTACTCAGCCCTGCAAGATCTTCAGTTGGTCTTACCAAGGCTGGTTCTTCCTTAGGAAAATTAATGAATAGTAAAAAGAACAATAACCTTGTAATATAAACACTATTTTTAGAATTGAAAATATAAAGCATTTAATTATGAACTTTTATCCTACTTGAAAGAAAAATGAAAAATGAAATATAAAAATAATATCTGAATTCAACGCTAATATGTACAGTCAGACTGGGGTGTCTGGTTGATGTTGCTGACACCGCGTATTGTAGAAATTGTAGCCGTTGCTGATGATGTGGGGGGGTCACGGCTGTTGAGTGACAACCCAACGACTAGTTCATCACAGTCTCTAGCCTTGAATAATCCGTCAAGATGATAGGAACGCAGGTCTTTCACCACTGCAAAGATTAGGGGTAGTTGCCTGGGGTTGGCTACACTTATCAGGTACGTAGATAAAAAGTGACGTCCCTACAAAAGTTCGTCTCCTACAACACTGTTTATTTGGTTGCCAGATGACCCAAGCTGACATTCCAAGCTAGAAAGAAACAAAAGTTACACACTGCTTAAGAAATCACTCTCCATGATAAGTAAAGCATTTAAAAGACTGGTGAAGATTGAAATGCAAAACCTGGAAATCAAGGCAGAATGAACTACGTCTTAGAATTGGTTAAAAGTGAAGCTTTTAACCAATATATCCATTAAAAATAGGAGCAGAGGCTTTTACTTACAGTTGTGTTGGGAGCTGTGAGTCAAGTGATTATCATTTGGTCGGAGCCCCACACGTCACCTTTCCGGGTGGAGAAAGGGAGGGGGGGGGGATAGCGGGAGCTAGACTGACCCTACCTTAACAACCAGACGGGCAATCAAAGTATCGTCACCACATACTCGCTCGCTACTCCTATCTGTTGAACTTATCCCTCACAGAGAATGACATGATAGATTCAAAAGTGTCGCTATTTGCAGAAGCTAATGCGGAGAATTCAAGTGGGTGAAAATCAGGAAGGACTACAAAGGTGTGTGGACATACTGCAAGCCTGGTACAACGCCTGGCTCTTGGAGTTTAATCCCACCAAGTGCAAAGTCATGAAGACTGCAGAAGATCAAAGAAAACCACAGACAGAGTACAAGCTAGGGAGCCAAAGAATGCAATTCATGTAAAATGATCGTGGGCTCAGTATTTTTCTCACCCCAAGATCATTTTACTTGAATTCTCTGCATTAGCTTCTGTAAACAGCGACACTTCTGAATATACTGAGGCACACATCAACCAAAGAACTCCTGCAGCATATGGCCGCCTGGAAAACCTACGAATAGCATTTTGACACATCAGTAAGAAATCATTCAAGACTCTGTACTCCGTGTACATCAGGCCCATACTGGAGTATACAGCGCCAGTATGGAACCCACACCTGGTCAAACACGTCAAAAAATTAGAAAAAGTGCGAAGGTTTGCAACAAGACTAGTCCCCAAGATAAGGGGTATGTCCTACGAGGAGAGGTTAAGAGAAATCGACCTGAAGATACTTGAGGACTGGAGGCGTAGAGGGGACATGATAACAACATATAAAATACTGAAAGAAATTGACGAGGTGAATAGGGACGAAATGTTTCAGAGATGTAACACAGCAATAAGGGGTCACAACTGGAGATTGAAAACTCAGATGAGTCACAGGGATGTTATGAAGCCTCTCTCCCCTCCCTCCAGTACTTCAAAGACACACAAGAGGTACCTGCAGACTCTTCCAGGAAAAAAATCAGAAACAGAGTCACATATCAGAGAGAGTGAGAGGCAGGAGGGAGGGAGGGAAATAGAGAGGGAGGGAGAGAAACAGAGAGGGAGGGAGAGAGGTAGGGAGGAATGCCAGGTGTGAGAAATAATATAAAGGGAAGAAAGAATGCGCTGAAATCAATGGAAGAAGTGAGAAACAGGAAGAAATGAAAATAAAAATGTATCTAAGATATGCCGAGATAAAAGATAATTTGGAGACGAGTAATGCAAGTAAGCGAAATAAAGAATAAGATAAATAGGGAGAGCAAGAAAGGGAGAAAGAGATGGAAATAAATATATAATGTAGAGAGAGGTAAAGGAAAGAGAGAATGCCAAAGAAAAAAGAAATGTTTGTGGGGAATGAGAGTAAAACACACACACACGCGCGCGCGCGCACTCTCTGTTTAATTCACAAGTTGGAGTGCTGAGTAGAGGTGTGGGAATAAAAGATAATAAATGTGATAAGTAGTGGGAGATGTCACTGTTGCTCTTTGCCGATGACACAGTATTTTTTTTTTAGAGAGAGAGAGAGAGAGAGAGAGTTGCATACTCCAAGGTTGGTGGGTGATACACAAATAACCCGCACATAAAAGAGAGAAGCTTACGACGACGCTTCGGTCCGACTCGGACCATTGACAAAGTGACTTTGTCAATGGTCCAAGTCGGACCGAAACGTCGTCGTAAGCTTCTCTCTTTTATGTGCGGGTTATTTGTGTATCGTTCCAGTCACGGTATTGTGCCTTTTTTTTGTTATTTACTGGTGGGTGAATCTGGGGGCGTGTGAAGAATAAATACATAAAAAGGGAAAGTAGAAAAAGAGATAAGTAATAAAAAATGACGATGTGTTAAGCTAATGAAAAACTGAATGGCAACTGGATGGACGGAGGAGTGAGAAAGAGAATGTATTTAAATATTTGGGAGCGAATGTATCGGCAAACTGGTCAGTGAAAGTTGAGGTGAATGATAGAATAAACGAGGAAAAATGGCTGGCGAAGTGCTGAGGCGTCTGTGGAAATAATTAAATTTATTAGTGTAGAGTATAGTGATGCTACTGCATTGATGTGTCTGAGACATGGGTTGTAAACGTTGCAGCAAGGAAGAGGAGGCTGGAGAAAGTGGGGGATGGAGTTAATATGTGATGTGAATATTATCCACTGAATTACGAAAGAAGAAAATAGAAATCTGTGCGAAAGAGGAAGGGCTGTTGAGGTAGTATGGGAATTTAGAAAAAATGGAGCAGAATATGATATTCAGGCAGATTTATAAATATAGGATGGAAAGAAGGCGGGAAAGAGGTCGTCCCAGGTTGGGAAGGATGGTGTGAAGGAGGTTTTAAGTGGTACTGGCATGAGCATCCAGCAGGCACGCACGAGGCCACAGATCGGCATGAGTGAAAACAGTTGTTTTTAAGAATGTTACGTACTGTTAGAGTGTTAGCAATGTAACATTTACGATGGGCTCAGGGAAACCAGTTAGCTGGACTTGAGTTCTAGGGATGGGAAGTGCAGCTCCTGCACTCTGAGGAGCTGTACGTTGCAGTTCGGATAGCCATTTTATTGGTAATGTCTGAGCACTTCCAGCAACACTACTGTTAAATGAATGATGATGAATGTTTCCTGTTTTTAGGATCACTCTACCTCTTTGGGAGACAAGTCTGTGTAGTAAAAAAAAACACACAGTATGTGTAGTCTATGACGGAGTAAAACACATCATCTTGCATCTAAGTTCATAAAACAAGGAGAAGAGAAGAGTCAAATGTTTAGTATAAACGTCGTCTCAGAGTTGAGACGTATGCGATAACCAGAGAGACGTATGAAGCGGAATCCGACGACCCTGGAAGCAAGGAGAGAAAGGGGGAGATATAACCACAACTTATAATATTCTCAGAGGCATCAACAGCGTAGACAGTGTCATATTGTGTGAGAGAGAACCAGAAACAAGACGCCACAGATGCAAACAACAGATACAGATGAGATATTGGCATTCCAGAGAGATTTTATTCAGTCTTGGATGGTTGAAAGGGAATAATCTACATAAGATTAGTAGTGGAAGCTCCCTTTAGACAGAGCTTCAAGAACAAGTATAACAGATCCCTGAAGGCAGAGTCTTGATCATACCAATCCAAGAGGCGAGGCCAAGAGCCATATATCAAACCCCCACAGGCGCAACACGGTGAGTACACCGTACATGATCCACACATCTCTCAGAGCTGGTGCTGGAACCCTTCAGAATCTTGCTGAAATTGCCTCTGGAGTCGAGGAGGCGGGTGTGGGGCCGAGGAGGGACGGGCCTCATATGAGCTCCAGGTAAAATTAGATATCTGCGCCTCCATTACACACTCCAGGTTTAATGTACCCGGAGACGGCAGAGTGGGTGAGGGTTTTTTATTTTAAGGTAACTACCACCGATACCAGCATGCTGAGCAGGCGTTAACGTTTGTCTTTTTCACTTCTGGTTTATTGTGTCTTTTGGTGTGTGGACGCGCGCGTGTGTGTGTGTGTGTACTCACCTAGTTGAGGTTGCGGGGGTCGAGACCGAGCTCCTGTGTGTGTGTGTGTGTGTGTGTGTGCTTACCTAGTTGTACTCACCTAGTTGTGGTTGCAGGGGTCGAGTCACAGCTCCTGGCCTCGCCTCTTCACTGGTCGCTACTAGGTCACTCTTCCATGAGGTTTATCTTAAAGTTATGTATGAATCCTGCCTCCGCTACATCACTTCCCAGACTATTCCACTTCCTGACAACTCTCTGACTACAGAAACAATTCCTAACATCCCTGTGATTCATATGAGTCTTCAACTTCCAATTGTGACCTCTTGTTGCTGTGTCCCATCTCTGGAACATCCTGTCTATGTCCACCTCGTCAATTCCTCTCAGTATTTTACATGTCGTTATCATATCCCCCCATCTCTCCTGTCCTCCAGTGTCGTCAGGTCGCTTTCCCTTAACCTATCCACGTACCACATGCCCCTTAGCTCCGGGACTAGTCTTGCTACAAACCTTTGAACTTTCTCTACCTTCCTTACATGCTTCGCTAGGTGTGGGTTCCAAACTGGTGCTGCATACTCCAATATACGCTTGACATATACGGTGTACAGGGTTCAAAACGATTCCTTATTGAGATGTCGGAATGTTATTCTTAGGTTTGCTGGGCGCCCATATGCTGCAGCAGTTATTTGGTTGATATGCGCCTCAGGAGATGTGTCCTTGAGTGAGGTTTGTAGCGTCTGGCCCTTAGATTGTACTCCGTCTGCGGTCTTCTTTGCCCTTCCCCAATCTTGAGTAACCAGGTAATCAGCCTGATTACCTGGTCCTTGACTGTTGTGGCTGTACAACAGCTTAAGGTCAGATCTGGCTTTCTTTGCTGTCATTTTTGTATTGTCATTGAGGTAACCTTCTAACCTGTGCATATTCATTTCTGGCTCTACATCTGCTCTCCTTATTCTCCTTGGTTCTTTGCCTTCTAGTCTCCTTACATTCTCTAGCAAACTTGGTTTTGGCCTCTCTACACCTTTGAGTGAACCCATGGTTCATCCTGGCATTCTCGTTATTTCTGTTACCATTGAGTACAAACCTCAATTCGGCTTCCTCCATATTGTTGTCACATATCCCATCATCTCATTTACTGACTTCCTGCCAGTGCTCTGTCCCCCCGAACCTTGTGCAGGAAATTCTTCATGTCTATGTAGACCCATCTCTTGTAGTTTGGCTTCGTTCGTTCTGCCCTTTCTGCTTCCCTCTCCACTTGTAACTCTATTTGAAGCTCAGAACCACGTGGTCACTGGCCCAGAGGGGTCTTTCATATGTGATGTTCTCAATATCTGCACTACTCAAGGTGAATACTAGGTCCAGTCTTGCTGGTTCATCCTCTCTCCTCTCTGTGCTAGTGTCCCATACTGTTGGTACATGATATTTTCCAGTACCACCTCCATCATCCTAGCCCTCCACGTTTTTGGGCCCCCATATGGCTCCAAATTCTCCCAGTCACTTTGTCACCCACAATCAGTAGCTTTGCCCTGCTCACATGAGCCCTTCTGACCACTTCAGCCAGTGTGTCAAACATCGCTCGGTTACTCTCATCGTACTCTTGCCTTGGCCTCCTGCTATTCTGTGGTGGGTGATACATCACTGCAATTTCCACCTTGGGACCTCCAAACTGAAGTGTTCCTATTATGTAATCTCTTGCTTCTTCTCTGCCTCCTCTCTCCAGCTCATCAAAATCTCATTGGTTTTTGATGAGCAGTGCCACTCCTCCACCCCCTCTGTTCCCTCTGTGTGTGTGTTGTGTGTGTGTGTGTGTGTGTGTGTGTGTGTGTGTGTGTGTGTGTGTGTGTGTGTGTGTGTGTGTGTGTGTGTGTGTTGTGTGTGTGTGTGTGTGTGTGTGTGTGTGTGTGTGTGTGTGTGTGTGTGTGTGTGTGTGTGTGTGTGTGTACTCACCTATTTGTACACACCTAGTTGAGGTTGCGGGGGTCGAGACCGAGCTCCTGGCCCCGCCTCTTCACTGATCGCTACTAGGTCACTCTCCCTGAGCCGTGAGCTTTATCGTACCTCTGCTTAAAGCTATGTATGGATCCTGCCTCCACTACATCGCTTCCCAAACTATTCCACTTACTGACTACTCTGTGGCTGAAGAAATACTTCCTAACATCCCTGTGATTCATCTGTGTCTTTAGCTTCCAACTGTGTCCCCTTGTTACTGTGTCCAATCTCTGGAACATCCTGTTTTTTGTCCACCTGTGTACTCACCTAGTTGTACTCACCTAGTTGAGGTTGCGGGGGTCGAGTCCGAGCTCCTGGCCCCGCCTCTTCACTGATCGCTACTAGGTCACTCTCCCTGAGCCGTGAGCTTTATCGTACCTCTGCTTAAAGCTATGTATGGATCCTGCCTCCACTACATCGCTTCCCAAACTATTCCACTTACTGACTACTCTGTGGCTGAAGAAATACTTCCTAACATCCCTGTGATTCATCTGTGTCTTTAGCTTCCAACTGTGTCCCCTTGTTACTGTGTCCATTCTCTGGAACATCCTGTTTTTGTCCACCTTGTCAATTCCTCTCAGTATTTTGTATGTCGTTATCATGTCCCCCCTATCTCTCCTGTCCTCCAGTGTCGTCAGGTTGATTTCCCTTAACCTCTCCTCGTAGGACATACCTCTTAGCTCTGGGACTAGTCTTGTTGCAAACCTTTGCACTTTCTCTAGTTTCTTTACGTGCTTGGCTAGGTGTGGGTTCCAAACTGGTGCCGCATACTCCAATATGGGCCTAACGTATACGGTGTACAGGGTCCTGAACGATTCCTTATTAAGATGTCGGAATGCTGTTCTGAGGTTTGCTAGGCGCCCATATGCTGCAGCAGTTATTTGGTTGATGTGCGCTTCAGGAGATGTGCCTGGTGTTATACTCACCCCAAGATCTTTTTCCTTGAGTGAGGTTTGTAGTCTCTGACCCCCTAGACTGTACTCCGTCTGCGGCCTTCTTTGCCCTTCCCCAATCTTCATGACTTTGCACTTGGTGGGATTGAACTCCAGGAGCCAATTGCTGGACCAGTTCTGCAGCCTGTCCAGATCCCTTTGTAGTTCTGCCTGGTCTTCGATCGAGTGTATTCTTCTCATCAACTTCACGTCATCTGCAAACAGGGACACCTCAGAGTCTATTCCTTCCGTCATGTCGTTCACAAATACCAGAAACAGCACTGGTCCTAGGACTGACCCCTGCGGGACCCCGCTGGTCACAGGTGCCCACTCTGACACCTCGCCACGTACCATGACTCGCTGCTGTCTTCCTGACAAGTATTCCCTGATCCATTGTAGTGCCTTCCCTGTTATCCCTGCTTGGTCCTCCAGTTTTTGCACCAATCTCTTGTGTGGAACTGTGTCAAACGCCTTCTTGCAGTCCAAGAAAATGCAATCCACCCACCCCTCTCTCTCTTGTCTTACTGCTGTCACCATGTCATAGAACTCCAGTAGGTTTGTGACACAGGATTTCCCGTCCCTGAAACCATGCTGGCTGCTGTTGATGAGATCATTCCTTTCTAGGTGTTCCACCACTCTTCTCCTGATAATCTTCTCCATGATTTTGCATACTATACATGTCAGTGACACTGGTCTGTAGTTTAATGCTTCATGTCTGTCTCCTTTTTTAAAGATTGGGACTACATTTGCTGTCTTCCATGCCTCAGGCAATCTCCCTGTTTCGATAGATGTATTGAATATTGTTGTTAGGGGTACACATAGCGCCTCTGCTCCCTCTCTCAATACCCATGGGGAGATGTTATCTGGCCCCATTGCCTTTGAGGTATCTAGCTCACTCAGAAGCCTCTTCACTTCTTCCTCGGTTGTGTGCACTGTGTCCAGCACTTGGTGGTGTGCCCCACCTCTCCGTCTTTCTGGAGTCCCTTCTGTCTCCTCTGTGAACACTTCTTTGAATCTCTTGTTGAGTTCTTCACATACTTCCCGGTCATTTCCTGTTGTCTCTCCTCCTTCCTTCCTTAGCCTGATTACCTGGTCCTTGACTGTTGTTTTCCTCCTGATGTGGCTGTACAACAGTTTCGGGTCAGATTTGGCTTTCGCTGCTATGTCATTTTCATATTGTCTTTGGGCCTCCCTTCTTATCTGTGCATATTCATTTCTGGCTCTACGACTGTTCTCCTTATTCTCCTGGGTCCTTTGCCTTCTATATTTCTTCCATTCCCTAGCACACTTGGTTTTTGCCTCCCTGCACCTTTGGGTAAACCATGGGCTCATCCTGGCTTTTTCATTACTCCTGTTACCCTTGGGTACAAACCTCTCCTCAGCCTCCTTGCATTTTATTGCTACATGTGTGTGTGTGTGTGTGTGTGTGTGTGTGTGTGTGTGTGTGTGTGTGTGTGTGTGTGTGTGTGTGTGTGTGTGTGTGTGTGTGTGTGTGTGTGTGTGTGTGTGTGTGTGTGTGTGTGTGTGTGTGTGTGTGTGTGTGTGTGTGTGTGTGTGTGTGTGTGTGTGTGTGTGTGTGTGTGTGTGTGTGTGTGTGTGTGTGTGTGTGTGTGTGTGTGTGTGTGTGTGTGTGTGTGTGTGTGTGTGTGTGTGTGTGTGTGTGTGTGTGTGTGTGTGTGTGTGTGTGTGTGTGTGTGTGTGTGTGTGTGTGTGTGTGTGTGTGTGTGTGTGTGTGTGTCTGTCTGTCTGTCTGTCTGTCTGTCTGTCTGTCTGTCTGTCTGTGTGAGTGCGTGCGTGCGTGCGTGTGTGTGGGTGCACTTACGTAGGTATAATCTCTTAGTTGAATTTACTGGGGGTTGAGCTTCAGTTCCTGGGCCCCAGACCATGATATTGTGTTGGTTGACTCTGATTTTTTCGTGACTATTCGTTGGTCAGACCAGACTTACACACAGTCATCTTACAGAGTCGACCACTGCTCATACCAGACACTTACACAGTCATCTCACAGAGTCGATCACTGCTCACACCAGACACTCACACAGTCATCTCACAGAGTTGATCACTGCTCACACCAGACACTCACACAGCCATCTCACAGAGTCGATCACTGCTCACACCAGACACTCACACAGTCATCTCACAGAGTTGATCACTGCTCACACCAGACACTCACGCAGTCATCTCACAGAGTTGACCACTGCTCACACCAGACACTCACACAGTCATCTCACAGAGTTGATCACTGCTCACACCAGACACTCACACAGCCATCTCACAGAGTCGATCACTGCTCACACCAGACACTCACACAGTCATCTCACAGAGTTGATCACTGCTCACACCAGACACTCACACAGTCATCTCACAGAGTTGATCACTGCTCACACCAGACACTCACACAGTCATCTCACAGAGTTGATCACTGCTCATACCAGACACTCACACAGTCATCTCACAGAGTTGATCACTGCTCACACCAGACACTCACACAGTCATCTCACAGAGTTGATCACTGCTCACACCAGACACTCACACAGTCATCTCACATAGGGCCGAGCGCTGCAGCAGCAAAATTTCCCGGCTCACGTTAGCAATTTTACTCTTTTTACCTATCTAGTTATCACAAAGTAAATTGACCGTACTCTCAACTTCTCATTCAACTCTCCTACATGCTTGCGCTGTCCTCTTTTAGTGTTCCATCTTTAATACAGATTGACTCACAGACTTTTATGTTTTAACTAACAACTGGTTTACCCAACCAAGGATTAAATCCTCGCTCCAGTCTCGTACTCACCCTCAACTCTTCTGCAAATTTACCCTAAGCGTCATTCAACACTCTGCCGTGTAGTGCTGAATCATTCACACCACCTGAGATTTTCGCGTTGAAATAGTTATAATGATCTGAGTCTATCATTTCTCTCTTTTTAGAACAGTGACTTGCTTTGGCTCCCACCCTGTCTCTCTCTCTCCATTCTCATATTTCACTGTCACGATTGATTCTTTAAAAAAATCATGGCTCCTAACTGACCCATCTGGAGTAGAAGCTTTCAGCAATATATGTATGTATGTATGTATATATATATATATATATATATATATATATATATATATATATATATATATATATATATATATATATATATATATATATATATATATATATATATATATATATATATATATATATATATATATATTGCGCAGAAGTTAGCAAAAAAAATCGATGAAGGTGACACAGTGGGAGCAATCACAATGATTATAAGTAACGACACTGTTGTTCCACAAGATGAGGCCACAGCTCAAACACTAAGAGACAAGCACCCAACAAGAGACACCATAGTCGTCAATAACAACCCGGAGGAAGACCTCGTCACTGGACAATTAATTTTCCCGAAATCAGAAGTCTATAAGTCGAAAGTGTCACTTCCAGCAAGATCTGCAGGAGGTTACACTGGAATTCGATCTCAGCACCTCCAAGAGATGGTAAATCCAGTACTCGGCACATATGGTTCAATTCTTCTCTCCGAGTTAACAACCTTCGTCAACAACTGTCTGGCTGGGAGGATTCCAGAGAAATTAAACCTTTCTTTTTTGGAGTCTCATTATGCGCTTTGAAGAAGAAAGATGGGGGAGTCAGACCCATTGCTGTTGATAACACTCTTCGCCGTCTCGTTGCCAAAGTAGCAGTAAGAAACATTCGCTTAGAAACTGGCAGTTTAGTCCAGCGACACCAACTGGGTTTTGGGTCTCTCAAGGCAGTGAAGCCGCAGCTCATGCAGCAAGGGCCTACTTCAGGGACTTACCAGAAGGCAAGGCTGTAGTCAAACGACTTTATAAATGTTTTTAATATGGTGAAAAGAGATGTGGTCTTTATAGCCATTCGGGATCAGTTCCCCAGTCTTTTTCCTTTCATTTCAGCTGGCTACAGCAAGCCTTCAATTCTTTTGTTTGGCGAACATGAAATTACCTTATCAGAGGGTATTCACCAGGGTGATCCACTCGCTCCACTACTATTCTGCTTAACAGTAAGAGAACTAAGTTCCAGCCTGCATATCGAGCTCATCATCAGGTACCTGGCTGATGGCACTCTGGCAGGTATTGAAGAGTCCCTGCTAGAGGACCTACAACTGGTGAAGACACAGGGAGAAGCCTTGGGACTCATCCTCAATCTCTCCAGGTGTGAAATCACAACGAACCAGGAAATAATTAGAGCTGTGCGAACAATCCCCCCCTGAAGTCTCTACTACCCTCCATCCAAGAGCTGGGTCATCAGGACATCGACACAGTCCTCAAATACAAACTGAATGACCTGAAGAGAATGGAGGAGAGAATAAGTTATCTTGATGCCCATGATGCCCTGTATCTCCTCACAAGGTGTCTTACTCTGCCAAGACTGACTCACTTCCTGAGGTGCGCACCTCGTTTAACAACCCAATATTCAACGAATACCTGGAGAGGGTTTCGGGGGTCAACGCCCCCGCGGCCTGGTCTGTGACCAGGCCTCATGGTGGATCAGGGCCTGATCAACCAGGCTGTTACTGCTGTCCGTACGCAACCCGACGTACGAACCACAGCCCTGCTGGTTAGGTATTGACTTTAGGTGCTTGTCCAGTGCCTTCTTGAAGACAGCCAGGGGTCTATTGATAATCCCCTTTATGTATGCTGGGAGGCAATTGAGCAGTTTTGGACCCCTGACACTTATTGTGTTGTCTGTTATCGTACTAGTAGCATCCCTTCTTTTCATTGGGGGATGTTGCATCGTCTGCCGAGTCTTTTACTTTTATAGGGAGTGATTTTCGTGTGCAAGTTTGGTACTAATCCCTCTAGGAATTTCCAAGTGTATATAATCATGTATCTCTCCTGCCTGCGTTCTAGGGAGTACAGGTTGAGGAACTTCAAGCGTTCCCAGTGATTGAGGAGTTTTATCCCAGTTATGGCTCACTCCTAAGGTCAGTCTTTAAGAAGGCACTGAATCAGGCAACTCTCCCGGTGCAACTGGGAGGTATAGGGGTGCGCAAGGCAACGCAGATAGCTTTACCTGCATTTCTGTCCTCGTGTTTGGCTTCCAGTAGACTAGTCAAGGAGATCCTCCCCGAACTCTTGAGAGATGCGGTAGGAGCTCAAGACCCCAGATTCATATGAAAGACTATCGTTGCCCCTCAATCAAAACTATTCGACGATCGTCTCTTCTCAGTCAAAACTACTCAACTATTGTCACTTTTCAGCCAAAACTACTCGACTATCGTCGCTTCCCAGTCAAAAACAACTCGATTATCGTCGCTTCCCAGTCAAAAACAACTCGACTATCGTCGTTTTCCAGTCAAAAACTACTCGACTACCGTCGCTTCCCAGTCAAAAACTACTCGACTATCTTCGCTTCCCAGTCAAAACTACTCGACTATCGTCGCTTCCCAGTCAAAAACTACTCGATTATCGTCGCTTCTCAGTCAAAAACTGCTCGATTATCGTCGCTTCCCAGTCAAAACTACTCGACTATCGTCGCTTCCCAGTCAAAAAAAAACTCGACTATCGTCGCTTCCCAGTCAAAAACTGCTCGATTATCGTCGCTTCCCAGTAAAAAAAAAAAACTCGACTATCGTCGCTTCCCAGTCAAAACTACTCGACTATCGTCGCTTCCCAGTCAAAAAAAAACTCGACTATCGTCGCTTCCTAGTCAAAACAACTCGACTATCGTCGCTGCCCAGTGAAAAACTACTTGCACAATTATCAAATCATTTCCCCACTAATTCCTCTCTCATTTTTTTTCCACTACAAATAATTTTTTCACAACTGGCTTTCCTCTGAAGAATCATCGCTGCTTTGAACTCCGATACGATTATATTAGAAGAGTTTTGCAGCGTTTTTCATTTTTCGTTTCCAGATATTTTGAACGGCAATTGTTTAAAAATGTAATATGCAAATAATATAACTCGGGAAATATGTAAATATGAACGCAGATATGTAAGAGTTGTATTTGGTTTATATTTAGTGTGCTGTTTTATTTAATTTGGTGGCCTTGGAGGCGAAACTTTATGGTTTACAAACTAGGAAGGTTTAAAATCTTGTAGACGAATGATAAAACAATTATTGGTTTAATGGTTTAGGCTGAGTTCGTCTCTCTGTGAGCTGAGTCCCTCTCCTTCCCCGGGATGCCTCCCACAGCCGTCGGCTAACACCCAGGCACCTATTGTTAGGTGAATAGGGAAAAATAAGTTTTGACATAAGGTGCCTATTTTTCTCCACTCGCCCCAGGATCGATCCCGGGACCTTGGGTTGCCATCCGAAGATGTTGGCATGCCGCAAACCACCTGTGTTTTATTTTTGGAATCGACGTGAAATTTTAAAATCAGTGTCATTGACATATCGGCTGCTTAACCCCCCCCCATCCCCCTGCCATCCCACCTTCCCCAACCCCCCATCCCCCTCCACCTCCCCCTCACCCTCACCCTCCCCCTCACCCTTCCCCTTCCTTCCTCCTTGAAGGCCAGATGAAGAAAAGAAGAAAGTCCTTTCACCATCATTCGCTCCATAACTATTTTTTTTTTCCAGAGATGACGCAACCAACTGTTACATCTCGACCTGGATTGAAAAACCTCAGGCACTAAATTTCCCACCTACGAAACTCAAGTCCGGCTAACCGGTTTTCCCGAATCACTTCATAAATATAAACTTAATGATGGTTATAATCATAACCGTGAATTTGAAAGAGTTGGACCGGTAAGCCGGAGGAAGGCCTCGGTCAGATGACCAAAAGTTCCAGCTGTGGGTCATCATATGACTAAGACCAGCGTCAGGAAACACATGTCCTGTTTACTGACAAACATTATATCTACCTACCATTCATAAATGTTCCCATGCTGACACTCCAACCACACGTCAAATCCCATGAACCACTTGCGTCCACTAACTCCCATCTAATACGCTCACACACACACCCCTGCTGGACACTCACTCTTCGTCTTTACAGTTTTGACAAAAGTGACACATTTATCAAGACTGATGGACTGAACACATCGACTCCAGACTGAGGGACTGATTACCTCAAATTCCTCCTTATATCCCACCTTTTTCTGCACTGGACTGAAGAAGCCAGAATAAAGATACCCAAATGCTACATAAGTGTCTCATTTATCAACTTGTGGGTTTTATATACCATTTATCCACATTTTTTTCTTAGTCTCTATCTCCATTCTTTCTACATGGCCAAACCAGTCTGAAAAAAAATCATTTGAAATTTAAAAAAAAAAAATTTAAAACAAAAAAATTATTTTAATCCTGAGAAGGTTCATTATCTCTCCAAAAAATTATTAATAATTTGCATGACATTAAATGGTTATAAAGTTTTATTCTGCCTACAATACGAGCATTCATTATGCTTGTAAAATAAACAGAATACACTGTATCAATTTACAGTTGTGTAATGCGTTTAATGAAACGTTTCGTTTTGCGGACTTGTGTTTGCTTATGGAGAAGTATGGTGTTTGTTTCTGGAAAGTGGTGTTTGATTTCGTTGGATGTTTGCTTTTCAAAACAGCTGTTTTTTCCAGTCTGGTTTTCATGGTTTTTTTTTCAGATTAGTGTTTCCTTTGTTACTTTTTACGAAGGTGAAGTTTATATTCTATAAGATTTATTTTGCTCGAGAGTCTCAAAAGAGAGACAGACAGGGAGAGAAAGAGAGAGAGAAAGAGAGACAGAGAGACAGAGAGAGACTGAGAGGTTGGATGGGTTTATGAGGTGCGGTTTAATGAGCTTTGTGTTTAGTCCGGGTTAAGTTCAGACTGTTTCGGCAAACTTCGAGATTTATGTTTTTTCTAAGTGGCCTTATTTCTTTCCGAGGAGTTTTACGAAACGCAAATAATTAGAGAACTGGAACACGCGAAACTAACACAGATATGCATTTATACACACACACACACACACACACACACACACACACACACACACACACACACACACACACACACACACACACACACACACACACAAACACACACACACACACACACACACACACACACACACACACACACACACACACACACACACACACACACACACACACACACACACACACACACACACTCAATATGAGATTCAAGGAAGTGTTCACAGAGGAGACAGAAAAAACTCCAGAAAGACGGAGAGGTGGGGTACACCACCAAGTGTTGGACACAGTACATACAACCGAGGAAGAAGAGAAGAGGCTGCTGAGTGAGTTAGATACCTCAAAGGTGATGGGGTCTGATAAAATCTCTCCATGGGTCCTGAGAGAGGGAGCAGAGGCGCTATGTGTGCCCCTAACAACAATATTCAACACATCTACCGAAACACGGAGATTACCTGAGCTATGGAAGACAGCAAATGTAGTCCCAATCTTTAAAAAAGGAGACAGACAAGAAGCACTAAACTACAGACCAGTGTCACTGACATGTATAGTATGCAAAGTCATGGAGAAGATTATCAGGAGAAGAGTGGTGGAGCACCTAAAAGAAATGAGCTTAACAACAGCTAACATGATTTCAGGGACGGCAAATCCTGTGTCACAAATCTACAATAGTTCTATGACAGGGTGACAGCAGTAAGACAAGAGAAGGAGAGGTGGGTAGATTGCGTTTTCTTGGACTGTAAGAAGACGTTTGACACAGTTCCACACAAGAGATTAGTGCAAAAACTGGAGGACCAGGCACGGATAACAGGGAAGGCAGCTAGTCATGGTACGAGGTGAGGTGTCAGAGTGGGCGCCTGTGACGAGTGGGGTTCCACAGGGGTCAGTCCTAGGACCGGTGCTGTTTCTGGTATTTGTGAACGGCATGAGGGAAGGAATAGACTCTGATGTGTTCCTGTTTGCAGATGATGTGAAGTTGATGAGAAGAATTCACTCGATCGAAGACCAGGCAGAACTACAAGGGGATCTGGACAGGCTTCAGGCCTGGTCCAGGAATTGGCTCTGGAGTTCAACCCCACCAAGTGCAAAGTCATGAGGATTGGGGAAGGGCAAAGAAGACCGCAGATGGAGTACAGTCTAGGGGGCCAGAGACTACAAACCTCACTAAAGGAAAAAGATCTTGGGGTAAGTATAACACCAGGCACATCTCCTGAAGGGCGCATCAATCAAATAACGGCTGCAGCATATGGGCGCCTAGCAAACCTCAGACCAGCATTCCGACATCTTAATAAGGAATCGTTCAGGACCCTGTACACCGTGTACGTTAGGCCCATATTGGAGTATGCGGCACCAGTCTGGAACCCACATCTAGCCAAGCACGTAAAGAAACTATTGAAAGTGCAAACGTTTGCAACAAGACTAGTCCCAGAGCTAAGGGGTATGTCCTACGAGGAGAGGTTAAGGGAAATCTACCTGACGACACTGTAGGACAGGAGAGATAGGGGATACATGATAACGACATATAATATACTGAGAGGAATTGACAAAGTGGACAGGGACAGAATGTTCCAGAGATGGGGCCCAGCAACAAGGGGACACATTTGGAAGTTGAAAACACAGATGAATCACAGGGATGTTAGGAAATAGTTCTTCAGTCACAGAGTAGTCAGGAAGTGGAATAGTTTGGGAAGCGATGTAATGGAGACAGGATAAATTCATAGCTTTAAGCAGAGGTATGATAAAGCTCATGGTGAAGGGAAAGTGACCTAGTAGCGACCAGTGAAGAGGCGGGGGCCAGGACCTATGACTCGACCCCTGAAAATACAACTAGGTGAGTACATCTAGGTGAGTACACACACACACACACACACACACACACACGCACACATATTCATATATATATACATATATATATGAATGGAGTACAGAGAGAGAGAGAGAGAGAGAGAGAGAGAGAGAGAGAGAGACTGAAGAACATACTGTACAATCCTATCAAACGTAAATTGTCTATCGGAGCACAAAGCTGCTTTCTGTCACAGAGCCGAACTCTCTGCCAGAAAGCAGGACTAACCTGTCTGTTGGAAAACATATTTGTACTGTCAGTAGTAGAGCTGCACTGTCACAGAGCTGCACTGTCACAGAGCTGCATTGTCTATCACAGACCTGCACTGTCTACCACAGAGCTGTACTGTCTATCACAGAGTTGCACTGTCTATCACAGAGCTGCACTGTCTATCACAGAGCTGCACTGTCTATCACAGAGCTGCACTGTTTATCACAGAGCTGCACTGTCTATCACAGAGCTGCACTATCACAGAGCTGCACTGTCTATCACAGAACTGCATATTCTGCCACAGAGCTGCATTGTCTATCACAGAGCTACACCGTCTACCACAGAGCTGCATTGTCTATCACAGAGCTGCATTGTCTATCACAGAGCTACACTGTCTATCACAGAGCTGTACTGTCTATCACAGAGTTGCACTGTCTATCACAGAGCTGCACTGTCTATCACAGAGCTGCACTGTCTATCACAGAGCTGCACTGTTTATCACAGAGCTGCACTGTCTATCACAGAGCTGCACTATCACAGAGCTGCACTGTCTATCACAGAACTGCATATTCTGCCACAGAGCTGCATTGTCTATCACAGAGCTACACCGTCTACCACAGAGCTGCATTGTCTATCACAGAGCTGCATTGTCTATCACAGAGCTACACTGTCTACCACAGAGCTGCATTGTCTATCACAGAGCTGCATTGTCTATCACAGAGCTACACTGTCTACCACTGAGCTACGTTGTCTATCACAGAGCTGCACTGTCTACCACTGAGCTACATTGTCTATCACAGAGCTGCACTATCCATCTCAGTGCTGCACTATCTCAGAGTTTCACTGTCTATCACAGAGCTGCACTGTCTATCACAGAGCTGCACTGTCTATAACATAGCTGCACTATCACAGAGCTGCGCTATCACAGAGCTGCACTGTCTATCACAGAGCTGCACTATCACAGAACTGCACTATCACAGAACTGCACTATCTATCAGAGAACTAACATACTATCGTAAAACTAAACTGTCAACTGAGGACCTACACTGTCTATCAGAAAATCTATCCACTGTCTATCAAAGAATAGATTTACTATCCATCACTGCCTTCATAACGTGCTCCATAAATCCCAGTTCAAAAAAAAATATTTATCCCGGGAAATCCGGCCAAATCCAGGATTTACCGCGATTAGTTTTACTATTTTTTTGTATTTATTTCTCACTTGTTTGTTGTCTTTCTGAATGAGACTTTATAAGGGGTTATGAGTCTTTATAAGGGGTTATGAGTCTTTATAAGGGTTTATGAGCCTTTATAAGGGGTTATGAGTCTTTATAAGGGGTTATGAGTATAAGGGGTTATGAGTCTTTATAATGGGTTATGAGTCTTTATAAGGGGTTATGAGTTTTTATAAGGGGTTATGAGTCTTTATAAGGGGTTATGAGTCTTTATAAGGGGTTATGAGTCTTTATAAGGGGTTATGAGTCTTTATAAGGGGTTATGAGTCTTTATAAGGGGTTATGAGTCTTTATAAGGGGTTATGAGTCTTTATAAGGGGTTATGAGTCTTTATAAGGGGTTATGAGTCTTTATAAGGGGTTATGAGTCTTTATAAGGGGTTATGAGTCTTTATAAGGGGTTATGAGTCTTTAAAAGGGGTTATGAGTCTTTATAAGGGGTTATGAGTCTTTACAATGGGTTATGAGTCTTTATAAGGGGTTATGAGTCTTTATAAGGGGTTATGATTCTTTATAAGGGGTTATGAGTCTTTATAAGGGGTTATGAGTCTTTATAAGGGGTTATATCGCGGGTACAGGTCTTAAAATGCAGATGTCTTGTAGAATCTGTTCCTGAAGTGTTGTTATCCAGCGGGATGAGTCTTGAAGTGTTGTTATCCAGCGGGATGAGTCTTGAAGTGTTGTTATCCAGCGGGATGAGTCTTGGAGTGTTGTTTTCCAGCGGGATGAGTCTTGAAGTGTTGTTATCCAGCGGGATGAGTCTTGAAGTGTTGTTATCCAGCGGGATGAGTCTTGAAGTGTTGTTATCCAGCGGGATGAGTCTTGAAGTGTTGTTATCCAGCGGGATAAGTCTTGAAGTGTTGTTATCCAGCGGGATGAGTCTTGAAGTGTTGTTATCCAGCGGGATAAGTCTTGAAGTGTTGTTATCCAGCGGGATGAGTCTTGAAGTGTTGTTATCCAGCGGGATGAGTCTTGAAGTGTTGTTATCCAGCGGGATGAGTCTTGAAGTGTTGTTATCCAGCGGGATAAGTCTTGAAGTGTTGTTATCCAGCGGGATGAGTCTTGAAGTGTTGTTATCCAGCGGGATAAGTCTTGAAGTGTTGTTATCCAGCGGGATGAGTCCTGAAGTGTTGTTATCCAGCGGGATGAGTCTTGGAGTGTTGTTTTCCAGCGGGATGAGTCTTGAAGTGTTGTTATCCAGCGGGATAAGTCTTGAAGTGTTGTTATCCAGCGGGATGAGTCTTGGAGTGTTGTTTTCCAGCGGGATGAGTCTTGAAGTGTTGTTATCCAGCGGGATAAGTCTTGAAGTGTTGTTATCCAGCGGGATGAGTCTTGGAGTGTTGTTTTCCAGCGGGATGAGTCTTGAAGTGTTGTTATCCAGCGGGATAAGTCTTGAAGTGTTGTTATCCAGCGGGATGAGTCTTGGAGTGTTGTTTTCCAGCGGGATGAGTCTTGAAGTGTTGTTATCCAGCGGGATGAGTCTTGAAGTGTTGTTATCCAGCGTGATGAGTCTTGAAGTGTTGTTTTCCAGCGGGATGAGTCTTGGAGTGTTGTTATCCAGTGGGATGAGTCTTCAAGTGCTGTTATATTGCGGAATCTGGCATTAAAGTGCTGTTATCCTGCAAGATCCGGTCTTTAATACTGACCGAACAAAGGCTTCAATACTGACCCAACAAAAGCTACATCAATCACCAGCTGAGAGCTATATCAATTTGGGGAAATAGATGGCAAATAACATTTGCACCTGAGAAAATGCAAATGATGATCGTTTCTAGGCACCATGATGGTAATGCTGGTGTAGTAGTAAGGATGAATGGGAGGGTGTTGGCACCTGGAGAAGAAGTTGATATCCTTGGGGTGAAATTTGACTCCAAACTAACCATGAAGAACCATGTTGTAAATCTTGCAAACAAGGCAGCCAGGAAGCTTACAGCACTTCGCCGTATCTCGCATCTACTTGACAGTAGGGGTTGCAAGATTCTGTACGAAGCACAAGTACGCTCACACCTTGAGTATGCTCCACTTTCTTGGTTTTCCTGCCCCCCCCCCCTCTCATCTGCGACTGCTTGACAGAGTAGAGAACAGAGCAAGACGTCTCATCTCTCGCCTGGACCCATCCTGGATAGATCTGTCATTTCAACAGAGCATTCAACACAGGAGGGATGTGGGTGGCCTTACTGTTATGTACAAGGCCAATATTGTCAAAGTACCACACTTGGATCCACTTCGAGGACAGCGTGAAACAAGCTTTTATGCCACAAGACGGGCAGAAAGCAGCAACTTCACTCTGGCTGTACCCTTCTCCAGAACATCACTCCATCTGAGATCATACATACCCAGGATGACTCGAGTGTGGAACACATTCGTACAGCATAATGATGTCAACGAGATAAAGTCAGTTGATCAAATGAAAATGCTGGGCCACAGATGGCTCCAACTTCATCCTGTTCCCTACTTGTATGTCTCATAACAATAAAAATGCTTTCAAATGAGCTGATGTAGGTAACAGCTCTTAGCTTGCCAATAAAGTTAGGAATCCTTAACCTGTAAATAGCTTGTCAATAAAACTAGGGATCCTTAACCTTCTCAAACCCTGTGTAAAAAAAAAAAAAAAAAAAAAAAAAAAAAAAAAGGCTTCAGTACTGACCCAGCAAAGGTTTCAAGGCTGACCCAACAAAGGTTTCAAGGCTGACCCAACAAAGGTTTCAAGGCTGACCCACCACTGGAGGTGACATCTGAAGTTGTGACAGCAAACTCAGGCCTGGTGCCGCTGTGTCTGGAAAACCAAAGAGAGAGGAAAAAAAAAACAGTGAAAGGTCCCTCCCCTTTAATATCCGTCCCTCCCCTTTAATATCCCCTTATCTAACACCCCCATTCCCCTTAAGGATCTCTTCCCCACTTCCCCTTTTCCCTAGCCTCTTAATTTCCCTGCAGCAAGCGCTCTTCCCCAGCGAGTTTCCTCGCAAAGCACGCAAACGTTTTATTTTTTCCCTTTTTGTTGTTGTTGTTGTTGGTGTTCCTGCCGTTGTAAACGGTCGAAAAAAAACTTGCTGGCATTCTGAAAACAGTTCTGTGTGTGTGTGTGTGTGTGTGTGTGTGTGTGTGTGTGTGTGTGTGTGTGTGTGTGTGTGTGTGTGTGTGTGTGTGTGTGTGTGTGTGTGTGTGTGTGTGTGTGTGTGTGTGTGTGTGTGTGTGTGTGTGTGTGTGTGTGTGTGTGTGTGTGCTCCTGGCCCCGCCTCTTCACTGATCGCTACTGGATCCTCTCTCTCTCTGCTTCCTGAGCTTTGTCATACCTCTTCTTAAAACTATGTATGGTTCCTGCCTCCACTACTTCACTTGCTAGGCTATTCCATTTGCTGACAACTCTATGACTGAAGAAATACTTCCTAACGTCCCTGTGACTCGTCTGAGTCTTCAGCTTCCAGTTGTGACCCCTTGTCCCTGTGTCCCCTCTCTGGAACATCCTATCTCTGTCCACCTTGTCTATTCCCCGCAGTATCTTGTATGTCGTTATCATGTCTCCCCTGACCCTTCTGTCCTCCAGTGTCGTCAGTCCGATTTCCCTTAACCTTTCCTCGTACGACATTCCCTTGAGCTCTGGGACTAGCCTTGTTGCAAACCTTTGTACTTTCTCTAACTTCTTGACGTGCTTGACCAGGTGTGGGTTCCAGACTGGTGCTGCATACTCCAGTATGGGTCTAACATACACAGTGTACAGTGTCTTGAACGATTCCTTATTAAGGTATCGGAACGCTATTCTCAGGTTTGCCAGGCGCCCGTATGCTGCAGCGGTTATTTGGTTGATGTGTGCCTCCGGTGATGTGCTCGGTGTTATGGTCACCCCAAGGTCTTTCTCCCTGAGTGAGGTCTGTAGTCTTTGTCCACCTAGCCTATATTCTGTCTGCGGTCTTCTTTGCCCCTCCCCAATCTTCATGACTTTGCATTTGGCTGGATTGAATTCGAGGAGCCAGTTACTGGACCACATGTCCAGCCTCTCCAGGTCTCTTTGCAGTCCTGCCTCATCCTCGTCCGATTTAATTCTTCTCATCAACTTCACGTCATCTGCGAACAGGGACACTTGTCTATTCCTTCCATCATGTGTGTGTGTGTGTGTGTGTGTGATACCTCTTCACGTACCATGACTCGTTGCTGCGTGTGTGTGTGTGTGTGTGTGTGTGTGTGTGTGTGTGTGTGTGTGTGTGTGTGTGTGTGTGTGTGTGTGTGTGTGTGTGTGTGTGTGTGTACTCACCTAGTTACTCACCTAGTTGAGGTTGCGGGGGTCGAGTACGAGCTCCTGGCCCCGCCTCTTCACTGATCGCTACTAGGTCACTCTCCCTGAGCCGTGAGCTTTATCATACCTCTGCTTAAAGCTATGTATGGATCCTGCCTCCACTACATCGCTTCCCAAACTATTCCACTTACTGACTACTCTGTGGCTGAAGAAATACTTCCTAACATCCCTGTGATTCATCTGTGTCTTCAGCTTCCAACTGTGTCCCCTTGTTACTGTGTCCAATCTCTGGAACATCCTGTCTTTATCCACCTTGTCAATTCCTCTCAGTATTTTGTATGTCGTTATAATGTCCCCCCTATCTCTCCTGTCCTCCAGTGTCGTCAGGTTGATTTCCCTTAACCTCTCCTCGTAGGACATACCTCTTAGCTCTGGGACTAGTCTTGTTGCAAACCTTTG